>NC_047085.1:528293042-528599851 GCF_902459505.1 Geotrypetes seraphini | reverse complement strand
AGTACCCTCTAAGTCTAACAAATAGCAACCGAGTACCCCCACTCAAACTCCGCCCCTGACCCCCCCTAATAATAGTACTAATTGTAATGCAATTTCTTCCATCCATTTTTCATATACACACAATATAATCTTATTAATACTTAATGGTAACCACAAAATAAAAATTAAAAATTCCTAAAATACAGAGAAAATGTTAAATATCATTTATATTCGGGGTTTTTTTCCAAGAAGTCAAGGCATAAGAACATAAGCATCGCCTCTGCCGAGTCAGACCAAAGGTCCATCGTGCCCAGCAGTCCGCTCTTGTGGCGGCCCCCCAGGTCAGTGACCTGCAAGTGATCCTCTACTGAAGACATTTTGTCCTGTATAGTACCCTCTCTATCTATATCCCTCAATCTCCTTTTCCTTCAGGAACCTGTCCAACCCCTTCTTGAAACCCAAAATCGTACTCTGCTCTACCACCTCCTCTGGAAGTGCATTCCAGGCATCCACCACCCTCTGAGTGAAGAAGAACTTCCTAGCATTCGTTCTGAATCTATCTCCCTTCAATTTTCTTGAGTGCCCTCTTGTTCTTGTTTCCCCAGCCAGTCTGAAGAATCTGTCCCTCTCTAACCCTCTCTATACCTTTTATGATCTTGTAAGTTTCTATCATGTCCCCTCTAAGTCTCCGTTTTTCCAGGGAAAAGAGCCCCAGTTTCTCCAGCCTCTCGGCATATGGAAGGTTTTCCATGCCCTTTATCATTTTCGTTGCTCTTCTTTGGACTCTCTCGAGTGTCGCCATATCCTTCTTAAGGTACGGCGACCAGTATTGAACGCAGTACTCCAGATGCGGGCGTACCATCGCCTGATATAGCGGCAAGATAACTTCTTTGGTTCTGGTAGTGATTCCTTTTTTGATAATGCCCAGCATTCTGTTCGCCTTCTTTGAGGCCGCTGCGCATTGTGCCCCTGGCTTCATTGTTTGGTCCACCAGAACCCCCATGACTTTAAATATGTATCTCAGTAACAACTATAGAAAAACAGAAAAATATAGTTCAAAATATAGACATCAGATATAAATTCTCAAAACGGACATATTTTGATCACTAAATTGAAAATAAAATCATTTTCCTACCTTTGTTGGCTGGTGATTTCATGAGTTTCTGGTTGCACTTCCTTCTGACTATGCGTCCAATATTTCTTTCATTCTGCCTTCTGCACACTTCCTCTCCTCTGGACCTAATTCCCTTTCCCAACCAACATCTCTCTCTCTCTCTGTCCCTCCATGAATCCAACATTTCTCCCTCTCTCATTCCCCAGATCATATGCAGCATTTTTCACCACAGCCCACCAGCCCCATGCCCATTTCTCCTATCACCCCTCTCAAGCACCATGTCACAACTCTCCTCCATCACTATGTCCAATAGTCCTCCCCCTTGTATCCCCATCAATCTGTCTCTGTTCCCTCTCCACCACCATATCCAACATTTCTCCCTCTCATCCTTCTCTTCCCTATGCATCTCTACCTCTAACTATGCCTAATTTTCCTCTTTCTTCCTTCCCCATGTGCCACCATCTCTTTCCCTCTCACACACACTCATGCCCAACAATTCTCCCTTTCTATTCCCTCCCTCCTATGTCCCAAGTTAGTGCCCTCTTCATCCATCCCTTCTGTGTCCCATGTTCATGCCACCTTCCTTCCTTCTGAGTCGAGTTCGTGCCCCCTCCCCCCTGACTTCCAGCCGTTGTCCCAGAATTGTGCCCCAACATCTTTCTCCCTTTGACCAAGAAAGATTGTGTCCTCTTACTTGTTTGAGCCGCACTCGCTCCATCTGTCTTCAGCGGCTTGTTGGGGGGATGCGCAGGCAGCAATTCACATGGCTGCTTGTGGCTGACCCACAAGCCTTCCCTCTGACATCAGCTCTGACATTGGATTGAAGGTTTCTTGCTGTATACAGGAGAAGAAGAAATCAGAAAATAACCTGAAACTTGTTGATAATGATGAGCCTGTTAGTATGAACAATGCATGTCACTCCGTTGGCATATCTAAGTATGATGCAGACCTAATGACCCTTACAGTCTCAGTGGCTGCAAGCTGCTAAAGATCTTTGAGGCTGACATTTGAATCGTTCAGCAGTTCAAGACATTCCCTGGTTCATTTAGATCTGGGCTAAAGTATCTCTTTTCAGAGTTCCTCTACTGAAACTGTCCTAACCAAAGATGCACGAAAACAAACAACGAAGGAGACCAGATTGCACTCTGTTAATAAATAAAAGGATTGAGCGCCATCTGTTCTCTTTCGTTGTTTGTTTTCGTGCCTCTCACCGATGTAAAGACAGTTTCTACTGTTTTGTTTTCCTTCTAACCAAAGATGCAGCCAGACTGGGAAGAGGTTGCTACTCAGGAGAAATTTAATTGGATAAATTTCCTCAAGCTAAGAATAATTTGGAAAGCTCTAAAGCTTTCAGAAGACAATTGGCAAATACATTTTCCAAATTCAAATTAGTGCTGTGTTCCACATGAACAGATGAGTTAATAATTTTCTTGAATTTCATCATCTTTATCTCTGTTAGTTTCTGCAAATCCAAACTAATTTCTGTCATCTCTCTTTTTTTCCCTGATACAGCATTTTACAAGAGCAACTGGACATGGATCTATCACCTCTAGAATACATGATGAAGTGTTATCCAGAAATCAAGGAGAAGGAAGAAATGAGAAAAATCATTGGAAGATATGGACTAACTGGAAAACAACAGGTACAGACTTCTTCCTCAACAAAATCAAGGCGGTCCAGAGGAGGGCGACGAAAAATGATAGGAGGCTTGCGCCAGAAGACGTATGAGGAGAGACTGGAAGCCCTGAATATGTATACCCTAGAGCAGTGTTTTTCAACCTTTTTTGGGCAAAGGCACACTTGTTTCATGAAAAAAATCACGAGGCACACCACCATTAGAAAATGTTAAAAAATTTAACTCTGTGCCTATATTGACTATATATAAAGTAATTCTCTTGAATAGGAATCAAATAAACACAAAGAAAGTATTTTATAATGCTGCCACCGCCAACAACACCGTTGGCGGCGGTGGCACTCAAGTGGCTAAAGAGCCGCAGTTTGCCGGCCTAGGGACAACACTGGAGGGTGGCCAGCTGTGCACCCCATTGGGACGTAAACCCGGGGTGGGGCAGACCGCCCCCCCCCCCCACCCTGGTATGCCACTATCTGTACCTCACTCCCTCCCTATGACCAAAAATTCTCCTTTCTTCTATTCCCCGTGTACACAACCATCTCTTTCCCTCCCTTCCTCTCTCCAAAGTCCATGCCTTCTGTGTCCAAACACGCATTCCCTCCCCCACCTCAGCATCTTCTTTCCCTCCCTTCCTCTCTCTCCCAAGTCCATTTTCTTCTGTGTCCAAAAACGCATTCCCTCCCCCACCTCAGCATCTCTTTCCCTCCCTTCCTCTCTCCCTCCCTTCCTCTCTCCCAAGTCCATTTCTTCTGTGTCCAAAAACGCATTCCCTCCCCCACCTCAGCATCTCTTTCCCTCCCTTCCTCTCTCCCAAGTTCATGCCTTGTGTCCCAAAACGCACTCCCTCCCCCCTTTTGTGTTCCGTGTTTGCCTACCCAGCCCATCTTTGCAACTTTCTCAGCAAAACGAAGCTCAAGCCGCGAGGCTTGTCTTCTGCTTCCTGTCTGCCCTGCCGCACACAAATAGCCGAACGGAAGTATTCTCCGACGTCAGCGCTGACGTCGGAGGGCAGGCTTTGCTTAAGCCCTCCCTCCGACGTCAGCGCTGACAATCGGGGAACGCTTGCGATTGGCTATATGTTAGCTGCAGGCAGGCAGGAACAGAAGACGAGCCTCGCGGCTCGAGATGTATTGAACTCCGCGGGTCCCGCGTCCAGCTCTCTCCTGTCCACGTGGGGCGGACCGCCCCTCTCCTAGACTGGTGGTACTGCCTGATGGCGGCCCTGACCGTACGGCACACCCGGCAACATCTCGCGGCACACTAGTGTGCCGCGGAACAGCGGTTGAAAAACACTGCCCTAGAGGAAAGGAGAGACAGGGAGATATGATTCAGACGTTTCAATATACTTAAAGGGTATTAACGTAGAACAAAATCTTTTCCAGAGAAAGGAAAATGGTAAAACCAGAGGACATAATTTGAGGTTGAGGGGTGGTAGATTCAGGGGCAATGTTAGGAAATTCTACTTTACGGAGAGGGTAGTGGATGCCTGGATGCGCTCCCGAGAGAGGTGGTGGAGAGTAAAACTGTGACGAGTTCAAAGAAGCGTTGGATGAACAACAGAAGATTTAGATTCAGAAAATAATATTAATATTGAACTAGGCCAGTACTGGGCGACTTGCACGGTCTGTGTCAGTGTATGGCCGTTTGGTGGAGGATGGGCTGGGGAGGGCTTCAATGGCTGGGAGGGTGTAGATGGGCTGGAGTAAGTCTTAACAGAGATTTCGGCAGTTGGAACCCAAGCATAGTACGGCCTAAAGCTTTGGATTCTGTCCAGGAAAATAGCTAAGAAGGAAAAAAAAAAAAAAATTTTAAATTGAATCAGGTTGGGCAGACTGGATGACCATTCGGGTCTTTATTCTGCCGTCATCTACTATGTTACTATAGTCATGAAAAACAGAAAAAACTTGGTGCAAAACTCTTAGTGCCAAGGACAAAGCACCTGGAAAAACCTTCTGCATAAACTACAAATTAGCCACACATGAAGCAAAAGAAAGCACATTTCACCACTCTACTACTATCCAAGGTCCCATACCGCTCGAAGGCCATCTTACTCACTAACAAAATACCTATTCTCCTCGTCCCCACGGTCCAATGCATTCCAGCAAAACGACCTAGACAGTAAATCCCTCTCCACCTTCCATGACAAAATATCAAAGATACGTGCAAATCTGGACTCAGACGGCCAAAACACTCCCAAATATCCCAGAGACCACTCAAGTCGACAATCCACACCAGACAGAAACCTTGAGCAGTTTCAAACCGATCTCCCTCAACGACTTTAAAACCATGATCAACTCCGTATGCTCCACGACCTTGATCCTGGACCCTTGTCCCTCCACTACACTCCTGAATACAAACGAGGTACTCATGGAATCCATCCTACCCTAATAAACAAGTCCCTTAAGACAGGTGTAGTTCACAGAGCTGAAAATCAGCTATAGTAAAACCACTCCTGAAAAAAACAACCATGAACCCAGACAACCCAAGCAGCTTCAGACCTGTCTCAAACCTCACATTCTTCTCTAAAATATTGGAAAAGTCAGTATTCACGTAACTACAAGACTTCATAGAGACAAACGTCACCCTCTCCAACTTCCAATCAGGTTTCAGGAAACACCACAGCATAGAAACAGTGATCTTGGATATCTTAGGTGACTGTTGGTACTATTAGACCTCAGTGCCGCTGTTGACACCATCGACCATTCTCTACTCCTGTCCAGGCTAAAAACCATTGGAATCCATGACAGTGCACTTCGATGATTCTCCTTATTCCTGAACGACAGATCCTAGCTAGGGAAATCCTTATCTGAACCCAAGCCATTCCACTATGGAGTGCCTCAGGGAGCCTTACTTTCACCACTTCTTTTCAACCTCTATGTCAAACCAGTACTGGACATAGCGGGAAAACACCAAATCAGAATCCACTCTTTCGCAGATGACTTACAACTCTACCTCCCACTAGGCCGACACCCACAAATCAAAAATCTCCAGTCTTGCTTAACTGAAATAAAGACTTGGATGACCGGGAACAAGTTACGGTTAAATGAGTCCAAGACAGAACTTCTCTGGATCCAGAAAGATCTTTGCATATACCCCTGTCCGTCCTTTTACTGGGGCACAAACAACCTTACACCCAAGGATAACATCTGCAGCCTAGGAGTAACTCTCGACTCAAACTTATCAATGACAGATCACGTATCCAAACTACACTTCTCCCTCCGTATCTACGGGGGTTGGGAGCAGAGCCAGCCCGCGAATATTAAAAAACCGCAAATAATATTTGGATTGGCTCTGACCCACCTCTCGCTTCCCTCGGCATCCCTTAAGCCTTACCTGATGATCTAGCGGGTTTTTGGGGCAGGAGCGATTTTCCTATGCTCCTGCCCCGTGCAGATCACTTATAGAAAATGGCTGCTGTGAGCTCCCGTCGTAGTCTGGGTACTCACATTTCATACCCAGACTATGGCACACCATCCTCCCATCTGATAGAACACTAGATGGCCTCTAGAGCTTCAGGAAAGCTATGAAAACCTTCCTCTTCACAAGCCCAGCATCTTAAGGACATGAACCCAGAAATGCCATTCAGAGTCAACACACCTATGCCACCTACTCTCACCAGAGCTGCTTAGTGAATATATTTTTTGTCATGTCTATATTGTAAATTATGTAATCTTTGTCCTGTGTCGATTATATTGTGGATGTACTTTGTAACCCATTCTGGGTTCCTTTCGGAGGACAGGTTAAATAATTGAGCAAATAAATAAATAACTTATTTAGGAAGTATTGTGTGAGGAATTGGCATTGAAATGGCAAATGATGTTCAACGTGGATAAGTGTAAGGTGATGCATGTAAGTAACAAAAATCATATGCACAAATACAGGATGACCGGTGCTGTACTCGGAGAGAGCCCCCAGGAAAGAGACTTGGGAGTACTTGTAGACAAGTCAATGAAGCCGTCCGCGCAATGCGCAGTGGCGGCAAAAAGGGCGAACAGAATGCTAGAAATGATTAAGAAGGGGATCACAAACAGATCAGAGAAGGTTATCATGCCGCTGTAACAGGCCATGGTGCGCCCCCACCTGGAATACTGCATCCAACACTGGTCGCTGTACATAAAAAAGGACATAGTAATACTTGAAAGGGTCCAGAGAAGAGCGACAAAAATGGTTAAGGTACTAGAGGAGTTGCCATACAATGAGAGGCTAGAGAAACTGGGCCTCTTCTCCCTTGAAAAGAGGAGACTGAGAGGGGACATGATCGAAACATTCAAGATATTGAAGGGAATAGACTTAGTAGAGAAAGAGAGATTGTTCACCCTCTCCAAGGTGGAGAGAACGAGAGGGCACTCTCTAAAGTTAAAAATGGATAGATTCCGTACAAACGTAAGGAAGTTATTCTTCACCCAGAGAGTGGTAGAAATCTGGAACGCTCTTCTGGAGGCTGTTATAGGGGAAAGCACCCTCCAGGGATTCAAGAAAAGGTTAGATAAGTTCCTGCTGAACCAGAACGTACACAGGTAAGGCTAGACTCAAATAGAGCACTGGTCTTTGACCTAAGGGCCGCCACGTGAGCAGTCTGCTGGGCACGATGGACCACTGGTCTGACCCAGCAGCGGCAATTCTTATGTTCTCTTTCCTTTTGCTGTTCTTCCTTTGTGTGTGATCAGTTTTTATTTGTTATTAAACAACAGAATAATGGAAACTCTCCTGCAGGTCAGCCCTATTCGGAACTTGTCAGATGGGCAGAAGTGCCGGGTGTGCTTTGCCTGGCTCGCCTGGCAAAATCCACACATGCTGTTTCTGGATGAACCCACCAATCATCTGGACATTGAGACCATTGACGCCCTTGCCGATGCCATCAATGAATTTGAGGGAGGCATGATGCTAGTGAGCCATGATTTTCGGCTCATTCAGCAGGTGAGGATGTAGTTTCTGATTCTGTTGTACTATACTGTGGTTACGAGTCCTGAATCCACTCTCTGAGGTAGGGGGGTGGGGGATAGGTTGTTTTATGCCATGATTTTTTTAAAGTGGAAGTTTCTCAGAATACTTGTGTCCCAAAAATAGCAGCTTATTTTAAAATTGTGTTCACAAGGGGGCGTGGCTTGGCACGTGCAGTGGATGGAGGTGTGATCGTGGAGCTCTGATAGCCAGGCAGCGGTTGTTATAAATATATTATACATTTTTGCCAAAAAATTAAATTTTTGTCGTCCAGGTGATGTGAGAAGATGACCAGCACACGCCAGGGGAAAATTGAGGCGGCTTTTGCGACATCCGGTACGGCAAAGCGCCTCAAGCAAGATTTTGCGGCGGCGGCAAAAGCCCCACTTCCTGAGGAAGAAGAAATAGGGAAAAAAGACATAATGGCTGAACTTAAAACAATTTCAAAACAGATCCAGAAGAATGCAGAAAGCATTCAAGATGTAAAAGAAGAAGTGTTAAACATTAACAGGTAGTAAGAGACAGTTTTAGAATCCAGGATGGATCAGATGGAACTAACTGCTAAGGAAGATAATAAAATCATCAAAGAGTTACAGAAAAGGCTGGTGGACTATGAGAACCGTGGCAGAAGAAAGAACATTAAAATTTTTGGACTGGCAGAAAATTTGGAGGGGGGAAACCCGGTTCAGTTCCTGGAGAATTTGCTCCCAAAGCTGCTGCAGCTGAACACTAAGTACCCCCTAGAAATTGAACGACCTTTCCAACGGTCAGCAAATAACTCCAAGCCTAGACCTCTGGTTTTCAAACTTCTGAGGTTCAGTCAAGCATTTGAAATATTGAGCTTAGCAAAAGCTGATAAAAATTTAAACTACAAAGGCTCTAAGCTCATATTCTTGCCGGATTTTGAAAAAAGTACTGTGGCTGTAAGGCAGCAGTTTCTTCAACTTAGAGCGCAATTAAAAGAGAAATGATACAAATATGGCTTATACTATCCTGCAAGAATGAGAATTTCCTCTGGAAATAAGTCACTTTACTTTGAGGATCCAGAAAAACTGAAAAGTTTCCTTGCCACCTCAGAGCCAATGTCTATGTGAAGTGTTTCTAAGAATAAAAGAAAGAATAAATGAAAAAGATTGATTAATTTCCAGATATGTTATTTCAGGAAAAGAAGAAAGAAGATATGAAGAGGATTAACTGATTTCCAGATATATTATTTTAGAAATAGAAGAAAGAAGAAATGAAGAGGATGGACTGATTTCCAGATATATTATTTTAGAAATAGAAGAAGGAAGAAATGAAGAGGATTAACCGTTTTAAAGTTATATTATTATTGAGCTTTTGTTAAGTTTAAAGAGAGTCTATTGCTTTTCTTGGATATTTCTGGTCTGAGTTTATTTATTTGTGTTCTTTTCAGTATTTTTCTTTTGAATGAAGGTCAGGATATGAGGATGGAAGGATGACATAAATGTTATGTGTCATTTGTTTAATGGAATCTTTTTAAGATTTACATAGAAACATAGAAATAGACGGCAGATAAGGGCCACGGCCCATCTAGTCTGCCCACCGCAATGACCCTTCCCCACCTAACTCAGTGAATAGATCCCACGTGTCTATCCCATTTGGCCTTAAAATCAGGCACGCTGCTGGCCTCAGTGACCTGAAGTGGAAGATTGTTCCAGCGGTCAACCACTCTTTCAGTGAAAAAGAATTTCCTGGTGTCACTGTGCAGTTTCCCTCCCCTGATTTTCCACGGGTGCCCTCTGGTTGCCGTGAGACCCTTGAGAAGGAAGATATCTTCTTCCACTTCGATGCGACCCGTGAGATACTTGAACGTCTCGATCATGTCTCCCCTCTCTCTGCGTTCCTCGAGTGAGTAGAGCTGTAACTTATCCAGCCTTTCCTCGTACGGGAGATCCTTGAGACCCGCGATCATTCGGGTGGCCATTCTCTGGACCGACTCTAGTCTCAGCACATCTTTTCGGTAATGCAGCCTCCAAAATTGCACACAGTACTCCAGGTGTGGTCTCACCATGGATCTATACAATGGCATAATGACTTCAGGCTTACGGCTGACGAAACTCCTGCGTATGCAATCTATGATTTGCCTTGCTTTGGAGGAAGCTTGCTTCACTTGATTGGCAGCCTTCATGTCCTCACTGACGATAACCCCTAAGTCACGTTCTGCTTCAGTTCTTGTTAGGATCCAGTAGTAGTAGGTCGTGCATCATGTTGTCGGGCATTGAATTTGGTTGGATATTATTAATGAGGCAGTGGATTTAATGAATTAGAGGAAATTGAGTATGAATTTAAGAACGTAAAGCGTGGTGTTTTGATTTTATAAGATTTACGTTTATGAAATGTGATTTCATTAACTGTATAAGTGATTTCTTTGATTAATTTTTTTCTATTTAAAATTATGAGTTAGGAAACAATTATATTAAATATGATTGATTAATAAAATAATTATAATGGGGGTAAAGGACAGTATATGTGGGTAATTAATTGATTTTGAGTTAAGAATTGATCAAATATAAAGGTTTATGAATTTTACTTTAATAGGAGTATTTAATTTTTTAATTAAATGAATTAAGATAAGGCTATTTAAAAAAAACAAAACAAATATATTTTTATTATTTTGACAAAGATGAAATGTTTTAAACGTTGCCTGGGGGGAGTGTAGGGGTTACATATCCTATGTGCGTTACAAGTGTTACCAAATGGTGGGAGGGTTTGGGAGGGATGGGGTTGGGGGTTTTTAATAATATGTTTAATGATCAATTTTGGGAATAAAGGGAATGGATATTTAATTTATTTATTATTAGAAATTAAGATAGTGCTGGTGTCTAATCATTCTATAATAATTAAAAATGTATATTATTATTGGAATAAATTTTTAGTTAAATGATGGTTACATTTTTTTCATTAAATGTAAATGGCCTCAATCATATGATCAAGAAAAAGAAAATGTTAGACACACCTGTCATTTAATGAATCTAGGAAGCTGGAAGGAGGATGGATTCAAAATGTTTTTTTGCTCCAGCAAATGGGAAAAAGGTGGGGGTTGCTATATTAATAAGTAAGAAATGTTTAGTGAATTTTCAGATGGTTGCTGCTGACCCATTGGGTAGGTGGGTGCATGTCAAAATGAGCATGGGAAATAATACCCTTGATTTGTTTAATCTATATGCTCCTAATTCGAATCAAATGGAGTTTTTTAAAAGTATACAACAATTATTATTACCACTGGCTGCTTCCAATTTGGTAGTGGCTGGAGATTTCAATGCTGTAATGGACCCGATTGTGGATAAAAGTCCAAGTAAAATTATAAAATCATTAGGGTTAGATAATTTAGAAACATAGAATATGACGGCAGAAAAGGGCTGTAGCCCATCAAGTCTGCCCACGCTAATGACCCACCCCCAGACTTCACCCGGCTAGAGATCCCACATACATGTGATTTAATAGATATATGGCGTATTCTTCATTTTAATGATCGGGAATTTTCTTTTTGTTCAAGAATTGATTATATATTTGTTTCAAATAAATTAGCTCAGAAAGTGACTAAAGCCATCCTATCATTTTATCTGATCATGGTGGTGTTTGGATTGAATTACAATTAGATGAACAAGTTGAGGTAAAGCCGATTTGGAGGTTTGATAATACTTTGATTGCAGATTTAAATTTTATTGAAGAGTTTAAATAAAAAATGATTGAGTTTTTTTCAATTTAATGATTCTGGTGATATTAATAGTGAGGTGTTATGGGATGCATTTAAAGCAACAATGAAAGGTCATATTATCTCATATTCAGCGCATGTTAGAAAACAAAATAAAAAACAATTTTATGATTTGGAAAAAGAAATTAAAATTCTAGAAAATAAATGAATTAATAAATTTGAACAAAGTACATTACAAATTTTGTTAAAAGCTAAAGCCAAATATAATGAATTATCTTCAAAGCTTGTAAGGAATGATATGTTTTATCAGCAAACTCAGTATTATGGAAATTCAAATAAGGCTGGGAAATTATTAGCAAATTATCTTAAGGCAAAAAAAGGAAAACAAAGATTGTTGTAATAAAAGATAACAAAGGAGAATCATATACTAAAAATGAGCATATTTTACAACAATTTTTGGCTTTCTATAAGGAATCATATTCTTCAGAGACTTATAGAAACAAAGAACAAGATGGTAGACAATTTTTAAACTCAATTAATGGACCACAAATTCCTGAACATATAAAAGGAAGTTTAGAAGAACCTATATCTCTAAAAGAATTAGAAACAGCATTGAGGTATCTTAGAGCTGGATCCGCTCCAGGTCATGATGGTTATACAGTAGAATTTTATAAATCATTTCAAATTAACCTTTTACCACATTTGTTAAATTTATATCAATATCAACTGACTAAAGGTTGTATTTCAGGTACTATGGCAGATTCGTTGGTTATTGTTTTGCCGAAGCCAAACAGAGATCCTACTTTGGTTTCAAACTACAGGCCTATCTAATATAATAAAATGATAGGCCGCGCATGCGCACTAAAAAAACGTGTTCCCTGGTCCCGTCGCGAAAATACGAGTGCGCATGCGCGCCTACAACGTCAACACAGCCTGCTCTCCGTCTCCACCTCGCGCCGCTGCAGGCCCCACACTCACAACTCACACATCCGCTGCAGCCTAGCAACTCCGACCACAACCTTCCCCCCTCAACCGCCTATGCCGGCTCAGGCTGGCGCGTTGAGGAGTCGGAATGCAGACCCGGAAGAGCGAAGGAAGCCTCACACTGAGCAACTGTATTTACACTGTGCAACGAGCCTCTGCCACGGTCCCGGGTTCCTCTCAGCCCACCCTTCTCGCGGTCTGGCCGACTACCTTAGTCCTTTGCCGCCGCCACCCCCTTCCCTTCCCTTCCCGCGGTCGACAAAACTCTTGCCTCCAGCAGCCGCCGCAGCACTGTAAACACGCTGCTTCGCGGCCTCTACTGCTTTCATTTGCTCTTCCGTTTCTCTGATGACATCATCAGGGACATGGAAGAGCAAATCGGGGCAGTAGAGGCCGCGAAGCAGCGTGTTTACAGTAGTGCGGCGGCTGCTGGAGGCAACAGGTTTGTCGACCGCGGGAAGGGAAGGGGGTACCAGACCGCGAGAAGAGAAAATCGCGTGGGCCACGAAGAGACAGGGAGGAACTGGGAAGAGGAAGAGGGAAAGGGGCCTGCTTTGGGGTAAGGGTGTGCTTGGAGGCACACAGCTTTGCTTGGGGGGGGAGACAGAAGGGGGGCCACGGAGAGATAGGGAGGAACTGGAGCTGGAGAGGGAAAGGGGCCTGCTTTGGGGAAGGGCTGTGCTTTGGAGGCAGACAGCTTTGCTTGGGGGGGAGACAGAATGGGGACCACAGAGAGACAGGGAGGAACTGGAGCGGGAGAGGGAAAGGGGCCTGCTTTGGGGGAGGAGTGTGCTTGGAGGCAGACAGCTTTGCTTGGGGGGGGGAGACAGAAGGGGGGGGCCACGGAGACACAGGGAGGAACTGGAGGGCCAGAGGGAAAGGGGTCTGCTTTGGGGGAGGGGTGTGCTGGGAGGTAGATAGCTTTGCTTGGGGGGGAGAAAAAATGGGGGGCCACGGAGAGACAGTCAGGGAGGAATTGGAGGGGTAGAGGGAAAGGGGTCTGCTTTGGGGGGGAGGGGTGTGCTGGGAGGCAGACAGCTTTGCTTGGGAGGGGAGACAGAAGGGGGACCACGGAGACACTGTCAGGGAGGAATTGGAGGGGTAGAGGGAAAGGGAGCTGCTTCGGGGGGAGGGGTGTGCTGGGAGGCAGATCATTTTGCTTAGGGGGGGGGAAGACAGAAGGGGGGCTTCGGAGAGACAGGGAGGAACTGGAGGGGGAGAGGGAAAGGGGGGCTGCTTTCTAGCACCCGTTAATGTAACGGGCTTAAAGACTAGTTTCATTAATAAATGTGGATGGGAAAATTATTGCTAAATTATTGGCTTTAAGATTGGCAAAAGCTCTCCCTTTTATTATTGATACTCATCAAACAGGATTTGTTGCAAGGAGACATTCTTCTCATAATACTAGATTGGCTTTTCATACTTTAAATTTAACAAAAAATATGAATGATCCAACTTTCTTGGTCTCTCTAGATGCAGAAAAGGCTTTTGATAGGGTGGAGTGGAATTTTATGTATCAAGCATTAGAAGGGTTTGGGGTGGGATCTGGTTTTATTCAAATGATTCAGACGCTGTATAGCTCTCCTGGTTCAAGATTATACATTAATAATAGTTTATCAGACAGATTTGACTTGCGAAGGGGAGTTAGACAGGGTTGTCCCTTATCTCCATTGCTCTTTGATGTTGTTTTGGAGCCCCTGTTAATTGCTATTAATCAAGCAAAGGGGATACAAGGTATTCCTTATTCGAATTGGGAATATAAACTCTCTGCTTATGCAGATGATATACTGCTTTATTTGAGGAATCCAGAGACCACCATTCCATGCTTACTTGAATTGATAGAGAGATTTGGAAAGTTTTCAGGATATAAGATTAATTGGAGTAAGTCTGAAGTTTTCCCGCTTAATGTTCATTGTGTCAAGGGATTATTTGATTCTTTTTCCTTTTGCTGGAAAGATGAGGGTTTAAAATATTTAGGTATCTTTATTAAAAACAATATTGAAGGGGGGCGTGGCTTGGACGCGAATGACGACGGTTGGGTGAGGAAACAGCTCCGTACAAACAGGCTTAATTTTCAGGAAAAAACTACAAAAAAAAACAAGATTTTGCATTCTTGATGTTATAATAAATTAGAGTTTACCTCCTTGATCGAATCGGAGAGATAGAGGTGCCGTTTTGGGTGAGAATCGGGAGATAGAGGTGCCGTTTTTGTTTCTGTTTGTTTCTGAGAGGCGAGGTGTGGAAGGCTGAATCCGTCTCAGCAGCTCTTGGATATTGCCAGGGGAGACTGATTCGAGACGCCGTGAGGCCGAGGCTCCCTTTCCCCTCCTCTTTGGCACGGTCGGAGTTCTGCGGCGTGAAACGCCAGAGGAAAAGTTCCCGAGGGTGGGGGTTTGCAGGCGGTTGCTCGGTGCACCGCGATCGCGGCCATCTTAGATCGAAAAAAAAAAAAAAAATTTGACAACGTCTGGGACTGCCGGTGAGCTGCTTAGTGACAGGGATAAAAGTTTTGAAATGCCTGATGCCTGTCATATTAAGGAAATAAGATGTTTTAAAGTAACTGTCCTCTGCTGGAGATAAAGCAAGGTCTGCAGTAAAATCTACTGGGCAACGGTTTTTTTAACTATTTCCTTGCTGCTAACTTCGAAAAAGAAATTGTGAAGGATAAATATAAATATCAATATAAATATCAATCTCTGCTGTTGTACTTGAAAAGATTCAGATATAGGAGATTGTAGGTTTTTTTTTTTTTTTTCAGCGTTTGGGCTGTGAGAAAAGGACAAATAAAAGGATTAATGATTTCTGTAACCTGAAAAAAGTGACATTGAGGCAATTGAGAGACGCTGAAATAAATATATTGGATGGAATATTGCTCTCCTCGGTAAAGGCTGCGATTGGGCTTATAAGAGGAGAGCCAGAAAAGAAGGCTACAAAATTTTCAGCGATGAAGCTAGATGTCACAACAAGTTTGGTAAATTAATTCTATAAAAGAATAACCAACCATACATAAAAAAAGATCTACTACTTGAATGTTATTGCCTTCATAGAGACTGAGATAGGGCTTGAAGGAGAAGAAAAAAAAAAGACTAATGACATTTTTTCTCACAGCAATAGAACCTAAGACAAATAACTTACAGTTGCTTTAAGAATACTGAGAAGAAAAAAAAAAAAGGGGGCGTGGCTTGGACGGATGGTTGGATAAACGAATAGCTCCTTATATGCAAATATATTAAAAAGAATTACTACTAAATATTTTAAATTTTAATTTTAAAGAAACTAAAATATATATTGAAATATGACTTCAACTAAACAAAATAAAGCTGACTTGGGAGCTGGAACATCGGGAAGCAATAAGAGGTCGAAACCTGAGCCAGGTACACCCTCTAAAATCCCATTACCAACAGAAAAAAATCTGGATGTTATGGAAGAACTAAGACAAATAAAAGAAATTGTCTTAGATAGTAACAAAAAACTACAAAAAGCAATGGAAGATGCTGCAATCCTAACTAAAAGAGTGGACATTACAGAAAATAGAATTTCAACATTAGAAGATATTACAGAACAATTAAATACAGATATGAATCACAGCAAAATCATATGGAAAGAAATAACAGAGATAAAAAAAAATCTGGAAGACAGCCGGAATCGTGAAAGACGGAATAATTTAAGAATAATCGGATTACCTGAAGGAGTGGAAAAGAATGATCCGATTGCATTTCTTGAAAAATTTCTACCTAAAATACTACCACTGAAATTTAAAACGGAACTGGAAATTGAAAGAGCTCATAGGATTCCAACACAAAGAAATAACACTCAAACAGGTCCAAGAACTTTAATTTTCAAACTTTTAAGACATCAACAAGCAATTGAAATATGCCAAATAGCCAAGGAAATCAAAAATCTTAAATGCCAAGATTCAAAAATATACATTGTCCCGGACTTTGCAAAAGAAACAGCAACAAGAAGAAAACAATTCTTAGACATGAGACCACAACTAAGATCTCTAGGAGCTAGATTCGGGCTCCTCTATCCGGCGATTATGAAGGTTACCATCGCTAACAAAACGCAAAACTTTACAGATCCAAAAAAACTACAGGAATTTATAAATCAACTGGAGCAACCTATGACAATCTAAAGAACATTTAATGGGTTCATACTAAAGAATATTGACCAATTTGTGAAAACTTTGACTTATATGATAATGAATTTCAATAAAAGAACATTGGTTAAATATAAATTGGAACGGAAAGCAATGGAAAAAGAACACACAAGGATCGAATTAAAGACTTAAACAACTTGCAACATTCTCCATGGAAAATAAGAAAAATGAAAAAATACAAAAATTCTAGAATTCTACTCAGAATAAATAGAATAAACTTACTGGCAGGAACGAAAATGAATTGAAATACATCTTCGAACTCAAATAATGACGAAGAAAGTTTTTTCAACAAACTTAAAGATGTACTGATTGGATGAGAAATTTTGAAGGCGGAGTAATTGTGAGAAGGGAATTATCCTTCAACCACAGAGAAGATTATAAAAAAGATGAAGTGATTGGTTTGTTATATTTCCGGTTGAAGGTGGTACTTCGGGTTTAATTTTGCGTTTCAGATACATTAAAATGCGTTTCAAATACGATATATATAAAAAGAATATATCTGAAACGCAAAAATTGCCTGAAAAGTTTTTTAAATATATATATCTCAAATTTCATGTTTCATCTTTATAGATAATTGTTCTTTTATTTATTAAGTTGAATTTTAGTACCCACAATTGTTCAACCTGGCAATCCTCTATGGGAGATAAAGAGAGAGTTTTTAGCACAGGACTACACTCTCGTCTGCACAGGCCTCAGATACTTTAAAATTATAGATGTCTGGAGAGTATGCTATTGAGACAGAGCTAACGAGAACACTGATGGGATTGTTGGCTTCTCTTAATTGACAACTCTCTCGTGAATCATAGGAAAATAATGAGCATAAGAGATGGGGGGGATTCCTGTGCTGAAGACTCTTATTACAGTTCTGAGGAAAGAGGCTAAATTAGAATGCTCTTAACATGATAAACTTAATATACCCAGGTATGAAAGTTTTTTAAAGTAAAAATAATATACCACCTGAAAAGAAATGAATTTTAATTGAAATGTTCTAAGATATAAGTAATGTAATATATTCATTCTTATGGATTTAAAGACATACAAATATAGAAAATAATCTTTCAATACATAAGAATGAAAAACTTTTTACTTATTCTTATAATTAATAATAAAATAAGAGAAAATATACAGAAATAGGGGAAAAAAATGGTAGTACTTTAGATAATTATTAATAGCCTGTCGGAGTTATCTAAATCTAACCTCAACCTGCGTATCCAAGTTTTCGTAATTAATGAGGGGGGGAAGGGAGGGATAAAAGGGATGGGAGGGAATAAAGGGGAAATATATAAGGTAATCATGGGTGTAAAGGAAAAAAGAGAAATGAAATACTTAAAACATTGGGAAAATATACATAATTTAATATCTGAAAATTTAAAAATAAATGGATATTAAAATTATGTCTTTAAATGTTAACGGTCTAAATCATATGATAAAAAGGAAAAAAGCATTATCATTTTTAAAAAGGCAAGATGCAGATATTTGCCTTATACAAGAGACCCACCTCTCACATATAGAATCTAAAAAGCTAGAAGGAGGCTGGGTCAAACAATGTTTTTTCTCACCAGCTATAGGGAAAAAAGCAGGTGTTGCTATTTTAATTAATAAAAAATGCTCTGCTTCATTCAAACTAAAAGCTTCAGATATTCATGGAAGATGGATAATGGTGGAAATGAATATGGGAAATACTACCATGACGTTAATCAATATATACGCCCCTAATTCGAACCAAAATGAATTCTTTAAAACTCTTCAACAAATGATCATACCACTGGCTACTTCAAATCTTATAGTAGCAGGGGACTTCAATGCTGTAATGGATCCTTTATTAGATAAAAACCCAAGTAGAGTTATGAAATCTATGGGACTAGATAATTTGATTCAATCTTGTGATTTAATAGATATATGGAGAATACTTCATTTTGATGGTCGGGAATTTTCTTTCTGTTCTCATGTTCATAATTCCTTTTCAAGAATAGATTATATCTTTACTTCAAATCATCTTGCACATCAAGTGACACAAGCTGCCATTGATCCAATTATTCTATCTGACCATGGTGGAGTGTGGATCAAAATTAAAACTACAGATCAAAATAATAACAGACCAATTTGGAAAATGGATAATACACTGTTGGTTGACCAAAACTTTTGTGAAAATCTTCTAACAAAAATGAAAGAATTTTTTCAAATAAATGATAATGATGATATTAACAGAGAAACTTTATGGGATGCTTTTAAGGCATCAATTAGAGGACAAATAATTTCTTATTCGGCTTTTCTAAAAAAACAAATTAAAAAACAATTTTTATTCTTAGAAAAAGAGATAAAAAATTTAGAATCAAAACTTATAGAAAAATGGGAATATTCTATTCAACAAGAATTATTAAAATTAAAAGGTAAATATAATGAGATCTCATCTAAAATGATTAGGAAAGATTTATTTTCTCAACAAACATTGTACTATGGTAATTCAAACAAATCAGGAAGAATACTGGCAAACTATCTTAAAGCGAAAAAAAGAAAAACAAAATTAATAGCAATAAAAGATGAAAATGGAAATACATATACACAAATTGAACCTATTTTAAAACAATTCTTGAAATTTTATAAATCTCTTTATTCTTCCGAAAATTATCCAAATAAAGGAAAAGATGGTTTTGAATTTTTAAAAATGTTAGAGGGTCCAAAAATTCCTGAACATATAAAACGAAGTTTGGAAGAACCAATATCACTAAAAGAATTAGGAACAGCTTTGAAGTCCCTTAGAGTTGGATCCGCTCCAGGTGGTGATGGATATACAGTGGAATTTTATAAAACATTTCAAAATTTTTTACTACCCTATTTATTAAATCTCTATCAATATCAGCTCAATAAAGGTTGTATTAAAGGCACTATAGCAGAATCTTTGACTATTGTTTTGCCAAAGTCCAATAAAGATCCCACTTTGGTCTCAAACTATAGACCAATATCTTTAATAAATGTAGATGGAAAATTATTAGCAAAAATACTTGCGCTAAGATTAGCTAAAGCTCTCCCCCATATAATAGGTATGCATCAAACAGGATTCGTTGCTCAAAGACATTCATCTCACAATACCAGATTAACATTCCATATGTTATATTTAACAAAGAAAATGAATGAACCTACTTTTGCAATTTCATTAGACGCAGAAAAGGCCTTTGATAGAGTAGAATGGCCTTTTATGTATCAAGCAATGGAATGGTTTGGTATAGGTCCTGGATTTATACAAATGATACAAACAATGTATAGCTCCCCTTCTGCTAGACTATATATTAATAATACGTTTTCAGAAAAATTTAATCTACAGAGAGGAGTTAGACAAGGATGTCCCTTATCCCCTTTGCTGTTTGATATTGTTTTAGAACCCTTAATATTAGCCATCCAACAAGCTAAGGAGATACAGGGTATACCTCATTCAGATAAAGAATATAAGATATCTGCTTATGCAGATGATCTATTACTATATCTGAAAAATCCAGAATCCACCATTCCACATCTACTTGAATTGATTGAGAAATTTGGAAATTTTTCAGGATATAAAATTAATTGGAATAAATCAGAGATTCTTCCACTAAATATACATTGTACAAAAGGTTTATTTGATACATTCCCTTTTGTTTGGAAGGAAGAATATATTAAATACCTTGGAATTTTGATAACAAAAACAGTAGATGAAACAATGAAAATTAATGAAAAATGCTTATTACAAAAAGTAATAGAAATGTGTGAGCAATGGAATCCTTTGCATTTATCTTGGTGGGGAAGAGTACAAACTGTAAAAATGATGATTTTACCGGTAGTATGTTACCAAATGGGGATGATACCAGTTTTCTTTCAAGATTCGTTTTATACAAAAATAAATAGGACTTTGACAAAATTTATATGGCTTAATAAAAAACCAAGAATTGCTCTAGCGTCATTACAAAAACCAATTAAGGAGGGAGGGGTAAATTTTCCCAACTTTTATAGGTATCATCAAGCCTATATCTTACGTCATGGTATGTATTGGATCCTCCCAGAACCCACAGATAATATTCCAGACTGGTTTTGGCTAGAATGGAGGCTTATATTTCCATTACGTCTTAATCATGTAATTAGTATCAAAATGCCAAGGTTATACAAAGATCATAAAATATTTATGGATACCTGGAAAACTCTAAAATACATAAGTAATCTTACTCAAATTCCAATTAGTAAATCAACCAACCAAACTATATGGCTAAACCCCAAGATCAAAATTGGCGGTTTTAAAGTCATCTGGAAACATTGGATGATAGCAGGCATTCGCACTTTGGATGATGTAATTAAAAATGATAAATTGCTGGAGTTTTCACAATTGCAACAGAAATTTGGTCTCAATAAAACACAATATTTTAAATGGTTGCAATTGAAGCAGTCTATTCAGGAAGGGTTCCCTGAATGGAAAGATCTCGCTAAATATCACAGTTTGGAATTCTTATGTTTCCAGATGGACTCAATAGGTCACAAAGCCGCACAGTGGTATAAATTAATATCCGGATATATAAATAAAAAACCAAAAAATGGTCTTAGAGACATTTGGAGCATTGAGATAAAACACCAAATTAGTGCATCTCAATGGCCACGACTTTGGTCTTGGAGGCTAAAATGTACGGTGTCAGCATCTATGAGACAAACTTGGTTTTTTCTTCTTCATAGAGCTTTTTGGACCCCTACTCGTTTACAAAAAATAGATAGTTCAAGATCTAATAGATGCTGGCACTGTCATATTGAAATTGGGACACTAGATCATCTTTTATTCTTTTGTCCATTTATCCTATCATTCTGGAAATCAATTTGGCCCCAAATTAACAAATTGTTAGAAAATCCGGTAGCCTTGACATATGATACTATATTATTTGGAACAACCATGAGAGCAAAAAGCCAAATTTCATCTAGTAATAACAAACTTTTATTTATTTTAACTGGAATTGCAATACAACAAATTACATCCAATTGGAAACAACATGATAGATTGAATTATATGTTCTGGTGGAATTCGGTATGCCACATATACAAAATGGAACTCGCTATTGCAACACACAAAGGATACATGAATAAATTTCAAAAAATATGGGGACCATTAACTGATTTTTGTAAAGAAGGATAATTTTTCCTATAAATAAAACTTGGAAATATTTGAAGACCGTTAACATGATTTCTCTAATGAAAAATCAACTTTTCCCATGATAAGATAATTGTAAAGAGGGGAACGGGGTGGGCTTTTCAATTTTGATTATTACATACTAAATTAATATTTAAAGAATGTACAATAAAATTGATTTATGTATTATTGGTTGGGAAGGAGGGTGGGACAGGGGATTATTATATTAATGTTAAACTTGATATTAATATATGAGTTAGTCAAGTGTGTATTTAAGTTTCTATTGAGTTTATTTGTAACACTTGCTGTAACACAAAAAAAAATGAATAAAGATTTAAAAAAAAAAAAAAAAAAAAAATTTGCTAGCAGAAATACCAGAAAAAACAATATTGAAGACACAGTAAAGGAGAATGAAAAACTTTTATTGAAAAAAGTAACAAATGTGTGAAAAATGGAATCCGTTGCATTTATCATGGTGGGGGAGAGTTCAAACTATAAAAATGATGATATTGCCTGTAGTTTGCAATCAAATGAGTATGATACCGGTTTTTTTTTTCAGGGGTCATTTTATAAAAAATTGAATGGTAGTCTTACGAAATTTGTTTGGTTGGGTAAAAGACCAATAATTGCATTAGTATCTTTACAAAAATCAATTTCGGAGGGGGGAATAAATTTTCCAAATTTTTATAGGTATCATCAAGTCTATATTCTACGTCAGGGTATGTATTGGATCCTCCCAGAGCTCATGGAGAATGTCCCAGACTGGTTATATTTAGAATGGCGACTCCTGTTTCCTATACATCTGGTGCATTTGCTTAGTATAAAAATACCTAGAAGATATAAAGAGAATAAAATATTGGTTGATACCTGGAAAACTTTACTTTATATTAGTAATTTGACACCTATTCCAATTTCTAAATCATTACATCAATCCATTTGGCTGAACTCCAAGATTAAAATCGGCAGATGTCAATTCGGCTGGAAGCAATGGGTTATTGGAGGTATTCGTACTTTGAATGATATTATTTTAAATAGTTCGATGCTTAGTTTTTCACAATTGCAGCATAAATATGGTTTAAATAAGACACAAAATTTTAGATAGTTGCAGTTGAAACATGCTATTCAGGAGGGGTTCCCTGAATGGAAGAATCTTAACAATCAATATAGTTTGGAATTCCTTTGCTTTCAGGCGGATTTCTTGGGTCACCAAGCCGCAAAGTGGTATAATTTTTTTTTTAATCTTTATTCATTTTATTTCTTTCAGCAAGTGTACAATATTATTACACATAACTCACTTGACATTCTTAAACAATGTTATTATATATACTTTAATTCCCCCCACCCTCCTCCCAACCCTCACCATATCAACAAAATAATCTATCCAATCATATACATACCTAGATATCCCTCTATATTACAATTAATCTTATATTAACCTATCCCTCCCCCCACCCTTTCTTTCTCAAATTCTTTGTTCATTTTATCATATAAATTAAGTGTACCACAAATATAACTCATCATATTACATATATCCCTTAAAATTCCATAACCATATATTTCCTACACTTGATCTTAGCCAAAAGGCCGAGAAACGATGCCATAACCATATATTTCCAATAAATTTACCCCCTTCCCTTTTCTATACATACATATACATTATATTTCTTATGTGCATTAATCAGTTAAAATATACAGCTATTTATTTAGAATACCCTATCCCCCCCACCCCCCCTATTTCTCCAAATTATCACATAAGGAAAAAGAATAAACCTTAATCCATTATAATATTCAATTAATGGCCTCCACACCTCCTGAAACCTTTTAAAATGATCCTTCTGTACTGCAAGTAGTCTTTCCATCTTGTACATATGGCATACTGAGTTCCACCAGAAACTACAATTCAGTCTAGAACAGTCTTTCCAATTAAACGTTATTTGCTGGATCCCCACACCCGTAAGAATCATCAGTAACTTATTATTTGCTGCAGATATTTGGCATTTAGCCCTCATACACATTCCAAAAACCACCGTATCATAGGACAATGCCACATGACTTTCCATCATTAGGTTAACTTGATCCCAGATTGACAACCAAAATGCCTGAATACATGGACAATAAAATAAAAGATGGTCTAAAGTTCCAATCTCAATTTTACAATGCCAGCATCTACTAGACTTAGAGCAATCTAATTTTTGTAATCTAGTAGGGGTCCAGAATGCTCTATGCAACAAGAAGAACCATGTTTGCCTAATAGATGCCGACATTGTACCTTTAATTCTCCAAGACTAAATACGTGGCCATTGAGATGCATTAATCTGATGCTTAATCTCAATGCTCCAAATATCTCTTAATCCATTTTTAGGTTTCTTATTCAAATAATTAGATATAATTTTATACCACTTTGCGGCCTGGTGTCCCAGAAAAACTGCCTGGAAACATAAGAATTCTAAGCTGTAATGATCATTCAAAGATTTCCATTCAGGGAACCCTACCTGAATAGCCTGCTTCAATTTTTTATTTAGACCATATTTATGTTGCAATTGTGAAAACTACCTGAAAATGATAATGGAAACGGTAGAAAAATGGATGTCAAGTCATAAACTAAAACTGAACTCGGAAAAAACTAAATTCCTACTACTGGAAAGGGAAAAAAAACCATCTCTCACAGAACTAGAAGTAAACACAATCAAGTACCCAATGCAAAGCACACTCAAAATCCTGGGAATCCTACTAGACAGAAATTGCACAATGCAGTCTCAAATCCACAAAATCATCCAAAGAGCATTCTTCACAATACGTAACCTAAGAAAAATAAGAAAATTCTTCAACAAAGATCAATACAAGATATTAGTACAATCCCTAGTACTGAGTATTGTAGATTACTGTAACAGCCTATACCTATCATGCCCAAATTACATGATAAAACAATTACAGACAGTTCAGAACACAGCCCTCAGAATCATCTACTCACTAGGCAAATACGACCACATCACCAAAGCATACTTAGACTCACACTGGCTACCAATAAAAGCAAGATCTCAGTTCAAATTCTACTGTCTACTATACAAGGTAATACATGGAACAGCACCCAGCTACCTAAACAACAGACTACACCGTAACCTCTCACACAGATCAAGGAGAACCCAGAGCCTATTCACTCACCCCCCTCTCAAAGGAACACGACGAAAGAAACTATATGACAGCCTTTTAGCGACACAGGCAGCAAAGATCGATACTACCATCACCAATCTACTGACCAAATCAATAGACATTAAAGCATTCCGAAAAGAAATCAAAACTCATCTCTTCAAAAAACACTTCCCATCATCATAACCTCACAAAAGTTTAAGATAATGCTCTCATGACTACCCAAACACCACCACCAGCAACACCCGAATCCGAACAGTATTATCTCTACTCGTCTAAACAACAGAATCCGGACAATATTATCTCTATTCGTCTAAACAACCTATCACTATCTACTATCTACTACCAATTTATCCTGGAAAAGTCCAGAACAACAATTGTAACTTAACGCATTCTTGTTTATATGTACTGCAATGCTACTGGAAATGTCCAGTCTTCTAACTTGTAATCCGCTTAGAACCGCAAGGCACAAGCGGAATAGAAATCACTTATGTAATGTAATGTAATGAAAAATCAAGCAGCTTACCATTATAAATTACTTCCTTTAAAGATCTTATATCTGCTTTAATCCAATCCTTCCAGACAACCTTAAACCCGCCTATTTGTATCTTGGAGTTTACCCAAATAGATTGATGTGTTGATTTTAAAATAGACTCAGGAGTTAATTTGTCTACAAATCTTAATGTTTTCCAAGTATCCATTAATACTCTATTGTCTTTACGTATTCTAGGCATTTTTATATTAAGCAGAAGATCAAGCCTAAGTGGAAATAAGTGATCTCTCCACCCATAACCATTCTGGCAGTTGTTCCAAAAGCTCTGGGAGGACCCAATACATACCTTGAAGCATGATATAGGCTTGATGATACCTATAAAAATTGGGGAAATTTACCCCACCCTCCTCAATTGGCCTTTGTAAAGACACTAGAGCAACTCTTGCAATTTTACCCAGCCAAATAAATTTAACCAGAATCTGAAAAAACACTGGTATCATTTCCAATTGGCAGCAAATCAGTGGTATAAATTACTTAATGAATATCTGAATAAAAAAAAGAAAACTGGGTTGAGGGATATTTGGAGCATTGAGATCAAGCACCAAATTTCTGCATCTCAATGGCCACAAATTTGGTCTTGGAGGTTAAAATCTACAATGTCGGCATCTATGAAGCAAACATGGTTGTTTTTATTGCATAGTGTTTTGGACCCCAGTTCGTTTACAAAAAGTAGATACTTCTAGGTCTAATAGATGCTGGCACTATAATAAGGATGCAGGGACTTTATATCATTTAATTTATTTCTGTCCTTGTATTAATGCCTTTTGGAAATCAATGTGGCCCTAAATTAATTTGCTATTAGAAAACTTTGTTGCCTTGTCATATGACACAGTTTTATTTGGTACTTCAATGAGGTTTAAAAGTCAAATTTCAATATCTAACAGTAAATTATTATTAATATTGACAGGAGTTGCCATTCAACACATCACTAGAAATTGGAAAGACTATACAAGACTTAACTATACATAAGAACATAAGAAATGCCTCTGCTGGGTCAGACCCGAGGTCCATCGTGCCCAGCAGTCCGCTCACGCGGCGGCCCAACAGGTCCAGGACCTGTGCAGTAATCTTCTATCTATACCCCTCTATCCCCATTTCCAGTAGGAATTTGTCCAATCCTTTCTTGAACCCCAGTACCGTACTCTGCCTTATAACGTCCTCTGGAAGCGCATTCCAGGTGTCCACCACACGTTGGGTAAAGAAGAACTTCCTAGCATTTGTTTTGAATCTGTCCCCTTTCAACTTTTCTGAATGCCCTCTTGTTCTCTTATTTTTCGAAAGTTTGAAGAATCTGTCCCTCTCTACTCTCTCTATGCCCTTCATGATCTTGTAAGTCTCTATCATATCCCCTCTAAGTCTCCTCTTCTCCAGGGAAAAGAGACCCAGCTTCTCCAATCTCTCAGAGTATGACAGGTTTTCCATACCTATTATCAGACGTGTTGCTCTCCTTTGAACCCTCTCGACTAATGCCATATCCTTCTTAAGATACGGCGACCAATATTGGACGCAGTACTCCAAATGCGGGCGTACCATCGCCCGATACAACGGCAGGATAACTTCTTTTGTTCTGGCTGTAATACCCTTTTTGATTATACCAAGCATTCTATTCGCTCTCTTAGCGGCCGCTGCACACTGTGCCGACGGCTTCATTGTCATGTCCACCATTACCCCCAAGTCCCTTTCCTGGGTACTCTTATTCAATAACATCCCTCCCATTGTATAGTTGTACCTCGAGTTTCTGCTCCCCACATGTAATACTTTACATTTTTCAATGTTGAACTTCATCTGCCATTTCGCCGCCCATTCTTCTAATTTGTTCAAGTCCCTTTGCAACTTTTCGCAGTCCTCTGTAGTCCTAGCTCCATTAAATAGTTTGGTGTCGTCCGCAAATTTTATTATCTCGCACTTCGTTCCTGTTTCTAGATCATTTATGAAGATATTAAATAGCAGCGGCCCGAGCACCGAGCCCTGCGGGACACCACTCGTGACCCTCCTCCAGTCGGAATAGTGACCCTTCACTCCTACCCTTTGTTTTCTACCCTCCAACCAGTTTCTGATCCATCTATGTACGTCTCCTTCCACCCCATGGTTCTTCAGTTTCCGGAGTAGACGTTCATGGGGCACCTTGTCAAAGGCTTTTTGGACCTTTTGGTGGAATTCAGTATGTTATACATATAAAATGGAAAGAGTTCTTGCTTTACAGAATGGGAATTATGATAGGTTTAAAAAGATATGGGGGCCATTGATTGAATATTCAACTGATTAGACACCTTTAAATGTTTGAAATTTTATAATAAGAAGGGATATAATACATATATGAATGAATTTTATTGATATAGGGAGGGCTGGGAGGATGGGATGGGGGTAATTTAAAGTATTTAAGATTTATGGTTAAGAATGTACAAGTGATTTTGTATATTATAAGATATCATATTGTATACTTGTTAATTGAAGTGAAAATGAATAAAGAATAAAAAAAAAAAAAAATTGTGTTCACAAAAATACTGAAAAAATGTATTTAAAAAATATCCAGAATGGGCTAGGCTGATTACAGTTGGAGCATATGTGGCAATAAATACACGATTGTAGTACAATATTATTAAGGTTCTAGACAATTGTTAGCAAATGGCTGTCTTAGTAAGTGTGTGTGTGTGAAGGACTGATCAGTGAGTGCATCTGTAACAGTGATTCTCTGCAGATGAGCTGGAGGATGCAGGCTTACTTCTCAGTGACATGACCAATGAAGCAAGCTCTCCTCTAGCTCAGAAAAATCTTTTACTAAACTAAACTAAACCTTAAGTTTATATACCGCATCTTCTCAATAAAGACAGAGCTCGGCACGGTTTACAGGAACTTTAATATAGGTTCAAAGTAACTTACAGTACAGCTCCATGCACTTCATTCACTTTTCCTGCAATTCTTTGAAAAGAATTCTTCTGTTTGAGTTTTAAACCAGGACGTCGCAGTTTCCTTGAAATCTTCATCACTTGAAAACCACTGTCCTAGGAGAGATTCCTTCAAAACTCAAAACAGGAAATAATCTGAGGGAGCCAGGTCAGGACTGTAAGATGGATGGGTTAGATGCTGAAACCAACATTCTCGGCAGTCTGTTATTGTCCGCTTAGATAACCTTGATAGGCGGTATATAAAATCCTAATAAACTTTAAAATAAAAAAAATTGTTGTGATGTGTGCAGTGGCGCATTGTCATGAAGTAGCATGCCTGCTATGAGTTTTCCTCATCTTTTCTCCTTGATTGACTCCCACAAAGTGATCATTGTGTTGGCGTAACTCTCCCCGGTTATGGTTGACTTGTGTGGAATGATCTCCAGAAGCAAAAATCCTTCATCATCTCAGAAGACAGTTGCCATGCCTTTGCCTGCAGATTTTTCTGTCTTGAACTTTTTGGGGGTGGGGAATGACTCGGGCTTCCACTGCATTGAGTCCATTTTGGACTCAGGATCTCTGTGATAGACCCAAGTCTCATCTCCATTCACCAAACGATGAAAAAACAATTCACTTTGTCTTCACGGATATCTCCAAGTTCTCCTGACAGCATTGGAGCCTCATAGCCTTCTTACATCATGTCAGCATTCTTGGAACCCATCTTCCACTAACCTTGGACATGCCCAACTTTTCATGAATTATTTTCCAGACTGTACCTGCCGAGATGCACATTTCTTCAGCTATTCATTTGTCCGACAAAATGACTTTCTTGCACATTTCTGTGGAAGTTGCTTCCACAGGCCATCTAGAGTGAGGGTTATCGTCAATGGACTCTCTACCCCACTTAATTTCTTGCTCCAAAAGGATGATAGGGCACACTTCCATGAACGCATGACTGCAGTTTATTGCATCTCCTTTGACTTTTTCCTTCTTTTCTGATAAATTTTATCACTGAATAGTGCTCCAAATCTAGCAGTTTCTTACCTGATTTGCACGAGGACTCTCCTACCACGTGTCTCTTGGAATGTTATACTCACGCTGAGCCGCAACTGTGTATGAGTAATCTTGAGACATGTCACAGCATACACAGACTTGTTTTAACATACTTGCTACTTTCATACTGAGGTAGATAAATTATTGAACACCCCTCGTACAATAGAACATTGACATTGACCAGTAAACAGATTTACATCAGTATGCTTCTTAGGAGGAATTACAAGAATTTTGAGAATGGGTGTATTTTTAATAGCTTTCTAAAATGCAAATAAGAAGCTGATATTCAAACCATTTGGCCCAGTTCGGGATATCTGGAAGTGGTATGATAGTCAGTTAATGAATCTTTTCTGAGTGCAGCCTTTGACTGAAGGGACGGTAAAGAATAAGGTGTGGAGCAGCTTGGAGATGAGAACAAGAACTGAGCAGTTAGACAGTAGGCCTTGTAGGGCTTTGTAGAAGAGGCATCTAAACTTGAAGAGAACTCTTCCTTCGACAGGAAGCCAATGTAATTTTTGGTAGAATGGAGTTAAGTGGTCAAATTTTTCAGGTTAAAGATTAGCCTCACCATGATGTTTTGGATGATACTTAGTTTCTGGAAGTGCCTGTATTCTCCTAAATATAAGTATGAAATGTTGCAGTAGGAGGCTTAACACTAGCAATTGGACTAGTAATTGGAAAGATGCCTGATAAAGAATTTTCTTATGGATCTTAGTTTCCAAAGCATGCATATGACTTGGTCCATTTTATACCATTTTGGGGATGTTTTTATCCTGTGAAAATGAGCCCCCATTGCTTGTTTCTAGCTGGGGGATGACTTGTCATTCGTTGATACCAGTCTTCAGTGAGGGGAGATAAAATGGGGTGTAATATACCGTAGTAAGGCATTATTAAAAGGGATATGCTGCTGTTTCTTGGGATGAGAGGAGAGGTGAGCATTGTAGAGGAGGATTTGTCATTAAGCCCTGCTTTCTTGTTTTCATAGGTTGCACAGGAAATCTGGGTATGTGAAAAACGTACTATCACTAAGTGGACCGGGGACATCCTTGCATACAAAGAGCACCTGAAGTCCAAGCTGGTGGATGATGATCCTCAGCTTACCAGAAAGACACACAACATCTGAAGACTGAGGAGCAATGGATGACAGTCTGGTTCCACCTGCAGACTGAGCCATTGTTCTGCTGAGTTTGGACTGCTGCTTCCTCTAGCTGTGCATCGCTGCGTTCCACACCACCTCCCCTTGCCCCTTCCTTTCACCACATTTGAAGCTCCACATCACCGATTGTCCTCTTTCCCCCATCTCCAACTCTGCCACCTCTTTCCTAGCAGTTTGGAAAAGAAGGCTTTTAACAATAGCTGCCTTCAGCCTGCACTGAACTGGATTTTGTGACCCCAGTTTACAATAAGACATGACTGTAAGTGGGGAAAGCTTGAAACTAAGTTGACCCTCCCTCCCTTTTTGCTTTAATTTAGAAACTCTTATTGAAATTGTCCCCTGTTGGGTTTTTTTTAAATTAATATTTAACATTGTAAACAACCGTACAGGATCTGCCTGAAAGCCTATTTCACGTTCAATAAAGAGGTAAGAACATCCCAGCTGGCTCTGGAATTTTCTGATGTCTGTTTTATTTAATTGGCTGAGATTAACTTATGTTTGAAAGCAGAAGATGGAACATCTGACCCCAAATCTCTTGTATTTGATACTTGTAGGATTCTCAGTCACAGCCCCAATTCTGTGGAAAGGTATACAGTGTCTAGGATGGGATTTGATATACTGCTTTTTCTGTTGTGGCCTTCAAGGACAAAGGACCACAACCTAGTCAATTTTTTTTTAAAATTTCTCCAATGAATATGCATGAAGAGAGTGAATGCAAATAGAAACATAACGGCAGAAAAAGGCCAAAATGGCCCATCCAGTCTGCCCGTCTACAGCATCCACTTATTAAAGTATAAAAAGAAACAATATTCTGTACAATTGTCATTTTATAAATACAAATAATACAGAGCAAGGATCAACAAAACCCCTGTCTCCCTCCCCTTCACATATATCCCCTCTACTATCAAGAAAACTGAATAAGCCAAATTATTACAGAATTCTAGACAGAAATATCATGCTAACAGAATACTGCAGTCACACATGACAGGAATAGTGTTAGGGGAGTGCAACTAGCCAGCTGGAAGCTAAAGAAGTACTGCCTGGGCTTTGCAGTCCCCAGTTATGTCTAACACCAGCTCTAGCAGGATATATATTCTGATATATTCTAATCACAAAATAGAAATAAAATTATTTTTTTCTACCTTTTGTCGTCTCTGGTTTCTGTTTTCATCTTCTTTTCACTCTCTTCCTTCTACCGTCTGCCCTCTCTGTCTCTTCAATCCAGTATCTGCCCCTTCCATCCACTGTCTGCCCTCTCCCCCTTCCATATGGTATCTGTCTTCTTTCTATGCCTTTCTCCCCTTTCCATCCAGCCTGTGCTCCCTCTCCTTTTTACATGATTCATTCCAGCTTCACTGCTCTCTTCATTTTTATCTCTCCTACACCAGATCTGGCATCGTTGTCCCTCTCTGCTTATTTCTCTGCTGACCCCTTCCCATCATCAGTCTCTCTACTTTCTCATGCCTGTCTGTCCCCTTCCCCTCCTCTAATCTCCCTGCAAGCTGTTTCCTTTCTTTTTTCCTTCTCCCTTCCCTCCTCCTCCTGTCCAGCAGCATCTCTCCTTATCTTACCCTCCAGGTCCAGTAGCAGCTGTCCCTTTTTTTCCCTTGTCCAGCAGCTTCCCTGACTCCTTTCCCTCCTCCCCTCCCAGCAGCATCTCTCTTTATCCTTCCCTCCAGGTCCAGTAGCAGCTGTCCCTCTTTTCCCTTGTCTAGCAGCTTCCCAGACTCCTTTCCCTCCTCCCCTCCCAGCAGCATCTCTCCTTCTTCCTCTCTCCAGGTCCAGTAGCAGCTGTCCCTTTTTTCCCTTGTCCAGCAGCTTCCCAGACTCCTCTCTAAACTAAACTAAACCTTAGGTTTGTATACCGCGCCATCTCCGCAAGCGCAGAGCTCGGCACAGTTTACAGAGTTAAGAGGAAAGGAACTACAATGAAAGGATATAGGAGAGGGACTAAGAAGATAGAGAGGGACAGGATACTAGAGAATGGGAGGTGATTAGATTTTTGAAAAGAGCCAAGTTTTCAAGTGTTTGCGGAAGGATTGGAAGGAGCTTGAATTTCTGAGCGGGGATGAGAGGTTGTTCCAGAGTTCTGTGATTCTAAAGGGGAGGGATGTTCCAAGTTTTCCTGCACGGGATATACCTTTTATAGAGGGGAATGATAGTTTCAGTTTTTGGGAGGGTCTGGTGGAGTGTGGGTTTGAGTAATTCCAAAAGGAATTCCCTCCTCCCCTCCCAGCAGCATCTCTCCTTCTTCCTCTCTCCAGGTCCAGTAGCAGCTGTCCCTTTTTTTCCCTTGTCCAGCAGCTTCCCAGACTTCTTTCCCTCCTCCCCTCCCAGCAGCATCTCTCCTTATCCTTCCCTCCAGGTCCAGTAGCAGCTGTCCCTTTTTCTTCCCTTGTCCAGCATTTTCCCAGCCTCCAACAGTGGCTTTCTCCCCTCCCAGCAGCTCTCCTTACTTGCCAGCGTGGCAATTCACTAAGGCAGACTTGTATCGTTTGATGGGTTGCGCCACCTCTGAGGAAAGGGGACGTTGCATAATCAGAGGCGGCCGCGACTCAGCAAAAGCCCCAAGGCTGCCGTCCTGAATCGCTGCGCTGGTAAATAAGGAGAGCTGCTGAGAGGGGAGAAAGCCACTGTCGGAGGTTCCCCATGATCTCTCCAGTCCTGCAAGACTGGCAGGAAATTGAAGTTCGTCAATCTCGCCAGCAGATTGGACCAGCAGAAATTCCCTGCGGACCGGCACTGGTCCATGGACTGGTGGTTGAAGAACAGTGCTCTAGAGGAGAGCAGGGACAGGGGAGGTATGATTCAGATATTTAAACACTTGAAAGGTATTAATATAGAACCAAATCTTTTCCAGAGAAGGGAAAATGGTAAAACTAGAGGGCATAACTGGAGGTTGCAGGGAGGAAGACTTAGGAGTAATGTTAGGAAGTTCTTTTTCACAGCGAGGGTGGTGGATGGCTGGAATGCCCTCCCGAGGGAGGTGGTGGAGAGGAAAACGATGATGGAATTCAAAAATCATGGAATAAACATACAGGATCTCTAATTAGAAAACAAGCAAATGATATAACTTAAAGAACTAAGGCCGGAATTGGACAAACTTGTACGGTTTGTGTCGCATTCAGTATAGGACGGGCTGGGGAGTGCATCTAAGAGAATGCCACTAACTTGGAACATGAGGGCATTACTGGTCAGACTTTACAGTAGATATCCTGCAAACGGGACTTTTGGATTGGCTAGAGTGAGCTTGGACACTACAGCAACTTCAGCATTTGGAACCTAGGACAATACCAGGTGGACTTTAGTCTATGGCCCAGAAATATCAAAGGAGAGACAAGTTAACTTAATCATGTATTTACATTACATTAGTGATTTCTATCCCGCCAGTTCAAGGCGGATTACAAAAGAAGTTATCTGGCCATTTCCAGAGGAATTGAATAGTAGAGCGATTTGCTACAGAGAATTGGGATGAGTCTTGAGGTGTTAGTTTGTCTTCAAGGATGTCTTGAATAGGATGGTTTTTATTTCTTTTCTAAACGATTTGTAGTCTGTAGTTGTTATCAGTAAATTTGGAGAGTTGGTAGTCTAGCTTTGCTGCTTGAGTGGCTAGAAGGCTTTCATACAGTTTTTTTCATTTGATGTCTCTGATTGGGGGATGAGTGAACGGTTTGTGTGTTCTCCTGTGTCTGTGGTTGAGGTAGTTTGGATTAGGCGGTTGTTTAGGTAGACTGGGCTGTCTCCGTTTATGGTTTTAAGTAGTAGGCAGTAGAATTTGAATTGTACTCTTGCTTGTATTGGGAGCCAGTGTGAATCTAGGTACGCCGCCATGATGTGATCGTGTTTCCTCAGTGAATAGATAAGTCTTAGCGCCGTGTTTTGAACAGTTTGTAGTTGTTTTATCATGCTTGTGGGGCAGGGGAGATAGAGTATGTTGCAGTAGTCTAGAAGACCTAGGACTAGGGACTGGACCAAGAGCTGGAATTGTGTTCTGTTGAAAAATTTTTGAACCTATCTTAAGTTTCTCATGACCCCAAATGATTTTTGTATTGTTTTGTTGATTTGTGGTTGCATAGTACAGCATCTGTCAATTGTCATTCCTAGAAATTTTAGAGTGGGTTGTATAGGGTATGTGATTGAGTTTATAACTAGATTTGTTATAGTTGGGGTTTTATTATTTTCGAGGAGAATGAATTTTGTCTTGTCTGGGTTCAGTTTCAGTTTGTGATTATTCATCCATGTTGCAACTGTTTCAAGTGTCCTGTGTAGAGTGTCTGTCTTGGAGGACGTTGGTTGGTCAAAAGGAAGGAGAATGGTGATGTCATCTGCACAGCTATAAGAGGTTAACCCTAATTTGTCCAGGCAGGTGCTGAGGGATGCAATGGAGAGATTGAAGAGAGTTGGGGATAGTGGAGATCCTTGGGGTACGCCACAGGAGTTGGACCATGGTTCTGATTTTTCTTTGTTCAACTTGACTCTGTAGGTTCTTGATTGTAGGAAGCCTTGAAACCATGTGAGAACCTTGTCTGTGATTCCTATTGTTTCTAGTATTTGTAATAAGATGTTGTGGTCCACCAGGTCAAATGCTGCGGTGAGATCCAGCTGTATAATTAGCATTTTTTTTACCTGTGCTGAGGTGTTGTATAGCTGTGTCCAGGAGGGAACCCAATAGAGTCTCTGTGCTGTAGTTGGTTCTGAAACCCGATTGTGTAGGATGGAGTATGTTGTGGTCTTCTAGGTAGTTGGTGAGGAGTTTGGCTACCAAGCCTTCCATTAGTTTGACATAGAGTGGTATTGAGGCTATAGGTCTGTAGTTGGATGGTTGGTCTGTTGCTCCTTTAGGGTCTTTTAGGATCGGGGTGACAATGATTTTGCTGAGGTCTTGCGGGAAAAGGCCATCTATGAGCATGGTTTGTATCCATTGTAAGAGGAGAGCGCGAAATTTGGTGCTGGAGGTTTTTAATAGGTATGGTGGGCTGTGGTTGAGATCGCAGGTTGCGTGGCTGTATTTTTTGTAGAGTTTGTTTAGGTCAGACCATTGTATTGTGGGGAAGTGGGACCAGGTTCTATCTGCCGCTGCTAAATCTTTTTCTGTGGGGGCATTGTGATCTCTTCTAGGTGGGTTGGGCTTCCGGAGAGGGTGGACCTGGCAGTTGAGATTTTGTTTTTAAAGTATTCTGCTAAAAGTGTAGCTGAGGGGGGAGGCAGTGTTCTCCCTAGAGCCTTTTAGCCGGGCGCTCCGCCTGGCTAATTTAGATGACTGCCCGGCTGTCATCTCAGTCGGAAATCCTGCTGCTGCTGCTACTCAAACATTTAAAAAAACAAAAAAAAACCCACCCTCTCACCAGTTTGGGGATTCCCCGGGCTGACAAGGCACAGCTTGAAAAGTCATCAGAAGTTCAACATTTGACTCCTGCCTCAGCCTGACTTTTTAATACTGCAGAGCGGGCACAGACGGTGTACTGTGGCTTCGATCCCACAGCTACCTCCTTACACGTGGGCGCTTTCAGCGCGCAGGCCACCACACCATTGCGCTCATCGGCAGGGCCACCGCACGCATCAGAGACCCCAGCGGACAGATAGGCTTACGTGAGCCACTTGAGCAACTGGTTGCAGAACGTGCGTGGGCTGCGTGAGAATTTGCAGTGTGTGCGCACCAACGGGGAGTTTTTTTGTGGGGGAAAGGCGCGTGGCAGTCTGAGTATCCTGAACAACTCCGCCTGATATGAGGAACGTAGAGCGTCGGTGGGTCGCCATTTTCGCATGGACACGCTGCTAAGCCGGCATAGTGTGCAGAACCCCGAGGGCACGAGCCTACGGCGGGAGATAGTGAAGTGAGGAAGGAAGCTTACAACTTGCTTCTTTTACTTGCTTCGGGCCTTCCTTGCTGCCGGGTCCTGCCTACTGTTTCCGCAAAGGCAGGATCCAGCAGCGAGGAAGGCCCGAAGCAAGCAAGAGCAGCTAGTTGTAAGCTTCCCTCCTCACTTCCCCGCCTTAGCCTGTAGCGAGTTGTGAATGCTGCGCTGCCAGAGGTGGAGGAGAAATGCACTCAGTGCACTGTGGCCAATTGGAGGGGGGAGAGAAAGAAATGCTGCTGGCACTGCGGGGGAGGGGGGAAGAAATGCTGCAGTATGGCCAAGTGGAGGGGGGAGAAGAGAAATGCTGCTGCTTTTGCACCCAATTGGGGGGGGGGAGAGAGGGAAGGAGGGAGGGATGGAGAAGGAAGCCCAAAGAAGGGAGAGGAGAAGAAAGAGAGATTCCAAGACCATGGAAGGGAAAGGAAAAGAGATACCAGACCATGGAGGGGGGAGGTAGAGATGTCAGGGCATATAAGGGGAGGAGACAGATGCCAGACCAGGGGGAAGGATGGAAAGAGAGGAGAGAGATGTCAGGGCATGGGGGGAGGGAAGGGAATGAGATAGAGATGCCAGAACATAGGGGAGGGGGTGGAGACAGAAAAATGGAGACCGGGTGAAGCTGAAATGAATCATGTACAAAGGAGAAAAGGCACAGGATATACAGTTTATTGAAGGACATAAAAAGAGGGAACATGCCGTATGGAAGAGAGAGAGGGTGGACAGTAGATGGAAGGGGTGGGTAGAGAGAGGGCAGAGGCTGGGTGGAAGGGGCAAAGAGAGAGGGCAGATGTTGCATGGAAGTGATAAAAGGACAAATGCTGTATAGAAAGTAGAGAGTGAAGAGAAGATGAAGCAGAAACGACAAAAGGTAGAAAATATTTTTTGTTGCTTTACTATTGATAAAAGTTTATAAATAGGAAATGGAAATAAGGCAATTTTTATGGGGACTAAACCCCCTTTCCTCAGGTCAGGACAGGATACCATAATAGCAGTATACTGTATTGTCTTGAAGAAAGATTTGGCGTCTGAAAGTTAATTGAAAGATGGATTAGTCCAATAAAATGGTATTTTCTTATTTCTCGTTATTTGTTTTACTTCTGTTTGTTCATTTGTACAGTGGTGATTGTATCAGTTTTTTCAAATTTACATCAACTGTCTTTATATTTTGCACAGTATTAGGGACATGTGTCACTGTTTCTATGGTGTTGCAGAGTCTGGTTTTTTTGGCAGTTTAGTGAACTTTTGTCTACATATTTTTATTTTTAGTTTGTGATTATTCCGTATTGGGCGAGGGTGTATCTCTGTTCTGTGTGTATGAAAAGGACATGGTTTTTTGTTAGCATCGACTGTACAGGATTAATTGATTGTGCAGGATCTGGCTTGTTTATTTTTATAATGCATGTGTTGGTGTTCTAGTGCTCACTGCAGTGTTTAAGATGCTGCCTTTTCCTAGGTGCACCCTTGTTGTGTGATTCATGGATTATTACTAAAAATAACTTTTTTATATAGAGGAGGGGTTTGTTAAAAAATGATCAGCACTGGCTGTCATATATATACTAGGTACACCACTGGATTTAATAAGAAGACCCTAGTCTAACCACCAAATTTCCCTGTCCCGCCCCACCCCACCCCACCCAACTACTTTATCATGGCACCCATGGGGAGAGATGGGGTGGGGGGGCAGTTGGGAAGAGAATGGAGAGAAGTTGGATCTGGGGATGGAAGGGAGGTAAGGAGAAATTTTAGGCCTGTGGATGGAAGGTAGAGAGATGCAGCATCTCTCTCTTTTTTCCCCTCCATCTCATTGTTCAGCATCAAAGGGGAAGGGAAAAAGAAAAACAGAAAAGAGAGGGAGCAAAATGTTGGACCATGGGGATAGAGGAGGAGAGATGGACCCATGGGAGGGCAGGAGGGATAAGAAAGGGGATGGAAAGAAAGGGACAGAGTTATAGCCTGACCAGTGGAGAGAGGGATGGGATTCTGAAAGTGGTAAGCCATGTGGATGAGGTTAAAATGGAGATGACAAGATGAGAGAGCAGTGAGTGGTAGTAATGTGATAATGGGGAGTAAATAGAAGGGAATAGGAGGCTGGGAAAGGAGTGAGATGGGAAATGGGAGAGCTAGGGACTGAGAGAAGATGGAGAATTGAGAAGTAGCTGAACATTTAAAAAGAAGAAGGGTGAGAAAGAAGGCAAGATTTGAGTGGACAGAGGCAGAAAAGAAAAAGTTAAGAAAGCTGAAAGGGAAAAATCAATACGTTGGAGATAGGCATTAGGCATAAGAAGGAAATGAACGACAGAAGAGGAGAAAAAAAAATGGACAGCAGACACTGGAAAGAGAATTAGTTGAAGATAGAGAAAAAGCAGAAAGAGAAGAAATTGGGACCAAGATGATGGAAAAATAAAACTTCCAGACAACAAGGTAGAAAAAATTGTTTTATTTTGAATTTATTAACTGGAATACTAGAGCTATTGGGGATACCCAAGCCCTGCCACCTGAAGACATCTTCCTCAAGTCTGACAACCCAAAATCTCCAAGCTTTGCAGCCAATGGCAATATCCTCATGCTGCCACTGCTTTCAAGCATGCATTAAAGCTAAGGTGGGGGGGGGGGCAGGGAGGAGGGAAGGCAGCAGCTCTACAATATTGCTGCCAGCTGCAGAACTTGGGAAGTTGGAGGGGGAGGAAGTGGCCGTCAGTTGGTGAGGCTTGAGGATCCCTACTAGCTACAGCAGGGGAGATGTTCATTTTGTGGGAGGCCCAAAAAAGCAGTAATATTTACCCTGACAGAAGGATCCTCCACGTGCGTCAATGACAGCTGATGCAGCATCCCTGCTCTGATGAGGCTCACCTCTGAAGAGGCTCACCGTAGCTGTAATAGAAGTGAATGGGAAAACCAGGAGTGCGCATCCCTGCTCATCAGAGTGGGGATGCGGAAGCCTGTGGCTGCTCCCACTGTCAGCGGTGTACCTGGAGGGATCACTCAGTCAGGGTAAGTATTACTGCTTTTTTGGGGTTCATCTCCACAGTGTCCCTTTAAATGAAGGTTATTATTAGATATGTACATCTTTTATATTAGTGATTGCAAATTTGGGACCTGCTCAGCCTTTTTTTTTTTTTTTAGGCTCATCAGCTAGTGTGCAGCCCCAGGAAATTTTTTTTCGTCCAATGCAGCTCAGGGAAGCTAAAAGGTTGGACACCCCTGCCCTACTCCTTCACTGTGAGCAGGGAGGGGTAATTTTCATAGCACCAAATTTGCACCAACAAATTTCCCCATCCTGCCCCACCCGGCTACTTTTTCGTGCCACCCGGCTGGAAAACATTTCTGGGGAGAACACTGGGAGGGATTCCGTTGTTGGCCAGATAGGGTTTGGTGTCTGTGAGTTCTTTTAATATTAGGAATAATTTTTTTGTGTCTTGGGTTTCTTTAACTATTAGGTTGGAATAGTGTGTTTTTCTTTTTTCTTTTAGTTTCAGTTTATATTGTTGGTTTAGTTTTTTCCATGCTGTTTTCGTGGGTTCTTGGTTATTCTTTCTCCATTTTCTTTCTAGTCGTCTGCATTGTCTTTTGAGTAGGAATAATTCGTTATCGAACCATATGTCTGATCGTCTTCTAATTCTGTTTTTTGTTTGTATTGGTGCTAGCTCGTCTAGGGTAGCTGTGCTTAACTTGCACCATTAGAAACATAGAAACATAGAAAGATGACGGCAGAAAAGGGCTATAGCCCATCAAGTCTGCCCACTCTACTGACCCACCCCGATAAGTCTAGATGCTAGTGATTCGTGCTATGTAGGGATCCCACGTACATGTCCCATTTACTTTTAAAGTCAAGCACGCCGGTGGCCTCGACCACCTGCACCGGAAGCTTATTCCAGTGATCTACCACCCTTTCCGTGAAAAAATACTTCCTGGTGTCACTATTAAACTTTCCTCCTCTGAGTTTAAGCGGATGCCCTCTTGTGGTCGAGGGTCCCCTGGGCAAGAGGAAGACATCTTCCACCTCGACCCGTCCTGTGATGTATTTAAATGTCTCAATCATGTCCCCTCTCTCCCTGCGTTCCTCTAGAGTGTAGAGCCGCAGTCTGCTCAGTCTCTCTTCGTATGAGAGACCCTTGAACCCCAAGATCATCCTAGTGGCCATCCGCTGAACCGATTCGATTCTAATCACGTCTTTACGGTAATGTGGCCTCCAGAACTGCACACAGTACTCCAGATGAGGTCTCACCATGGTCCTGTACAGCGGCATTATGACTTCTGGTTTCCGACTGACGAAACTTCTTTTGATACATCCCATCATTTGCCTTGCCTTGGATGTGGCCTTCTCTACCTGCTTGGCAGCCTTCATGTCTGCACTGATGATTACTCCCAAATCTCGTTCTGCTGAGGTCGTGGCTAATGTTTCTCCATTTAGGGTGTAAGTTCTGCACGGATTTCTGCTACCGAGGTGCATGACCTTACATTTCATAGCATTGAAGCCTAGCTGCCATGTCGAGGACCAGTTTTCCAATGTACGAAGGTCCTGTGTCATACTATCCTGTAAAAAGCTTTCACTTACTATGTTGCACAGTTTTGCATCGTCGGCGAATAACGTTGCTTTACCCTGTAGCCCTCGTGTCAAGTCCCTTATGAATATGTTAAAAAGGAGAGGACCCAGGACCGAGCCCTGCGGCACTCCGCTGGTCACCTCTGATGTTTCAGAAAGGGTACCATTGACCATCACCCTCTGAAGTCTACCACTCAGCCAATCATTGACCCATGCAGTTATCGTCTCGCCCAACCCCATTGATTTCATCTTATTTAGTAGCCTGCGGTGTGGGACGCTGTCAAAAGCTTTGCTGAAATCCAAGTATACTATGTCCAGAGACTCTCCTGAGTCCAACTTTTCTGTTACCCAATCAAAGAAGCTGATGAGGTTGGATTGACACGACCTACCCTTAGTGAATCCATGTTGATTAGGATCCCTAAGATTTCCCTCATCCAAGATCGTGTCCAACTTACGTTTAATTAGTGTTTCCATGATTTTACATACTATCGATGTGAGACTCACTGGTCGGTAATTCGCAGCCTCTGCCCTGCAACCCTTTTTATGCAGAGGAACAACATTCGCTGTTTTCCAATCCTGGGGGACCCTCCCCTTCTTTAGGGAGAGATTGAAGAGCATGGCTAATGGTTCCGCCAGGACCTCGCACAGCTCTCTGAGCACTCTTGGGTGCAATTCGTCTGGACCCATAGCTTTGCTCACCTGGAGTCATTGTGAGACAAAGTCCTTGGGGTTGCATTCTTGGATTGCTGTGTCTGTTTTAGTCCAGAATTTGGAGGGGTCACTGTATTTACGAGAGTTGTAGGTTGATCTTTGGGGTTTTGGTTTGGTTTTGTCTTTGGCCCAGTTGAGGTTGAAGGAGTATGTGTGGTGGTCTGACAAGAGGGATCTAGACCACTTTCCATTTGATGTTTGAATCTCTGGCAGTAAGAGTTGTTGGGTCATGAAGGCTGCTATATTGAGTTGGTGACCTTTTTCATGTGTGATTTGTGGGTCTAAAATCTTGTATGTTAGGGCTTCGAGGAATGACAGTAGGTTTTCTACTTGTTTGGAGGATTGGTCTTCGAGATGGAGGTTTAGGTCTCTTAGGATTAGGTTGTAAGGTGCTGTTAGTGAATTTTGGTATATAAAATCTTCAAATTCGGGTCTGGCTGTGTTCCAGTTCCCTGGTGTTATGTAGCAGAGCATGCAAGTTATGGATTCTTTTAGTGCGGTGCATGAGAGTTGGCAGGCTAGTAGATCCATGTAAGGCAGTGGTCTCAAACTCAAACCCTTTGCGGGGCCACATTTTGGGTTTGTAGGTACTTGGAGGGCCACAGAAAAAAAATAGTTAATGTCTTATTAAAGAAATGACAATTTTGCAGTTAAAAGGAAAGATATATCTATATAATAAAACCGTAGGCAGCGCATGCGCATTCTTATCGGCGTGCTTCCATGATCTGTATGTCCGTGGCCGCCAAGAGTGCAGCATGCCCTGCGCTTACTACGGCCCCACGCGCAGCTGAGTTCGGCACGGCGGTTTCCCCAGATAGGGGAAGTCGAACAAATCACTCCCGACGCGCAGCTGAGTTCGGCACGGCGGTTTCCCCAAATAGGGGAAGCCGAACAGCTCATTCCTGCCTCATGGTCCTGCCGCCGCTCCTGTTCACAGCGGCCTGCACGTCAACGACTCCCCCCCCATCCTCCCGCAACAGCCGCTACAGCTCATGTTCAAAGCGGCCTGCTGAGGTTCGCGGCCGGCTGTAGCGAACCTCTCAGGCCGCTCTCCACATGATAGCACGTTCCCTCTGACGCAATCGCGTCAGAGGGAACATGCTACTGAGGTGGACAGCGGCCTGCGAGGTTCACTACAGCCGGCCGCGAACATCAGCAGGCCGCTTTAAATAGGAGTGGCAGCGGTGGCAGAAACCATGGATGCAGGGAGGGGAAGAGGAAAAAGAAGGGCATGGAGCAGACAGGAAAGGGGGCTGTTTTGGTGGGAGGGTTGTGATGAGTGCAGACAGCAATCATCGGGGGAGGGGGAAACAGAAAGGGACCATGGAGCAGGTAAGCATTGCAGAATAGGGGGAGAGGGAAAGGGGCTGCTTTGGGGGGAAGGGTGTGCTGGGGGCAGACAGCAATCAGGTGGGGGAGGAACAGAAGGGGCCCACGGAGCAGGTAGGCATTGCAGAACAGGGGGAGAGGGAAAGGGGGCTGTTTTGACAAGCAGGGGGGCCAGGGAGACAGACAGAAAGAAAGACGGACAGACAGAGGACCAGGGAGACACACAGACACAAAGAATGACAGACAGACAGCGTCCAAGGAGAGAGAGACAAATTTAAAAAAAACCAAAAAAACATACAGACATCTACTCTGGGCGGCGGGAGGAAGGCAGTACGGAGTGCTGCTGGAAGTGGCTGCTGGGAGGAGGGCTTCGAGCCGCAGAAGACTGTGCACAAAGCCCCTGAGTTGGGCCAACCTCTCCTTCCTCACCGACGCTGAAGAAGTTGCAGGCCCAGCTCCCTCTCGCACTTTGAGCACTCACGATTGGCTGAAGGGTGTCGTGCCGATGCTGCAGGTACAGGGGGATGCTTTTGTTGGAGAGGTTTGCTGGGGGCCAGACAGCTTTGCTCGGAGGGGGGGGAAGGGGAAGACAGAAGGGGGCCATGGAGAGACAGTCAGGGAGAGGGGAAGGGGTATGCTGGGGGCAGACAACTTTGCTCTGGGGGGGTGGGGGGGCCAGTGAGACAGACAGAAAGGAAGACATTCAGGCAGTGTCCAAGGAGAGACAGCCAGTGTCCTAGGAGAGAAAAACAAATAAACAGACAGACAGACAGACAGCGGTCAAGGGGAGAGAGAGAAAGAAAGAAAAACAGACACACACATCTATTCTAGCACCCGTTAATATAACGGGCTTAAACACTAGTAAACTATAAAGAGTTTTACCTTATGCAAAATTGTCATTTCTTTAATAAGACATTAACTATTTTTTCTGCGGCCCTCCAAGTACTCTATTTTTTCTGCAGCACTCACATTTAAAGTTTAATATCTTTTCTTTCTCAAAACTGGCACATTTCAATCACTAAATTGAAAATAAAATCATTTTCCTACCTTTGTTTGGTAATTTCATCAGTCTCTGGTTGCACTTTATTCTTCTGACTGTGCATCCAATGTTTCTTCCCGTCTTTCAGCCTCCTGTATGCTTCCTCTCCTCCAGACCTCATTCCCTCCCCCAACTTTTTCTTTCTTTCTCTGTCTGTCTTTCTCTGATTCCGTGTCCCATTTTTTGCTTTGTTTCTGGCTCCCTGTCCCCCCCTTCTTTCTTTCTTCCTTCCTGCCCTCACCCATGCCACCGCCGCCGGGGAATAGGCTGCTGCTGCTGCTGCCGCCATCGGGAACAGGCCGAGATCTCCACGGGGCCGACCAACTCTCGCCGCCCGAAGTCAATTCTAACATCGGAAAGGACGTTCCAGGCAGCTAGGCAGCGATTGGCTAGCCAGAACGTCCTCTCATAGAAACATAGAAGATGACGGCAGAAAAGGGCTACAGCCCATCAAGTCTGCCCACTCTGCTTTCCCACCCCCTGTCTATGCCCTAATGACCCAATTTCCTTATCTTGACCCTCGTAGGGATCCCACATGGGTATCCCATTTATTCTTAAAGTCTGGCACGCTGTCTGACTTTAAGAATTGACGTCAGGCGGCGAGAGAAGCAGGGAGATCAAAGAGCACGGTGCCGGCCTGTTCCCCAATGGCAGGGGTGAGAAGGGAAGGGAAGCAGGTTGGGCACCACTGCTCTAGATGAGCCGCACTCTAGGGAGAACAGTGGAGGGTGGCCAGCTGTGCAGACCGCCCCCCCCCCCCTTGGTACGCCACTGGAGCAGCAGCGTGTCTGGCCGGCTCGTTCCATTCAAAGCTGCGGGTGGCGGCTCCATGTGAGATCCGCGCCTGCGTCTGAAGCCTCTCTGATGTTGTGATATCAGAGAGGTTTCCGATGCAGGAGTGGATAGCGCAAGGAGCCGCCACCCGCGGCTTTGAACGGAACGAACCGGCCAGACACGCTGCTGCTCCAAAAGGAAGAGAATGATCCAGTCCAGACCGCGGGCCGCAAATAAAACTTGGAGAGCCACATGCGGTCCGTGGCCTGCGTGTTTGAGACTGCTGATGTAAGGGGTGGACGTTTTGGCTAGTATATTCAGATTTAGGGAGTTTTTGACTATGATGGCTAGACCTCCTCCTCTTTTCTTTTCTCTGCAGACCACTGTTATTTTGTATCTCTTGGGGCAGACGTCTGTTATCCTGGGATCTGAGTCTGATGTAAGCCAGGTTTCTGTGAGGAATAGGCAGTCCAGGTTTTCGTTTTATATCCAGTCTTTTATGTGTTCTGTCTTAGGGCCTAGAGCTCTGATGTTTATGTAGGCACATGCAAGTGTTGTGTATTCTGTTTGTACACTGCTTATTGTTTTTGGATAGATGAGTGGTCTTGGGTGAGGATGTGGTTTGGTCATGGAGGGATTTGTCGGTCTTCTTCGCCATGTTGGTGTGATGGTGTGGTGTGCATAGGTCTGGTAATTTATGTGCCTATCCACTGTGGTTCTCCTGGTTGGGTGGTGAATTCTGTTAGTCGTAATAGGAATTGGGGAGATGTTGTTTGCTGTTGCTTTCCAGTTGGTTAGAAGTAGGATGATCACTAGGATAGTTTGTGTTTGTTTTTGTGTTGTAGTCTTCACTGTGTACGATAGGAGGTAGGAGTTGTAGAGAGTGCGATTGTAGGAGATTCTTTGGGTTGGAAAGGTTTTGGGTTGTTTTTTGTTTTTTTTAGAGGGGAAAAGGAACGTCGCAAAGGTTTTTTAAAAAAAATTTAAGAGAAGAAAAGGAACGTCGCAAGGGCCGTTGGGTGTGGAATTGGGCTCCCACACCCGACCAACTAATTCCCTTGCGGCTGCTGAGATCTGGTCGGGTTGGGGCAGCTCCCAAGTCAAGTGGAGCTGCCCTGAAGAGAAGAAAACCTTTAGGTAAAACGAAGCACCGCAAGGGCCGTTGAGGGTGGAGTTGGGCTCCCACACCCGACCAACTGCTTCCCTTGTGGCTGCTTTAGTCTGGTTGGTCGGGTTGGGGCAGCTCCTGATTCAAACGGAGCTGCCCTGAAGAGGAAACTTTTTAAAGAGAAGCGCTGCAAGGGCCGTTGGGGGTGGAGCTGGTCTCCCACACCCAACCAACTCCTTCCCTTGCGGCTGCTGAGGTCCGGTTGGGTTGGGGCAGCTCCCGAGTCAAGCGGAGCTGACCTGAAGAGAAGAAAACCTTTAGGTAAAATGAAGCACCGCAAGGGCCGTTGGGGGTGGAGTTGGGCTCCCACACCCGACCAACTCCTTCCCTTGCGGCTGCTTTAGTCTGGTCAGTCGGGTTGGGGCAGCTCCCGATTCAAATAAGAATAACTAATTGGCAGATTGGATGGACCATTCAGGTCTTTATTGGCCGTCATTTACTATGTTACCTGCAATATGAGGTTATAGAGCTTTATTGTTATAAGCTAAGGCTCTTTACACAAGCATTGTGAGGTCATAGAGCTTTATGGACATAGAAACATGATGCCAGATAAAGGCCAAATGGCCCATCCACTATCTCCTCCCTCTCTATAGGCTAAGGCTCTTTACATCTGCATTGTGAGGTCATAGAGCATTATTTTTCTAAGCTAAGACTCTTAACACTTGCATTGTGAGATCATAGAGCTTTATGGTTATAGAAACATGGCAGATAAGGGCCAAATGGTACATACAGTCTGCCCATCTGTAGCATCCACTATCTCCTCTTCTCCCTATAGGCTAAGGCTCTTAACACTTGCATTGTGAGGTCATAGAGCATTATTGTTATAAGCTGTGAGGTTCATAATCAAAACAGAAATACATCTAAAAACCCACCTAAATCGGCACTTGGATGACCTCAAAGACAGGTCGTCCAAGTGCTGATAATCAAAACCGGTTTTTAGACGTATCTAGAGGCATTTTAGGCCTCTGACTGCCGCTGTGCGTCCAGCGTGAAAATGGGCATTTTTTGAGGAGTGGTTAGGGTGGAGTTGAGGTAGGCAGGTTATAGGCCAATCTAGACTTAGTCATCCTGTAAGGATAATTGAAAGTTTAATGAGACTGTCTAGATGGAATTTATACGTTGTAACTTAGATAATCTAAAAACAGGTATAAGTGCCTAGAACTGTGGTTCCCAACCCTGTCCTGGAGGACCATCAGCCAGTCAGGTTTTCAGGATAGCCTTAATGAATATGCATAAGAGAGATTTGCATGTAATGGAGTGACAGGTCACCAAGTCAAAAGTAATGATGTTTCCATGGAAAGAAGGACTTAAATGTGACCCCTCCATCTCTCTCTAAGGCATTAGTCTTCAGGCAGTCACCACTATGAAAATTTTGGGGGTTGTATTCGACCAGAAATTGTCATACCATGAACATATCAGCAGGGTAGTAAAATCAGCATTGTTCAGATTATGGCAAATTCGTTTGATTTCTAAATGGTTAGAACCAAAATCGCTTAACATACTGATCCACTCGTTGGTTATCGCCAAAATCGATTATTGTAATGCTCTATTTCAGGGTATTGCTCAAAAGGAAATTAGACACCTTCAACTAATACAGAACACCTTTATTAAAAATATTAGGAAAGCAAATAAATTTGATCACATCTTACCACTTCTCAAAGAATCTCATTGGCTTCCGGTGTCACACCGAATAAACTATAAAATATGTTGATGGGGAACCGGGGAGGAGCCATACCAAGATGGCATCCTGAAGGAGCTTGGCAAAACGCCGTCATGCCTTTTTCCTAACATAGATGGTGGAAAGGAAATCTAAAACCTGAGTTTATCCTATTGAACCCGGGTCGGTTGTGCAATTATCTGGCCTGATGGATGTGTTCGTCGAGCATGGTCTTGGGGTGAAACTGGATGAGAAGTCCTCGGCTGGAAGAGAGAATTTGAGGCAGTCAGCCTCTCTCCAGAGGAGCGGAGATCGCTAGAACAGCCACGCCCCTGACTCTCATTGGAGAAGAGCGAGGCAGCAATGCTGGAGGGTAGTGATGAGAGTGAAGACCTTGCAATGCAGAGAGTTTCCACCGCCTCAGCATTGGTTTTGACTTGTGACTTACAGGAATCTGCCACATCGTTATTAGCTACAGGTACTGTGACTAAAGAGATTGAAATGTTTTTTTCTATTTCTCCTTTGAAGAAACCCCCAGTAGTTGACTTGGATTCAATATGGGAAGCAATTTCCATGTTACAATCTTCCCTTGGGACTTCAATTTGAAAATTAGTAGTACAAAATTCTGGATCATCATTGGAAACTTCTAAATTACAACAGAAATTGGGGAAATTAGAAGCTAAAGTCTTAGACCAAGATAAAAAAAACTAGAAATCGTAGAAGCACAAAATCAGCTCCTAATGACAGAAAATGGTTATATTAACAATAAGTTGGAGATATTGGAGAATGCAACATGGAGACAGAACCTCAGATTAATTAACTTTCCAAAATTGTCAACAGCTTCTGCCCTTCACTTGTTCAAGAGATATCTTTCTGAGGTCTTAAAGGTGCCTGAATCTTCATATCCTCCTATCTCAAAGATTTACTATCTTCCTTCGGGAAAGAAAAAATTGAGCGAGGATCAACCGGTCTAGGAACTGAAGTTTTGAACTTAATCGAGATTTTAGAAAAATCTGAAGTTGAATCAGTTCTAACAGCCACTTTGTTTGTTCAATTGGCATTAGATTCTGATAGAGAATGGTTATTAAAGATGTTCTTTAAAGTTAAAGAAAAATTGTTCATGAACCATAAAATTAGAATGTATCCCGAAGTGTCTAGAACAACACACAAAAAAAGGAAGCAATTCCTATTATTACAACCCCAAGTCTTAAAACTGGGTGCAGCTTTTGTTTTAAGATTTCCTTGTAAGTGCTTGGTTAACTTTCAAGGAGATAGATATATATTTTTTGAATCTTCACAGCTGTCTACATTTATTATAAGTAAAGGACAGATCTCGACTAGTACACCTGTCAATATCCAAGAATGAAGCTAGAAATAGATAACCAGGCTGATTTTCAGAACTCCTCTTATTTGCTTCTTAATTTTCATTTTATTAATTTGAATTGATAATTCTGTATATTTTAGGTTTTCCTCCCCTTTGAATAGAGGACTACTTTACAGTGTAGGCAAAACAAAATTTATTTATTTGATAATGTCCCTAAATGTTTAAGTTGCTTATACTGTTTATTTCTGTATATGATGTATTTTCAATCATGTAAACTTGAAAACTCAATAAAGATAAAATTACAAAAACTATAAACTATGTTTGCTAACTCTTAAAAGCGCTGGTGTACAAAACCCTATCCTTTATCGATAGGGTGTTGAACCCGTATTTCCCAACCAGAACACTTCAATCCAGTGATCAACACTTATTGACTGTTCCTTCACTAAGAACCATTAATACTCGATTCCGGAACTTGATTTGGCTATGTAGCTGCTCCTATCCCTTTTGTTGGTTTTCAGCTGTATAACTTTTCTCTTTGAAGGCAGAAAGTTTGGAAATTTTTCATCTAATGGCTTCTAATAAACAATCTAAGCCTGAGACTGCTGCAAAATCAGGAGGGAAGACTAAAAGAAGATCCACCCACCCCTGTTAAGACTCCTCTGCCTGTGGACGCCTTAGATATGATTGAGTTGTTAGAGGAGCTAAGAAATATTAGATTGGCTTTGAAAGAAGTCACAGAACATGACAAATCTGGAAAACAAAATGGATATGGTTAGTACCAAAATGGATCAAATGGAGACCCAAAGTGGAGAAAGTGGAGCAGAAACAGCAGCACTGCAAAAAGGATCATAAGATCATTTAAGAAATGGGAAAACGGATGACAGACTATGAAAACCAGGCGAGAAGAATAATGTGAGGATCCTGGGTCTAAAAGAGGGGGCAGAAGGAAAAAATATATTATCTTTTCTGGAGGAAATTATTCCAAAAATACTTCCCCTTAATCTCAAAGTGCCACTAGAAATAGAAAGGGCACATAGGATCCCGGGGAGGAGACCTCATGGCCAGGTGAGACCTAGACCAATAATTTTTTGTCTGCTACGTTTCCAGCACATTTTAGAAATTTTAAAGGTGGCAAAGGAAAAAAAAATATGTCTTATAAGGACTCAAATATTATGTTTGTCCCGGACTTTGCAAGTGAAACAATACATCTGCAAACAATTTCTACAGATGAGACAACAACTAAAGGAGATTGGAGCAACATATGGGCTATACTATCCTGCTCTCATGAGGGTTACTTATAAAGAGAAATTCTACCAGTTTGAAGACCTTGAAAAGCTGAAGGAGTTTTTGTCCCAAGAAATACCTATGAACTAAATGGTTAATCCTGACAGATGTAATTAAGTCTTTATATACTGATTTTTTTGGATATTGGAGAGTTGGAAGATGGATTTCAAAGTTTAATGTTTTTGAATTAAATATTTAATATGGATTTGGTCATTTAACTGTCTCTTGTTTTTTTTTAAATTGTAATAGAACCATGAGGACAGTTTTTTCTTTTTGGAAAAAAGCCTTCTGATGGAAAAATTCGACTTCTAAGGAGGATTTTGCAGCCCACTAGATCAACTTTAGGTCAAAAAGAAGTTAGTGACATGGGAGAGATGGGCAGAGCTGGAAATGCGGCCTACAGTAAGTAGTGGGTGCTGTTGGAATGCCCCCTTACGTACCTCCGTTCTGTTTCCTCAGTTGGTGGCCTCTGCTCCTCTGAATGTGGCCCATGTCCGTCATTGGCGTCTGCTTCCTCCTGGTGCCCCACCTCTTCCTGTTGGCCTATGTGCAGGCGGACAAGTTCTGTGGGTGCTCTTTTCTCTGCCGCCTCTTCTGCATCGCATCTGCCTTCTTTGTTTTCTGCGTGGCCTGGATGTTTTCTGGGTGCGGCGGCTTGTCCTGCTGCAGCCAAGTCATGCCCCAGAAGCGGGCCGACTGTGGATTACACGTCTGCTGAGGGGTCCCCTGAGGACAAAAGGCTGGCGATGGATTGTGACTGAGACAGTGGGGAACATCGACTGCTACGGCACCGTTTTTTGCGTGAAGGTGAGGGATGGCATGCACTGCTGGTGTGTGACTGTTCGGTGGTGGCAAGCCCGGTGCATCTGCAGGGGCACCCCACTCCGGTCTTTTGTGTTTGGGAGCGCCTGGACAATGTTGATCAGTGCATACATGGAATTCACCCCGGTTACTACCTAAGTTTCCTGACCAACCCACTGTGTTTGGCAATAGAGGGTGCCATGAAGGTGGGGTCGTACCACTGCCTCTCCAGCTCCGGGCAATTGGTCTTTGACTGGGAGCAGTGAAATTCATAAGTTTATGTGTCCTTTCCCAACAGAATGCTCTAAAAAAAAAAATGTAGCTATGTTCACTAGATTGCAATGTTATTTTATGCCGTTTGTATGGAATATGATAAATCCTCTTCTAGTACTTTGGAGGTCCACTTTTTGAAATGTCTAAACTGCCATATCTTGTTTCTTTTTGTTTGGGGGGAGGGGGTTTGCTAGTTTCTCTTCTCTGCATTTGGCTCCAGCCCACTTAAAACCAGCTCCAGCATCCTGGTACCATAAGCCCTTATCACAACCACCCAGATTTTCCCCCCGTTCCAACAGAATCTCCCACTTTTATTTATTTATTTCAGAAAGCTCAGGACTGGTTATAGGGGAACATATCCCCCCCTTTGTTTATTGAAACTATGTACTGCAAATGGGGGTCATACTTAAGGCTCCTTTTACAAAGGTGTGTTAGCGTTTTTAATGCACACACCAGATTAGCGCACGCTAGTCGAAATACTACCGCCTGCTCAAGCGGAGGCGATAGCGGCTAGCGCATGCTATTCTGTGCGTTAAGGTCCTAACGCGCCTTCGTAAAAGGAGCCCTTAGTTTCAAAAGGGGGAACCCTATTCAACACATAGGAACAGACCAAGTGTCAATAAGCAGAGGACAACCTTTGTACAAGTTTCCAAGTTCATTTATAATTTGGTATATCGACCATCACAAGTATCTACATAAGAACTGCCATCTCCGGATCAGACCCATGGTCCATCGAGTCCGGCGATCCGCACACGCGGAGGCCCAGTCAGGTATACACCTGATGTAGTTTTAGTCACCCATATCCCTCTATGCCTCTCGTAAGGAGATGTGCATCTAATTTGCCTTTGAATCCTAGCACAGTGGATTCCTTAATAACCTCCTTTGGGAGAGCATTCCAGGCATCTACCACTCGCTGTGTAAAGCAGAACTTCCTGACATTTGTCCTGGACTTGTCCTAGAGAATGACACGGTGAAAAAATTGGTCCCCGTCACCGCCCCGTCCCCGTCTCACCATCCCCGTCACCGCCCCGTCCCCGTCTCACCATCCCCGTCACCGCCCCGTCCCCGTCTCACCATCCTCTTCACCGCCCCGTCACCGCCACTGCCACCCCATTCACCGCCCCGTCACCGCCACTGCAATCCCATTCACTTTTCTTTATTTACGTATAAAGGAAACATTCTTTAAAACTTTAAAACTTAGTTAAATATTAGTTAATAACTATACAAAAACAAAACACGCAGAGAAAAAATTAATTAATATAAATTCTCAAAACTGACACATTTTGATCACTAAATTTAAAATAGTTATTTTTCATACAGTTTTTCAATCACTAATCTTCCACCACCCCTGGGGCTAGCAATGCAAAAACAAACACGACATGTACTTTAAATGCTTACAATGTTAGCCTATATGGTAAGTAGACGCGGCCGCTGTACCTAATCGCGGCAAAGATCTCCCTGCCGTGATTAGCATAGTGACCGCGGCTACGGCTGCAAGTCTCCCCTCCCCCCAGCGATCACGGCAGGAGGGCACCCAACCCCTCCTGTAGACCCCCCCAACGGCCCTCCCGACAATCGCAGCAGAAGGGTACCCAACCCCTCCTGCCGGTCCTCCCAATGGCCTCCCCTAAGATCGCCGGCAGGAGGGTACCCAACCCCTCCTGCTGGACCCCCCCCCAACGAACCCTCCAACCCCGGAACCCCCTTAGTCTTACTTTCCAAGTTGGACCGGACGGCTCCTCACACGTATGGCCAGCAGGCTTGCCTCCGTCCAAATGAGGCGGGCCCGCCCCTACCCTGCCCAACCCACAGGATCCTAGGGCCTGATTGGTCTAGGCACCTAAAGCCACTCCCGCTATAGGAGGGGCCTTAGGTGCTTGGGCCAATCAGGCCCTAGGATCCTGTGGGTTAGGCAGGGGAGGGGAGGGGCGGGCCCGCCTCATTTGGACGGAGGCAGGCCTGCTGGCCAGACGAGCGAGGAGCTGTCCGGTCCAACTTGGAAAGTAAGACTAAGGGTGGTGTTTCGGGATGGCGGGGTTTGTTGGGGGAGGGACCGGCAGGAGGGGTTGGGCACCCTCCTATTGGCGATATAGGGGGCCGTTGGGGGTGCCGGCAGGAGGGGTTGGGCACCCTCCTACCAGTGAGGGCGATCGTCGGGGGGGGGGGGCGGGTTCTATTGGCAGGAAGGGTTGATCTGACAAATGAGGAGCACGGTGAAAACACAGGTAAATAGCGGTTCCTAGAAGGGGGGACATTGGCCTGCGGGGACAAATCTATTCACCGTTTTTGCGGTCGGTGAAAGGATTTGTCCCCGCGTCTGCGGCGATTTGCTAATGAGGTCACCATAACCCGCAGCCACGCAGCGGTTCGCTGCGGGGATCGCTCCCCGTGTCATTCTCTAACTTGTCCCCCCTTAGCTTCAAACCATGTCCTCTTGTCCGTGTCGCGTTGGACAATGTAAATAATTTATTTTCCTGCTCTATTTTATCGATGCCTTTCAGCATTTTGAACGTCTCGATCATGTCCCCTCGCAGCCTCCTCTTCTCAAGGGAGAACAGTCCCAGTTTCTTGAATCGTTCCTCATATTCCAAGTTCTCCATACCTCTTATTAGCTTCGTTGCTCGTCTCTGCACCCTCTCCAGCAGTTTTATATCCTTCTTTAGGTTGGGAGACCAATGTTGGACACAGTATTCCAAGTGTGGTCTGACCATTGCTCTATAAAGCGGCATTATGACTTTCTCCGATCTACTCGTGATTCCTTTCTTTATCATGCCTAACATTCTGTTTGCTTTCTTTGCCGCTGCCGCGCATTGTGCCGACGGCTTCAGGGTCCTATCTATCAGTACACCCAGGTCCTTTTCTTGTTCGCTCTTACCCAGAGTTGCGCCTGACATTCTATACTCGTGTTCCTTATTCTTACTACCTAAATGCATTACTTTGCATTTCTCCACGTTGAACTTCATCTGCCATTGCTCTGCCCATTTCTCTAACTGATACAAGTCGCTCTGGAGTTCCTCGCTATCCTCCTGCGATCCGATTGCCCGGCATAGCTTTGTGTCGTCTGCAAACTTAATGATCTCACTGGATACTCCTTCTTCCAGGTCATTGATGTAAATATTAAATAGGATCGGCCCAAGTACCGAGCCCTGGGGCACACCAGTAGTCACTTTCTCCCTGTCTGAGAACTTCCCATTTATGCCCACTCTCTGCTTTCTGTTTTCCAGCCATTTGCCTATCCACCTGTGTATATCTCCCTCTATTCCATGGCTTTGTAGTTTCCTGAGAAGTCTTTCATGTGGAACTTTGTCGAACGCTTTCTGGAAGTCCAAATATATTATGTCCACCAGCATTCCACTATCAATTTGCTTGTTCACGGTCTCAAAAAATTGAAGTAAATTCGTTAAACATGATTTCCCTTTCCTGAACCCATGTTGACTGGGTTTCATCAAGTCGTGTGTATCTAGGTGCCGGACTATGCTATCCTTGATCAGTGCTTCAACCATCTTTCCAGGGACAGACGTAAGGCTCACAGGTCTGTAGTTGCCCGGTTCCCCTCTCGATCCTTTTTTGAAAATTGGCGTGACGTTCGCTATCTTCCAGTCATCTGGTATCTGTCCAGTTCTGATTGTCAGATTGGCAAGTTTTTGCAATAGCTCTCCGATTTCAACCTTCAATTCCTTTAAAACTCTCGGGTGAATTCCATCCGGTCCAGGGGATTTGTCACTTTTAAGTTTGTCGATCTGGTAGTATATCTGGTCCAACTCCACTTCAACTGTGGTGAGGCTGTCTTCTATTACTCCACTAAACACTTTCACTGCTTCTGGTATTTTTGCGGTATCCTCCTCCGTAAAGACGGACGCAAAGAAGGAATTTAGTTTGTCTGCAATTTGTTTATCTTCCTTGATGTACCCTTTTCTTCCCTGGTCGTCCAGGGGTCCCACCGCCTCGTTTGTGGGTTTTTTCCCTTTCACGTATCTAAAGAAGGGTTTGAAGTTTTTGGCCCCTTGCGCTATTTTTTCCTCATAGTCCTTTTTGGCATCCCTCACCGCCTTGTGACATTTCTTCTGATCATCTTTATGTTTTTTCCATGCTTCGGTTGTTTTCATGTGTTTCCATTTTTTGAAAGAGTCCTTCTTTTCTTTTATGGCTTCCCTCACCTGTCTGGTAAGCCATGCCGGTTCTCCCTTACCTTTTGTTCTCCCCTCTTACAATACTATTTTATAAAACATAAAACATAAAAAATAAAACACGGCAAGGACAGAGTTTGGACAGGTTGGATACAAGAGGAGCTGGGGGTGAGGGAGGGGGAGATTTTTAAAATTACATCAACAATAAAATTAAAAGGGAGGAGAGGGAAAATAGAAGAGGAAAGGGAGGTTTCTTCTTCAACACACGGCAGGCGGAAAGGCACCATCCAGAGGTTGAGCATGGAGCATGCATGCTGTCCTGAACACCGGCTGAAAAGCAGGCAGAAGGCAGAGAGGAGGTAGGAAGACCTCAGGAGAGAGACAGGAGGCAAAAGGCAGGGGATAAAAGCAATCTACAGCAGGGGCAGCGGCGAGAGTTAGCTCCGCCCACCCCCAAGCGTCAGCGAGGTCAGAGCCCGAACTCCCCCTTGAAAGGGGGCGGAGCCAACGGCGCCCAGCCGTTCGGCGCGCGGCAAAGGCGAGCGGTAAAGGCGCTCGCCTTAGCGAGAGCGCCTTTGCGAAGGGCCTTGCAAGGGACGAGTATCTACTATCAAGTATCTACTATCAAGTATCTACTATCAAGAACACCGAGGAGGACTGAACGGTAAAGAAGCGACAAACACAGAAGGTAAGGAAGAGACAGACGCAAAGGGAACAAACCCACACATACAATCAAGGTGAGGTAGAGCGGAGACAGCACACACAAAAGACACAGCAAGGCAAGCAACATAAGGAAGCAGCAGGCAAGGAACACAAGCACACACGAGGGAAGCAAGAAATGGAAGCCCAAGGAAGTCAGAAGGTGAGCTTTCCGGTCTTCTGTATCGGCTGCAATATGTATGACTACCTCCCTTCGGGGATCCAGGCATACATTTGCAATCGATGCATGGAGATGGATAGCTTGAAATGTCAGGTAAGACTATTGGAAGGAACAGTGATGGAACTCGAAGACAGAATCCGAGCACAGGAGAAGATTCTAGTGGAGTACAGCCCATACGACGAGGTCAAGGAACTAGAAATGTTCATAGAGGAAGCTCATCAGCACCACGTAGAGATCCCAGGGCTGGAAAACTGTACTCAAGAAACCCATGTGAGGAGAGAAGACACCCATGCAAACACAGAAGAAACCGAAGACGAGGTAGGAGACAACCGCACACCAGGAGGAATAGTGAGAGCACAGGAAGACATCCCCCCACCCAAAGAACAGGAAACAATTTCAAGAGTATCATTGGAGGAAGAAGACTGGCCCTACTCCAAGGACGTGGACCTACGCCCCCCAAGGAACTCCCGAATAAAGAAGATGGGGATCATCGTAGGCGACTCCATTATACGACATGTGGACAGCCACACCGCAGGAGGAAGAGAGGACAGAGTCGTCACCTGTCTGCCTGGAGCAAGAGTGAAGGATGTGACCAACAGGATCTCCAGGATCATAGATGGCGCAGAGGGAGAGGACACCGCTGTGCTTATCCACGTGGGAACAAATGATGTGAGCGGGCGGAAGTATGACAGGGAAGAGCTGAAGGGCCAGCTCCGCTCACTCGGAAGACAACTGAAGATCAGGGAGGTGAGGGTGGCCTTCTCTGAGATCCTCCCAGTACCAAGAGCGGATGGAAAGAGACAAGGGGAATTGCAAGTAGTCAACGCCTGGATGAGACGATGGTGCGAAGAAGAAGGCTTCGACTTCGTGCGCAACTGGACGGCATTCTGGGGAAAAAGCAAGTACTACAGAAGGGACGGACTACACCTCAACAAAGAAGGAGCACGAGTTTTGGCAGGCAACATGAAGAAGGCAATCGAGAAGGCTTTAAACTGAAAGATAGGGGAAAGCCGACAGTCGACCACCGGTCGATGGCACGGATAGCAGGATGCCCCGACGAAGAAGCCAAGGACTACTACTCCTACACAAGAGAAGACGACCCCACAGCCAATAAGGGAGAAAAAGCAGGAAGGGACAACTCAGACACAGGAGAGGACGACCACACAGCAAACAAGGGTGATAACACAGGAGCAGTAAAGGATACCGTATTTGAAACTATAGGGACGGCCAAGAGTAGAAGGTCCAAAAAGGTAACACAAAGGGAATTTAGATGTATGTATACGAATGCTAGAAGTCTAGGTAACAAAATGGGGGAACTAGAGACAATAGCAAGACATGACATATTGGATATCATTGGCATAACAGAAACATGGTGGAATGAAGAAAACAAATGGGACACAGTACTACAGGGATACAAACTGTATAGAAGAGATCGAGTAGGGCAGAAAGGTGGAGGTATTGCTCTATATGTTAAGGAGGGAATAGATTCTGTTGAAATGGTTACAACAGAAATGAAAGAGAAGCTTGAGTCACTCTGGATCAAAATTCCTGGTCAATATGGTGCAGATACGAAAATTGGCCTTTACTATCGTCCCCCAGGACAGGCGGAGGAAACTGACTCAGAAATGATGGAGGAAATCAAACAAGAATGCAAGACGGGCAATGTAATTATATTGGGAGACTTCAATTTCCCAGGGATAGACTGGAAACTAGCAACCTCCAACTGCGGCAAGGAGGCCAAGTTCCTGGAGGTGCTAGGGGATTGCTTCCTGGAACAAATGGTAAAAGAGCCGACAAGAGGCAACGCCACCTTGGACTTGGTCCTAAATGGCCTAACGGGACCGATAACACAAGTGGAAGTCGTGGTTCCACTGGGAAAGAGTGATCACAATGTAATCAACTTTAAACTTGACATCGGGAAAGGGAAACATGCCAAAACCTTAACCACCACCTTAAACTTTAAAAAGGGTAAATACGATTGCATGAGGGCCATGGTAGAAAAACGACTAGAGAAGATGGTGGACAAACTTGAAACGGTAGATCAGGCATGGTCCCTACTGAAAAATACTATCACAGAAGCACAAGATCTCTACATTCCGAGGATTTCCAAAGATCGGAGAACAAAGAGCAAAAGAGAACCGGCATGGCTTACCATACAGGTGAAGGAAGCCATAAAAGAAAAGAAGGACTCTTTCAAAAAATGGAAATGCATAAAGACAACCGATGCCTGGAACAAACATAAAGATGATCAGAAGAAATGTCACAAGGCGGTGAGGGATGCCAAACAGGATTATGAGGAAAAAATAGCCCAGGAGGCCAAAAACTTCAAGCCCTTCTTTAGATACGTGAAAGGGAAAAAACCTGCAAAAGAGGCATTGGGACCCCTGGACGACCAGGGAAGAAAAGGGTACATCAAGGAAGATAAACAAATCGCAGACAAACTAAATTCCTTCTTTGCGTCTGTCTTTACGAAGGAAGACACCTCAACAATACCTGAAGCGGAGAAAGTGTTTCCAGGAGAAATAGAGGACAGCCTCACCACAGTTGAAGTGGACTTAGACCAGATATACTATCAGATCGACAAACTTAAAAGTGACAAATCCCCTGGACCGGATGGAATTCACCCGAGAGTCTTAAAGGAATTGAAGGTTGAAATCGGAGAGTTATTGCACAAACTTGCAAACCTGACAATCAGAACTGGACAGATACCGGACGACTGGAGGATAGCGAACGTCACGCCAATTTTCAAAAAAGGATCGAGAGGGGAACCGGGCAACTATAGGCCTGTGAGTCTTACGTCGGTTCCCGGCAAGATGGTTGAAGCACTGATCAAGGATAGCATAGTCCGGCACTTGGACGCACACGACTTGATGAAACCCAGTCAACATGGATTCAGGAAAGGGAAATCATGTTTGACGAATTTACTCCAATTTTTTGAGACCGTAAACGAGCAAATTGATAGTGGGAAGCCTGTGGACATAATATACTTGGACTTCCAGAAAGCGTTCGACAAAGTTCCACACGAAAGACTTCTCAGGAAACTACAAAGCCATGGCATAGAGGGAGATATACAAAGATGGATAGGCAAATGGCTGGAAAACCGAAAGCAGAGAGTGGGCATAAATGGGAAGTTCTCCGACTGGGAGAAAGTGACTAGTGGTGTACCCCAGGGCTCGGTACTTGGGCCGATCCTTTTTAATATTTATATCAATGACCTGGAGGAAGGAATATCCAGTGAGATCATCAAGTTTGCAGACGATACAAAACTATGCCGGGCAATCAGATCGCAGGAGGATAGAGAGAAACTCCAGAGCGACTTGTGTCGGTTAGAAACATGGGCGGAGAAATGGCAGATGAAGTTCAATGTGGAGAAATGCAAGGTAATGCATTTAGGCAATAAAAATAAGGAATACGAGTATACAATGTCAGGTGCAACTCTGGGGAAGAGTGAACAAGAAAGGGACCTGGGTGTACTGATAGATAGGACCCTGAAGCCGTCGGCACAATGCGCGGCAGCGGCAAAGAAGGCAAATAGAATGTTGGGCATGATAAAGAAAGGAATCTCGAGTAGATCGGAGAAAGTTATAATGCCGCTTTATAGGGCAATGGTCAGACCACACTTGGAATACTGCGTCCAACATTGGTCTCCCTACCTAAAGAAGGATATAAAACTACTGGAGAGGGTGCAGAGACGAGCAACAAAACTGGTGAAGGGTATGGAGAGACTGGAATATGAGGATAGACTTATAACACTAGGATTGTTCTCCCTTGAGAAAAGGAGAATGCGTGGGGATATGATCGAGACCTTCAAAATACTGAAAGGAATCGACAAAATAGAGCAGAGAAGATTATTTACACTGTCCAATTTGACACGGACTAGAGGACATGGAATGAAGCTAAGGGGGGACAGGTTCAGGACTAATGTCAGGAAGTTCTGCTTCACTCAGAGAGTGGTTGACACCTGGAATGCCCTCCCAGAGGAGATTATTGCGGAATCGACCGTCCTAGGCTTCAAGAGCAAACTAGATGCATATCTCCTTAAGAGAGGCATATAAAGATATGGTGGACTATAAATTACGCCAGGTGTACACCTGGCGGGGCCTCCGCGTGTGCGGATCGCCGGACTTGATGGACCGAAGGTCTGATCCGGAGATGGCAGTTCTTATGTTCTTATGTTCTTATGTTCTAAGTTCACATTTAGGGCTCTAGTCCACATTGAGAATAGCAGGAATGTGGTTTTTACTGCTTTCCTGAAGTCCATTCAGCTGTCCAGTGAGCAGTAAGTTCCATAGTTTAGGGAGGAAGTATTGTTTCCAGGAGAAGGGATCATCCGGGGGGATATGCAGGCATGTAAGGTTGCCGTTTGGCTGATATGTATCCTGGCGTTTTTCTAGGCCAGTATGAGGCCCTTCAAGACACGCTGATGGGCAGAAGAAACGGGGTCTTTAAGAGGTGGGTTTGCTGCTGTTCCCAGTCTATCCATTGCAGCAAAGGTCCCAAGGCCAGCATCCATACACCAAAGTACCTTCCAGAAACCTGGTTCATGAACTCTGACCTAGACCTAAAAATGGCACCCCTTAAATTTTTCCCTCTCCCCACAGGAACTCAATTTCCCCATCCTCTCCCTGCAAGTTTTGTCCCTGCCCCATTCTTGTAAGCTTTGCCTTAACCACACAAGCCTCGAACACTTATGATTTTAAAGTGTTTGAGCCTTGTGTAGATGAAGACAAAGCTTTCAGGAATGGGGCAGGGACAGGAAAATTTGCTGGGATGGGAAAAAATTTGTCCCCGTGTCAATCTTTGGGTTTTGGCCAGGTACTAATAACCTAGATTGCCCACTGGACCTTGATGGACCGTTGGTCTGACTCACTAAGGCTATTATGTTCTTAATCGGTGACCATCTGAGGATTGCACATACCAGCTTACCAGTGGCTGGGGGATACATTTACAAGACCGATCTAGAAATGCTTTTCTCCTTTGATGTGCATTTCCAAAACAATCAGAAAAATTCAAGAATGAGCAGAACACATTCGGTATAATCCTGAGTAAACAACAGAAATGCATCTCCTTTATTATTGTCCAAAAACATGCACATTTCCTAATAGCAACAGAGATGACCAAAGACTGAACAGCAAAAACTCTATAGAATTCTGGGAAAGAGGAGAAATGGAGTCAGAATACAAAGAGCAGAGATTCACTTCCCAAGTTCAAGTGGAGTAGAAATACTGGACTGGAATATGAGTAATGACCAAGAGTCTCCTTTGTGGAACTGGCAGCTCTGCTTCTCTCCCTGTGATGCCAACTTACCCAGTTCCCCTCCTGGTTTTGAAGTAAGAAGTGGAAGCAGTGGGTGCTGTTTATAGTTAGTTACTGATGATTCTACACATTGAAATCAGTGCTGTAAATGCCAGAGTACATCCTGAGGGTTTGTTTGTTTTTTTCCAAAAATCCTGGAAATTCTGTGTGAACCAGTGCTTTTCAACTAAGGCTGCCAACTGGATCCAGATTCGCTGGGCAGAGTTGATCCAGTCCTGGGTTTACCCCAGTGCATGTTGGGACTTGTAGTCTTGCTTTTCTTAAGGCATGTGCAGGGGGAGGGATCAGAACTACAGATCCCTGCATGCAACAGGCTAAATACAGGCCTGATTCAACCCTGCCTTGTGAATCTGGATTCAGTTGGCAGCCTTGCTGTTAACCCTTGCTGAAGGATTACAAGGAATAAGCATCAGATAGATTTATAGCAGGGATCTCAAAGTCCTTCCTTGAGGGCCGCAATCCAGTCGGGTTTTCAGGATTTCCCTAATGAATATGCATTGAAAGCAGTGCATGCACATAGACCTTGCCTCCTCACTAACTATCACTCTATTCTACATCCCACCCCAAAAATGGTCCCTAGCCAAAGAGGACCTCGCTGACTCCTTATTAACTAATTATCTAACAAGTCCTTACAACCTTCTATGCGGAGACATCAACATCCACCTTGAGCAAGCGGACCAACCAGAAGTTGCCGACTTCTGGTCACTCACCTCCCAACTAGGCTTCTTCAAACCCCCCCCCCAACCAAAACTCACCAAAAGGGCCATCAGCTAGACCTGGTCACATTCTCCTCCAACGAGCCGACCGACCCAAAAATATACTGGAAACAAGCCAACTGGACAGACTCCCTATGGTCTGACCACAGACTATGCGACTTTTCCTTGGGCTGCCAACAAAAACATTCAAGAAACAACAAAACAAGAAACATCACAACCCACACCACTAGAGGAAAGATAGACCCAGAGGAATTCTGGTCTCGCTATGACACCCACATAAAACAAGACGAAGAAATAGATCAACTCATGTCCGCCTGGATCATTGACAGCACTAACATTTTAAATGAAATAGCCCCTTCAAAAACCCGCCACATCAGAACCACAAATCAGGAGGGATGGTTCGACACAGAGCTGTTACTGTTAAAGAGGGACCTCAGAAAGTCAGAAAGACTATGGATAAAGTCAGGAACCCAGGAACTCAGAACTGCCTGGAGACTCAAACTAAAAACCTACAAAAACCTTACCAAGGAAAAACGGAAAAAATTCTACTCACACTTAATTGGAAACATCACATCCAACAGCAGCAACCTCTTCAAACTCGTCAATAACCTTTACAACATTGAAACACTCACTAACAACCAGGAAGACTCAACACTAACCGCCAACACCCTAGCGGATTTCTTCAACTCCAAGATCCAAAAACTAAGATCAGCACTACCCACCAAGACCAATCCACTGGAGCTCTTTCCCATCCTCCCTGACATCGACATAGCTAAACCAGACCAAGGGTCTAGATCCGACCTAAACTGGAACCAATTTACCACAATCGACTGGAAAACCTTCAACAAATATTATAACAAATACACCAAATCCTTCTGCAAACTAGATACTTGCCCCCCAAATGTGATGAAAACGGCTCCGATCTACTTCAAAGCAAACATGCTACTATGGGTCAACTCCCTACTATCCGCAGGAAACTTCCCTCCAGAACAAGGACATATCTTAATAACCCCAATCATAAAAAGCATAAAGGACTCTTCCAACGCACCTTCCAATTACAGACCAATAGCTAACATACCACTATTCACCAAAATCGCGGAAGGGGCAGTAAAAGCAGAACTCTCCGCATACCTGGATAAATTCAATATCCTAAGCGACAATCAATCGGGCTTCCGCACGGACCACAGCACAGAGACCATCATCGCCTCCTTACTAGACCACCTGCACATACTCTTCAGTCGGGGCTCCAGCGCCCTGATCTTACAATTTGATCTAAGCAGTGCGTTTGACCTAGTTGACCACACTATTCTCCTGGAATGCCTGGCCCACATTGGAATCTCAGACCGGGTACTCAGCTGGTTCCAAGGGTTCCTACGAAACAGATCCTACAGGGTACACAAAAATGACAACTTCTCCTACAGCTGGGTGAACTCCTGCGGTGTACCACAAGGCTCCCCCTTATCCCCCACCCTGTTCAATATCTACCTCGCCTCTCTCAGTAACCTCCTTCACAAACTTAAGCTCAAATTCTTCATCTATGCAGATGACATCACAATTGTCATCCCCCTAACCAGTCTATCCCAGGATCTTCTCAACTACATAACTAGCATACTCAGCCAGATAGAACTCTGGATGCTCTCCTTCAAACTAAAGCTCAACCCAGACAAAACAAAATTCTTTCTAGCCACCCCCAAAGACAAAATCAAAGACACCACAATCCAGGTGAAAGGATTGGTTTTCCCACTCGAACAAACATTAAAAATACTAGGAGTCACGCTTGACAAACATCTATCCCTAGAAAATCACACCGACCTCATTGTCAAGAAAGGCCTTTCAGCACTCTGGAAACTCCGTACCATAAAGAAATACTTCGATGACACTGCATTTCGACTATTAGTTCAATCCTCTATCCTCAGCATACTGGACTATTGCAATATCATTTACCTAAGCTCCACAAAGAAAATCACCAGAAGACTAAAACTGATTCAAAACACAGCTGTCCGCCTCATTTTCGGCCTGAACAAATGGGAACACATCACCCCCTTCTACCACCAACTGCACTGGCTACCCTTCGAATCCCGAGTCCTCTTCAAGTTCGCCTGCATCTGTTACAAGACAGTATTTGGTCTCTCACCAAAATACCTCTCCCCACATTTCAATATGTATTGCACGAACAAGAAATCCCGCAGAATCCAGTTGTTTACCTTCCCCTCCATAAAATCATGCCAGCTCAAAAGATTCATCGACAAAACCTTCGCCTTCCAGGCGGCTAGGCTGAACCCTTGGCTAGCCCAAATGATGCTAGAGGCCCCAACCTACCTAGACTTCAGAAAACTTCTCAAAACACACCTCTTCCGCGAACAAGACCCTTAGTCCTTACTCCCCGCATACACTCCAACCCCCCCCCCACCCCCACCTCCCTCTCCCCCCCTCTCCTGGTTTCCCACTCCCTCCATTTTATCTTCTAACCCAACTATGATAAACCTGTGCCTCCTTCCGCGCTACCTGCAATTCCGATAAAATTTTTGTAAATCCGGGCTCAGACCGGATCCTAATGTAACGAATGTAAACCGCCTAGAACTCTTTGGGTATGGCGGGATATAAGAACCTAATAATAATAATAATAATAATAATAATAATCTCATGTATATCATTGGGGAAATCCTGAATACCCGACTGGATTGCGGCCCTCAAGGAGGGAATTTGAGACCCCTGATTTACAGGCACTTGGGACCTGGGTTGGCCACAGTTGGAAACAGGATACTGGGCTTGATGGACTTTCCCTCTGAACCAGTAGGTGCAGCTCTTATGTTCTTACATCTAATGCAGGGATCTCAAAGTCCCTCCTTGAGGGCCGCAATCCAGTCAGATTTTCAGGATTTCCCCAATGAATATGCATGAGATGCATATTCATTGGGGAAAACCTGACTGGATTGCGGCCCTCAAGGAAGGACTTTGAGATCCCTGATCTAATGTCTGTACTAGAGCAGTGGTTCCCAACCCTGTCCTGGAGGACGCCCAGGCCAGTTGGGTTTTCAGAATAGCCCTAATGAATATGCATGGGAGAGATCTGCATATAATGGAGGTGCCAGGCATGCAAATCTGCTCCATACACATTCATTAGGGCTATCCTGAAAACCGACTGGCCTGGGGTCCTCCATAAAAGTGCCAATTTGTAGAAAGTAACTTCTATGTTTTGACCTTGTTTCAGATCATTGATTGAGCCACAATGCACGTCATTCTTTTGGATGGGCCGAGAACTTTTCACCATTAATAGTCCTAAAGCTTTATAGCAGGGGTCTCCAAAGTCCCTCCATGAGGGCCGAATCCAGTCAGATTTTCAGGATTTCCCCAATGAATATGCATTAAAAGCAGTGCATGCACATAGATCTCATGCATATTCATTGGGGAAATCCTGAAAACCCCTACTGGATTCGGCCCTCAAGGAGGAACTTTGGAGACCCGTGCTCTATAGAGAGGGAGGGGGGTGTTCCTTAACTCTCTATTCCAGGGGTGTCAAAGTCCCTCCTCGAGGGCCGGAATCCAGTCGGGTTTTCTGGATTTCCCCAATGAATATGCATTGAAAGCAGTGCATGCAAATAGATCTCATGCATATTCATTGGGGAAATCCTGAAAACCCCTATTGGGACTTTGGAGACCCGTGCTCTATAGAGAGGGAGGGGGGTGTTCCTTAACTCTCTATTCAGCACATTTTATGAAGGACAGAATTGAGAAGCTCTGACTCACAGCCCTCTCCAGTTAGGTCAGAGAGAAAGCTATGCAGTAGCAATCCAGTATCCATAGCTTACCTGGACTGCAGCAAGCTCAACCCCTTCCCACCTTGTGCTAATTAACACCTTCCCCAGCCCTAGATTTGGGATATAAGACTCAGCTGAAGAGCCTTCCTCCCTATTGCAGTGAGTCTAGTAGGTGGTTGGTGGTTTCTTTTCTCTTTGGCTACCATGAGTGTTGAACCGGGGAAAAAGAAAGTGAAAAATGTTGGTGAGAAGAAAGTCTCCAAGAGAAAAGGGAAGAGGAGAGAGACCTACTCTGTCTACATCTATAAAGTGCTGAAGCAGGTAAAGGAGGAGGGGAGTATAGGAGGGAATGCTGAAAAGTTCTCAGCCCAACCAACTTCCTCAATTCTGTAGCCAAAAAGTGTTATCTTATTTAGTTAAGTGCCAATTTGTAGAAAGGACGTTCTATGTTTTGACCTTGAACCAAATGCAAGTCATTCTTTTGGATGGACCAAGAACTTTTCACTATTAATAGTACTAAAGCTCTATGGAGGGAGGGGGTGTACCTTAACTCTATTCAGCACATTTTATGAATGCAATAGTGAACTGTGTATTATCTGTTTCTGATACTCTGATGTGGGGGTAGTGTTGGCGCTAAAGGCCCACTATTCTTGACTCGGGCCCACTGTGCAACAGCAGTCCACTGCCTTCTCTCAATTCTGTGGCCTCCTGGTATCTGCCCTCCTATCTCTGAATCCCTGTCTCTCCCTGGCATATCTTACAGGCATCCTTGGTGCCAGAAGTGATTTGCTTTTGCTGCTGGCACTGACCCCCCCCCCCCCCCCAGGTTTCCCTCTGCCATAGGCCACTTATTGATGTCACTTCCTGTTGTTTTTCTAGCAAAGGGAAACCTGGGGGCTGGGACCAGTGCTGGCAGCAAAAATGAATCGCTGCTGGTGCCAGGAATGCCTCTAAAGTATACTATAGAGAGATGGGGTTCAGAGGTGGGAAGGCAGATGCCAGGCGACTATGAAGTTAAGAGGAGAGATGTTGGATGCAGGGTAGGTGTCAAAGGTTATATTCTTCCCCCCCCCCCCCCAATATGTCATGGAGAGGGGATGAGGGAGAAGGGCCCTATCCAAAATACTGGGTCTGGCTATGCCACTGGTGGGGGTAGAATAAAGCGGACCCAAGTATAGCTCTGTATTTACCTCACTGTAGCCACAAAACCCTGTAGCGCAGTGTAAGGCATATTTATGTAGAGCTGGAGGAACTGGTTACTACATATAGATATACACAGTGCTGTCTATTAAACGTATAGGGGGAAATCCCTCCCTAACAGAGCTTATAATCTAATCAAGATGATGGCAGAGAGGGGTTTTATACCCCCACCCCCTCATACTCTCTGACATGTGCCTATTTGGAACAGTTGTAGGAAGGGCTACTGGGCTTGATGGGCCCAGTAAGGCTGTTCTTAAGTCTCGGACACCCACTTCAGTTTTGTTGGAGTATTCCCAGTGGGAATCTGGTCACAGGTCTCTTAACCTGGCTTAACTCCATCCTACGCACATATGGAGTTGAACATACTCTTCGCTTCACAGGGAAAGAAGCTGGGGGCTCCCCTCTTGGGTGCCTTTCCTTGTGTGACACATAGGTCAGTCTACTCCACCATCTCTCTTGAGAGAGTAGCTTTGTAAATCCATGGCCCTGAGTGCTGTTGTGGCTTTCTTCTAGGTTCATCCAGACACTGGCATCTCCAGCAAAGCCATGAGTATCATGAATTCCTTTGTGAACGATGTCTTTGAGCGCATTGCTACAGAGGCCTCCCGTCTGGCCCAGTATAACCAGCGAGCCACCATCACTAGTCGGGAGGTGCAGACAGCGGTGCGTCTGCTACTGCCAGGAGAGCTGGCCAAGCATGCGGTGTCGGAGGGCACGAAGGCAGTCACCAAGTATACCAGCAGCAAGTGAAACGAATGTCATGGTAGTGACCAATTGAAGGCTGAGCCAACAGGCTTAATTCATTCTGCAATAAAGCCTTCAATCCTTTACCTGCCCTCTGCCTCTGTGTTCTTTCTATCGTGTTAGTCTACTGGAGATGATGCTTCCTGAGGGTTAGTGCTGCTCATGCCATAAATGAGCTTCATTCCTTAATGGCATGTGATCTCTCAAACTTGTGTATGACTTCACACTATCTTATCTGAGATCATGGTGGAAGGTGGTGGGATCTCGCTCCTCTGTAAGCATTTCAGTGGAGATGTTTGGCCTATAGCAGAAATCTGAGCTCAGGCAGCCTGAATCCTTCCACTTAGGGAACATCAAAGGAGCAAATCTACATCGGGTGTTTACTTTTCTCCAGCAGCTCTGAAGAGAAAAGCCAGGTGGGGTTGTTAGTGACTTTGGTATTCTAGCAGGTCTTAAGAACAAGTCATAAGGCAAGAGAGATTCTTGTAGATTAGCAATCTTGGATAATTTTGGCACCTATGCCTCTCTGGTTATGAATTGGGTCTTAACTCCATTTTTTTTTTCTTTACAAGCGATTTGACAGGAGGAAGAGGTGTTACTGAAGAACCAATGCTCACCTTGGGCATCTTCTCTTTCTTCAAATTGCTACTAAGAGGCTGCATCTTTGTGGTAGCAACTACTCCCATTCTCTCCCCATGTCTCCCACAAATCCTAAAGGGGGGTGTTCAAAAGTCACCCTCAAACTGCAGTCAATGTTGCAAACTATCTCTGCCACCTGCTATGCCACTTGTAGATACAAACAAACTTTGAAAATGTCTTACACAAACTCTAGAATCTTAAGATGGGGGAAAATTTAAAGTATATAGCATGAAATGAAGAGGAAGATTTAATAGGCATTGGAAATCTGGTGCAAGGAGGGTAACTTACGGAAGACTTTAGCTGGGTACAAATTGTATTGTAAGTGAATACCAACCCTCCCAGGGAATTCAGTCAAGAAATCAGCAGGACCCAGTAACGTGGCATCAATTTTGGAAAGAAAGTGTGTGTGTGATGGGAAAGAGTGCTGGTGGAAACGAACAGCCAGCCAGACGATATGCTGGAAGATGGCACTAGACTGGGTGACTGGATAAATGTCAAGTGGGAAACCCTAGAGAAGCAAATTATTGCTTTTGGCAGAGACTAGTTAAGAACAAGAGGTCCATCAAGCCCAGTATCCCGTCTCCAACTGTGGCCAACCCAGGTCTCGACTACCTGGCAAGATTCCAAGGAGTAAGCAGTGAATTTCCACAAGTTCATCTTAATAATGGCTTATCATTTTGGTAGCACTGTACATTTAACATGCAATAGATGGCCCCTGCTCTGAAGAGCTGACAATCTAATTTTGACAGGGTTGGGGAGATTCTGTAGAGAGAATGATAGCTGAGCAGGGCACTATGTCCATCCTAACTGCCTTTACGACATTCCCTGATAAAGAATGATAGATTAGTCTTGTTTTAAATCTACTACTTAATAGCTTCATTGCATGCCCCCTTGGCTTTATCTGCCATCATGTTTCTATGTCTTAGTATTTTTGGAGAGAGTAAACGAGCAATTAACATTTTACCTGTTCCACTCCACGTTTAATATTTATTTTATATACTGCCTGTTAATTGTCTAAGTGGTTTATATTCAGGTACTTGGTCTTTATCTGTCCAGTGGGACTTTCCCATGGTCACAAGGAGCAGCACAGGGTTTGAACCCACAACTTCAGGGTGCTGAGTCTGTAATGTTCTTTAAAAACAAAATCTTAGATGTATGAACAACAGTACCTTCACCCTCACCCAACTTTGATTTCCAATCAGAACTCCACGAACAAGAATCAAAAGTAGACATGCTCTGGAACCATTTTGAACCTCCAAACTGGCACCAATTCCTAACCCTATTCAACAAATATACCAAATCAAACTGCCTACTGGATGTATGTCCTTCCAAGACCATGACAGCAGCCACTCTAGATTTTAAAAAGGATCTTTTTACCTGGATAGCAACCACTCTCACTGAAGGAACATTCCATGAGGAAATGGGTCATATACTAATCACACCCTTTCCAAAAGACCAAAAAAAACCTCCCTAGCCCAAAAAAACAACTACAGACCAATAGCAAGCATCCCCTTATTCACCAAGCTACTCGAAGGACTGGTCAATTTGGAGCTAGTAGACTACCTAGACAAATTCAACATCCTCAGTGAACACCAATCGGGATTCAGAAAAGGTTTTAGCACTGAGACAGTCCTAGCCTCGATCCTTCATCACCTATACGGCTTATTCAGCAAAGGAACAAGTGCTCTGATTTTACAACTAGATTTCAGCAGCGCTTTCGATCTGGTTGACCACGAAATAATGCTACACTGTCTAGACGGAATAGGAATCGCAGGAAGAGTAAGAAACTGGTTACAGGGTTTCCTAACAAAAAGATCCTACTGGGTGAATAGTGGAGGGACATACTCAAACACCTGGAAAAACCCCTCGGGAGTACCACAAGGCTCACCGCTGTCTCCTACTCTATTCAACATCTACATATCAAAACTCTACTTTTCAAAAAATTTATCCAGATATCTTAACCCAACCCTTCCCCCTCCTCCTAGATAAATTCTCCCCCAAAACCTCCACTTAAATAATCTCTTCCTCCCCAAAACACCAACCAAGTAGTCAGATCCCTGAAATGTAATATAATCTTATTTATACCCAAATTGTAATCTATTTGTTATATCACACAGTAATGTACAGTCAATTTAATATCCAATTTGCAAGTTCTTCCGGAATTAATCCAGCTACCTCTCCTCCCTTGTAACAAAAAAAAACCCAAACAACCAATACTGTTGTAACTTCACTGGAAATGTCCATAGTAACATAGTAGATGACGGCAGATAAAGACCCGAATGGTCCATCCAGTCTGCCCAACCTGATTCAATTTAAATTTTTTTTTTTTTCTTCTTAGCTATTTCTGGGCGAGAATCCAAAGCTTTACCCGGTACTGTGCTTGGGTTCCAACTGCCGAAATCTCTGTTAAGACTTACTCCAGCCCATCTACACCCTCCCAGCCATTGAAGCCCTCCCCTGCCCATCCTCCTCCAAACGGCCATACATAGACGCAGACCGTACAAGTCTGCCCAGAAACTGGCCTAGTTCAATCTTTAATATTATTTTCTGATTCTAAATCTTCTGTGTTCATCCCACGCTTCTTTGAACTCAGTCACAGTTTTACTCTCCACCACCTCTCTCGGAAGCGCGTTCCATGTGTCCACCACCCTCTGGGTGAAAAAGAACTTTCTGGCATTTGTTTTAAACCTGTCTCCTTTTAATTTTTCCGAGTGACCACAAGTACAAGGGGGCACTCGGAAAAATTAAAAGGAGACAGGTTTAAAACAAATGCCAGAAAGTTCTTTTTCACCCAGAGGGTGGTGGACACATGGAACGCGCTTCTGGAGGCTGTGATAGGCCGGAGCACGTTACAAGGCTTCAAAGAAGGTTTGGATAGGTTCCTAGAGGATAAAGGAATTGAAGGGTACAGATAAGAGTAGCGGTAGGTTATAGGGATAGTCTGGGACCATTGCTCAGGCAATGGGCCTGATGGGCCGCTGCGGGAGCGGACCGCTGGGCGAGATGGACCTCTGGTCTGCCTCAGCGGAGGCAACTTCTTATGTTCTTATGTTCTTACATTTCTCATATTATGACCGAAATAGAACACTGGACAATAAACTTCAAGCTGAAACTAAACACAGAAAAAACAAAAGTCTTCCTCTCAGCCCAACAGACAAAATTACCAAAACAACGTTTCATATAAAAGATCATGCGTACCCGATTACTAAAACAATAAAAATATTGGGAGTCACACTAGACACACACTTGACAATGGTGGAACACACGAACATAGTAGTAAAAAAATGTTTCCTGACACTGTGGAAATTAAGGTCCATCAAAAAATATTTTGACCCTCTATCATTTAGACCAGTGGTTCCCAACCCTGTCCTGGAGGAACACCAGGCCAATTGGGTTTTCAGGCTAGCCCTAATGAATATGCATGAAGCAAATTTGCATGCCTATCACTTCCATCATATGCAAATCTCTCTCATGCATATTCATTAGGGCTAGCCTGAAAACCCAATTGGCCTGGTGTTCCTCCAGGACAGGGTTGGGAACCACTGCACTAAATTATGACATCTAGTCCAAATTAGATTGTAAGCTCTTCTGAGAAGGGACTGTCTCTTGAATGTCAAATGTACAGGTTTGGAAACCACTACCATATTCCATTCCTGCTCCCTGGATGAAAGGTGACAAAAATAAATAAAATAAAGATCTGGAATGTAATTCATTGAGAATTAAACTTCTTGCTCTGGGTTGGGGGTAGGCAATTCTGGTCCTCGAGGGCCGGAGCCAGGTCGGGTTTTCAGGATGTCCACAGTGGATATGCATGAGATAGATTTGCATCTCAAGGAGGCAGAACATGCAAATCCATCTCATGCATGTTTGTTGTGGATGTCCTGCGGGCCTGGCCTGGCTCCGGCTCTTGAGGACCGGAATTGCCTATCCCTGCTCTAGGTGAAAAGTTTTGAATATAAGGATCCTAAATCTACATAAAAAGACGAAGAGAGACTGAACAAATTGCAGCTCTACACTCTCGAGGAACGTAGGGAGAGGGGAGACATGATCGAAACATTTAAGTACCTCACGGGACGTGTCGAAGTGGAAGATGATATTTTCTTTCTCAAGGGACCCTCGGCCACAAGAGGGCACCCGCTCAAACTCAGGGGCGGAAAATTTCATGGCGACACCAGAAAGTATTTCTTCACAGAGAGAGTGGTTGATCATTGGAACAAGCTTCCAGTGCAGGTGATCGAGGCAGACAGCGTGCCAGACTTTAAGAATAAATGGGATACCCATGTGGGATCCCTACGAGGGTCAAGATAAGGAAATTGGGTCATTAGGGCATAGACAGGGGGTGGGTAAGCAGAGTGGGCAGACTTGATGGGCTGTAGCCCTTTTCTGCCGTCATCTTCTATGTTTCTATGTTTACAGTCGGCGTTCACTGTTCAGTGCTATAAAAATGATTAGTAGTAGTCTAGTTATGCATTTTTACAGTAGTCTGGGATCGCTGAAAACTATAATAATTTCTGGGGAAGGGGTGGGGGGTGTCACTGGGGACTGGAAAATTAATTGAGAGGGCTGCAAGGCTGAAAGTTTGCCTAGGAGGCTTGAAGATCTCTTCTGGGGAAACCAGGCAAAAGCTCCTCACCTCCCGCACAAACAAGTGAGAGGAAGAGGAGGTGGGCTGCTGATGGGGAGGGAGGCAATTTCATTCTTTACTGCGGGAACAAGTCTCTTTACCACTGCCATGGGGCAGTGAAATGCCTTGTTCCCCGTTCCCGTGGCAAAGGGTCATTGTCATTCTCCAGGGTGATGACAGGGAGGTGGTTGGATTTTAGATATATCAAAAATGCCCCTCTATGTCTCTGGCAATGGGAACTAAATTATGTGGTATAAAGGACCATGGGCAGGATGAAGAAGCGTTAGTTACCCTTACCAAAATCAATACTACCCTCAAGTTCATCTAATACTGGCACCCTGGAAGACATGCAAAAGTATATGTATGTATTTTTTAAAATTCTGTTTTTCTGATTGTGTGAAATAGATTTATCAAGTTTATGGCATTCCATTTCTTTTTAATTATTATATTTATAATGTAAACTGCCTACATATGGGTCGGCTTTGTGATGTATCAAATTTTTAATAAATAGCAAAATTACAAACACAATGAGCAGATCTTTTGAGGTCTCACTGAAAGAAATCATCCAGGGGGCAGATGAAATTTAATGTGGACAAATGCAAAGTGATGCACATGGGGAAGAATAACCTGAATCACATTTAATGGATGCTAGGGTCCACCTTGGGGGTTAGCGCCCAAGAAAAAGATCTGAGTGTCGTAGACAATACAATGAAACCTTCTGCCCAATGTGCGGCAGCCAAAAAAGCAAACAAGATGCTAGGAATTATTAAAAAAGGAATAGTTAACAAGACTAAAGATATTATGCCTCTGTATCTCTCCATGGTTCAACCTCACCTGGTCTTATCTCAAGAAAGATATAGCAGCACTAGAAAAGGTTCAAAGAAGAGCGACCAAGATGATAAAGGGGATGGAACTCCTCTCGTATGAGGAAAGACTAAAAAGGTTAGGGCTCTTCAGCTTGGAAAAGAGACGGCTGAGGGGAGATAGGAGTGAAGTCTACAAAATCCTGAGAACGGGTACAAGGGGGATCAATTTTTACTCTGCCAAAAATTGAAAAGACTAGGGGACACTCGATGAAGTTACAGGGAAATACTTTTAAAACCAATAGGACGAAATATATTTTCACTTGGAGAATAGTTAAGCTCTGGAACGCATTGCCAGAGGTTGTGGTAAGAGCGGATAGCGTTGTTGGTTTTAAGAAAGGTTTGTACAAGTTCCTGGAGGAAAAGTCCATAGTTTGTTATTGAGAAAGACATGGGGGAAGCCACTGTTGCCCTGGATTGGTAGCATGGAAATTGATACTCCTTGGGTACTAGTGACCTGGATTGGCCACTGTGAGAACGGGCTACTGGGCTCGATGGACCATTGGTTCAAGTTTCAAGTTTATTTTTAACTTAATGAATTGCTTATTAAATTTTACTAAGCGATGTACAAATTAAAACAAATAAAATATCAATTTAATCAGTAAATAACATGGGTTAAACAGACTGACATACAAAACTTACAGACACATAAGGAAAAGAAGGTCTGAACTACAATTATTATTATTAGGTATAGAAGAAGACAGTAAGGCTATTCTTATGTTCTTATAATCAATTTTTCTGACTTGGTGTGAAAGTTTCTTCATTTAATTCCCCCGCCACAAACGATGCATTACAAAGAATCATATATGTGTCACTTTAGGGTAAAACATGTCTTGAACTGTAACCATGGCAAATCTAACCTGTTTTATCCCGGGACAAGCAGGCAGCATATTCTCACAAGTAGATGATGCCATCCACAGAGCCCTGGTACAGACCGCTTTAAAAACTTAAGAAAGTTTGCGAACTGCCCGCACCGTGGAGCTAAGAAGTCTCTCAACGTTGTTCATTTTTGGGCCATTTGCCTTCCTGCTCACGCGTTATTTTTTTTTGTTTAACTTATTTTTAAGTTTACTTCTAAAAAAAAAAAAGAAGAGGCACATTTTTTTCCTCTCTTTTTTTTTCCTTCGGGGGCTTTGGCCGCCGAAGCCTTCATTTTTCCTCAGCCACTGAAGTCGATTTGGCTGATGCGGTCTTTTCAACCATTCCAGGCCGCTAATGGGCTAAAAGGAAAAAAAAAAAAAAAGTGCCGCAAGTACTCAAAGCCAATCTCTCTTCCCGACAGTTGGTGCTTCCAGTCCCTTAGCCCAGAACACCGGGTGGAACTGGTTCCTGGTGTTCTACCCTACAGAAACGTCGATAATTGCCAGCCGGAAACTTCAACAGGACAAGCAGGCAGCATATTCTCACATGTGGGTGACGTCATCCATGGAGCCCCAGTATGGACACTTGAAAGTGCATCACCACTTTAAGATTTTTAGAAAGTTCACCATAGCCCGCACTTCTCCCCTGACATAGGTGCATGGCTCCTCAGTTCTTAGTTTTCTGCGGAGCTAAGAAGTTGTTTATTTGAACGTTGTTCAATTTTTTACCTTGCCTTCCCACTCATGTGTATGTTTTATGAGTATTCTTTATACTCGTATTTCATACATGTTTTATTTGCATATAAAAAAACAAACAATTTAACAGTTGAGGTTATTTTTTTCCTCACTGTTTCTTCCCTGGCTTTTCTCCAAAATGTAACTTCCCCCTCCCTCCCCCCCTCTCCTTCCTGTTTACCAAGCCCTCCTTCCTTCCATTGGAGTTCCTTTCTTTGTTTTTAATTCCTGTAAACCGTGTCGAGCTCCACTTCTGTGGAGATGACGCGGTATATAAACTTAAGGTTTAGTTTAGTTTAGTTTAGTTCTCTCATGGGCTTTGCCCGTCGAGGCCTCTTCTTTTTCTTCAGCCATTGAATTTAATTTGGCTGAAGAAGTTTTTCCTTCAATGTCCTACCCGTTAACTGGTTTTAAAAAGTGTTGCAGGTGCCAATGGCAAATTTCCATCACTGACCTGCAGAGTTGGTGCTTACAATGCCTTGGTCCTGAAAACCATGTCGAGTCCTGTACGCGGTTTTCTACCCTGCAAAAACGTACAATTAAGAGTCAAAAGCTCCAACAAGAAAAGTTCAGCACCAGTATGGACACTGAGACTACATCACAGCCTTCAACATCGAAAACATCGATGTTGGTGTCGGCGTCAGGGGACATCGCTCCATCAGGTAAGCCAGCTAAAAAGCCGCCAGCTTCCCAACAGGTCTTGTAGGTCACCATTGTATCAAGTCCCTTGATGCCAACCAAGCAACGACCGCTCTTACATCTACGTCTGGCCTCTCCTACATCGAGGTGTGCATCCTTTTTCTTGGTCACTCTCGCTGAGGACAGACGAGGTACTGGCAGAATGCCAAATGGTACCAGGGCCCTCGTGCCATGAAAAGCTCGAAGCACTTTTCCAAGTTAGTGATATGTTCAAGCTTCTTGCTCCATCAGTACCAACCCAGCCTGAGCATAAGGCTGCTAGGTCTTGTGGTACCGATCCTGGGTCCTCCGGTACCAAGCTAATGTTCCACACATAAAAGCAGCATATCTCATCAACGTTCTTCCTCATGGTGTTGATCCAGTTCTTCAAGACATCAGCATTTTTCATCATCTTCTCAACAATCCAAGTCCACTCAGCATCGTTTTTCTTCAGCTACTTTGTAGCATAAACACCACTTTCCTTCCCGCTCTTCTAAGCATATAAGGAAATCGCATCATACATTGTCATCTTCATCGGATCGCCACAGTCTCAACATCATCATTGATCCCAATACACTCCTTCACCAAAGGACTTTTATAATTCGGACTTAGTCTGACTCGGCAGATGATATCCCTGAGTCTACTACAGAGGCTTATGACACTACTTCTGAGAAGTCTCCTCAAAAGTCTCCACAAAGAGCTAAATCTCCTACTGAAAGATGGTCTTTTACAAAATTCATTCGGCAATTGGGCAAAGAGCTTCCAGTCAAGTTAGAAGCTGATTCTGCTCATAGTGCTGTATAGTTGGAGGCTTTGGACTATGATGAGCCTCCTAAATAACTTTTTTGTCTATCATTATATGGTGTTCTCAAGGAGACGCTTCATAAGAACTAGAGAGTTGCGCAGGGACAGGAATCCCCTCCATCCTCACCCGTCCCCGCGAGGAATCCTCTCCGTCCCCACCCATCCCTATAAACTACAGAAATAGTTATTTCATTTAATTATGCTACTGAATTAAAGGCTCTGGTAGAAACCCATTTACAAATAAGCAAAAAGACTTTATTAATTTGGAAATATTAATTGGGAAGAATACATACTTTGTAAACGGGTTTCTACCAGAGCCTCTAATGTTTATAAATTTTTATCAACACAACTAATATACTACTTTATCCTAAAGCAAAAAAAAAAAAAAGAAATAGAATTTTTTTTCCTACCTTTGTTGCCTGGTTTCTGCTTTCCTCATGTTCTCATTCAATTCCTTCCATCCACTGTCTCTCTTCTCTCTGCGTCTTCCATTTGCTCTGTTACTGTGCTTCCCTTTCTTGATATTTGGGGCAGATACTTGGAAGCGGAGAACTTGGAATTGGGGAGCACTGTTCAGGGCTGAATTGAAAGGTTTCTGGGCTGGGTGGAGAGTACTGATTGTTCCTTGGATTTTGCTCCTCGGATTGTGTTTGCTTTTGGGGATCCTACTCTCTTTGATTTTTTTTTTTTTTTTTACTTTTCCTGTTTCTTGGTTCTGTACAGAGTTAGTGCCATATTATTGCTGTTGGGGCTATGGCTTTCTGTTACTGGGGGGGGGGGGGTTGGGGGGCTAGGTAGCTTATGGCTTGTATTACTGCAACGTTGAATGCTGTTTCCGTGTACTGTTTATTCTTTTAAAGAATTACTAAAAAAAGAAAATTCTGACCACAGACTCGTCCACCTATGCTTGGGGGGCTCATCTGGACGGTCTTCGCAAGCAAGGTCACTGGTCTGCCCAGGACTGTCTTTGTCATATAAATCTGTTGGAACTCAGAGCGATCCACAATGCTCTCAGAGCTTTTCAACACATTGTGAGCAACACTGTCCTTCTTATCTGCACGACAATCAGGTTGCAATGTATTACATAAACAAACAGGGAGGCACGGGGTCCCTCCGTTTTTGTCAGGAGGCCTAGAATATTTGGAACTGGGCCATTGCTCGCAATATATTACTGAAAGCAATATGCATTCAAGGGGAACAGAATTCTCTTGCAGACAAACTCAGCAGATTTCTTCAACCACATGAGTGAACACTCAACTCTGCAGTTCTACGTCCCGTATTTTCTCAGTGAGGGCCTCCTCAGATATACTTGTTTGCGTACCCCTACAACCACAAACGGCCCAGTTTTGTTCCCAGCAGTACACTCCTCACCGTCTAGAAGTGGATACTTTTCTCCTGGATGAGACTCACAAGTTTCTCTATGATTTTCCTCCAATCCCTCTCATTTTCAAAATGCTTGTCAAGCTCAAGCAGGAATCAGCCACAATGATCCTTATAGCTCCTCGGTGGCCCAGACAACCATGGTTTTTCCTTCTACAACTCTCTTTGGGGGACTCCTCAGAAAGACCTATTTGCGTTCACCCCCCATTCACAAGTTGCCTCAATTTTTCAATTTTACTCCAGGTAGTATTCTCCCCAACACCTGGATCTGGATGTGTTTTCTTCTGGATTGGACACAAATGTTTCTTTGTGTTTCCTCCAATCTCTCTCATCTTCGAGACGCTTGTTAAGCTCAAGCAGGAATCAGACACCATGATTCTGATGTCCCCTCGGTGGCCCAGGAATTCCTTGTTCTCCCTTCTACTTCAGCTCAGTATCACGGAATCAATGCCTCTTCAGACTTTTCCATCTCTTCTAATGCAGAGTCACAGATATCTTCAGCTTGGTACCTCTCAGGTTTACATAGACTGAGGTTCATCTTTCTTATCCTGTCAAACTTATCTTAGAAGCATCATGAAAACCATCTACTCTACACAGCAATGTTACCAGCAGAAATGGACATGATTTTCCACTTGTGTACTTTTCATCGTCATGATGCTATATCCACCTCTATATCAGCAATATTGGATTTATTTTATGTTTATCCAATTTAGGCTTCAAGGCCACTTCGATTCGAGTTCATCTCAGTGCTATCAATGCTTTTCACAGCTGATGGTAAACCTCTGTTACATAACCTCATCCTGTTATGTCCAGATTCATTAACAGACCTTTTCAAGGTCAAACCACTTCCAATAGTAGGGGCTCTCAATGTTGTTCTCTGTAGACTTATGAAGTCTTCTTTTGAACCAATGTCTTTGGCTTATCTGAAATACCTCACTTGGACAGTGGTTTTTCTCAATTCTCTTGCCTCCATTTGAAGAATACGTGGCGGATCCACTGTTCACAGTGTTTCATCATGATAAATTTGTGTTTTGCACCCATCTGAAGTTCCTTCCAAAAGTACTCACGGAATATCATCTAAATTGATCCCCTGCACTTTTAGTGTTCTTTCCTAAGCCTCATTTTCATTCTGGAGAAATGGCTCTTCATACTCTCGACTCAAACGAGCCTTGGCTTCTTACTTAAAGAGAATTCAGCCACATAGAGCATCTCCTCAACTTTTTGTCTCCTTTAATCCTAATAAGTTGGGACGTCCTCTATCCAAGAGAACTATATCTACAAGGTTAGCAGTTTGTATCATTTTCTCTCATGCTCAGGCTGGGCTGCAACTGGGAGCTGCGTCACAGCCCACAAAATCCGAGCTATGGCAGCTTCACTTGCTTTCCTATGCTCAACTCCTATTGATGAAATCTGTATAGCTGCTACTTGGTCCACCATGCAGACTTCAGAGCATACCCTGAAGAAAGCCACAGCATGGTGGCTGAAATATCGGTTTCTACCTGACAAAGACGCAGCGAGACCTTGTAACCTGCAACAAGCACAATGCCAGTTGCAGAAACACTGAGCAAACATCTAACCCAGCTCCAAGGGGAGAACATCTTTAACCTACCAGAGACCTTTTCCATTCTATGGACTTTCACAACAAAACTCAAATTTCTGACCAACTGACTTTCCCGCCAAAATTCAAATGCCCTGTTCCCAATCAGGTCAGTGAACTCACTATGTATTTACAAAGTCACACTGCAGACTTTAGAGCATACCCTGAAGAAAGCCACAACTATGAAGGAAGTTATTTGTGTCAAGTACATATACCAATTTGCCTTATTCTGCAGACTGTCTACTTTGTTTGTAATCGCTAGCTCTGGGAATTGCAAGGATCCTTTGCATTCTCTGCAACTGGATTCTGTGGGTTTCTTAACTTTGTAAATTACCTTGAAGAGTGCACTCCACAAATTATAAATTAGAAATGTTCTGATGGACAGGAATGCTTGTTAGACAGCAACTGTGCCTCTCATCTGTGTGTGTCTCTTTTTTGTTGTTGTTTCTCTCCATGTATCCCTGTTTATTTCTGCCTTTCTCATTTGGTATGTTCCCCTGCCTCTCTCTTCTTTCTGTCTTTGTGTGACTTTCTGTCTGTCTGTGTATGTGACTGTCGTTCTCTCTCTGTCTCTCTGAATGTTTTCTGTGTGTCTGTCTTTGTATATGTGGTCAATCTGTGCTACTTGTTCTCTCTATGTTTATGCATATTAATATTTTCTTATTTTCTCTTCTGTTAAATCTAATGATTGTGTTATGTAATTTTGTGCTTTTGACCGTGAACCTTCTGTTTATTATCTACTTCATCCTGAATCACAGAAACAAAAACTCCCGCAGAATCCAGTTATTTGCTTTCCCCTCCCTAAAACTCTGTCACTCCAATAAATTCTTCGATAAAACCCTCGCCTTCCAGGCCGCCAAGCTAAACCCATGGATTACCCAATTAATCCTCAAGGCTCCAACCTACCTCAGCTTTAGAAAACTACTCAAAACACACCTCTTCCAACACCACGACACTTAAAGGCCCCTTCCCCAAAGAATCCCTACCCTCCCTTCCCCTTTTCTTACATCTCGCCCCACCCCCTCCCACCCGACCCACCTTATCCTACTCCCCAATTTCATCTTCTCCGCTGCCTACATCCCTGCCCTTTTTAACACCTAACCCTATGCAATTCTGTTCAATTATTACTTAACTGCATATAACTATGTTTAATTAATGTGAACCGCATGTAATGATGCATGTAATTATATTTAATTAATGTAAATCTGTTCAACTAATTCTTAACCGCATGTAATCCATGTTTAACTAATGTGAACCGCCTAGAACTCACTGGGTATGGCGGTATACAAGAATAAAGTTATTATTATTATTATCTTTGGATCCTTTTTGAGGGGGTATAGCAGTGCATATGAATCTTGAGATGCACTTTCCCAAAATGTAACCTTGAGTTTAGAGCATTGAAGAATGAACTTCACTCCTAAACCAGGGATGTTGAGTTTGATCTCAGTCATAGAAACATAGAAACATAGAAATAGACGGCAGATAAGGGTCACAGCCCATCAAGTCTGCCCACCCTACTGTCCCTCCCCTCCCTTTGCCCTGTGAATAGATCCCATGTATCGATCCCATCTCAAATTTACTCACATTGTGCCAAAGAAAGCGTCTTTCTGGGGTTCATAGAATGTAATATGTACGAGGGTGGTTTGAAAAGTTTGGCAAATGTCCACGAGATGGCGCCACACTCCATCAATGAGTATTCTGTAGTTTGACAAAACCTATTTTTCTGACAGGATGAAAAACTGGCAACTGGCTGTAGATGGAGACTTGTGGTTTAACTTGCTTTTTTAACCAAACTTTTCAATCCACCCTCGTACAGACAAATTATCCAAGGGTGCTTGGAAGTTCTGTATTTCTCTTGGTCTTGGACTCCATTTCCTAGTACCTCATAGTTGCCTAGTTCTTGGAATTGCTCATGACTGAGCCGAGCCTCTCTTACTGCTAGATTTGGCATTTCTGCATGCAGTTTTTTAATCTCTTTGCATGTCTCTCTGTTTTTCTCTTGCTCTGCCTCTCTTTCTGTGCTTCACTGCCTTCCTCTCTTTGTAAGAGTAAAGGGTCAAGGATTTTCTGCAATTTCCATCTATTATACTCAGGTACTTTGGCCCGAATGGACTCACAATCTAAGTTTTTGTACCTGGGGCAATAGAGGGTTAAGTGACGTGTTCAAGGTCATAGGGAGCGATGGCGCGAATTGAACCCAGTTTGCAGGACCAGGAGCTACTGCTCAGCTGCATCCCTGGGTCTTCCTGGGTCTCAGTTTCTCTCTCGGGAGAACTTTGTGGTGTGTCAGGTTTTTGGCTGTCCTCACTGACGGGGTCTGTCTCTGCTTTGGTGTCTTTACACCTGGGGACAGGTTTGCCTCATGAATAGTAAATCCCAGGCAATGAATAATTTATGCATAGAAAGTCACTGACAGTCTGTGGTTGCTTCTATAGCAACAGAAGGGGCGGGTCTGCGGTGTCCATGGAGATGATACACAGTGCCACGTGGAGGCAGGAGGAGGGGGAGAGTCCAGAGTGGAGGGACTGAGAGGACGGACAGAAAGGGGGAGAGTCCAGGCTGCAAGGACCTGAGAAAAGAGACAGAGACAGGAGAGTAGAGAGGGACAAACAGGGGGAAGTCCAGAGTTCAGGAACCTGAGAGGACAGAAGGACAAACAAAGGAGGGTATTGAAAGGCAGAGATCACAAGGACCCTGTGAGCCTACTAAGGGCAGACAAGAGGTGGAGGGACAAAGAGAGAGACAGAGTCAAAGACTGCTTCTGATAGCTACAGACAGACATCTGAGAGAGATGCCAGAATGAGACATCTCTGAGAAGGAAGAGAAGAGAAGGCCAGAACAAGAGTGGTGACACGTCCCAAAGATGTCGCACCGGTGAGACTCCAAAATTACAGACAGAAACTTTTATGGCAGCACGATTTGTAGATCTGCTTCTAAAGAAAGACAAAATTAAAGAAGAGAATGTTGCAAAGCCTGACCCCCCCCAAAAAAAACCAAAACAACAGGGTTCTTGAGAGGACAGTTCCAAGCTCTTTCTCTGTATTGCTCTTGCCAGCTCAAATTTCTTACCAACAGGCTTTGCTTTTCCCCAGGACTATATTGTACAGAGTTTTTCCTGCTCATTCTCTGATCTCTTTCCATTTCTGTTTCTATTTATCCTCTGATTCTCTCTGTTACTTTTGGGACGTGAATCTCTGATCTTTGGTTAGCATCTTTCTATTTCTAGTCTGGGCGAGGGTCTCAGAGCATATTGGGGTTCTTGGCTAGGTTGCTCTTTAGCAGGTGGGCTGTAGCTGTTTGGGTCCTGCAACTTGATTATGGCAATTCTGCGCTCTCTAGGCTAAGTGTATATTTGTTATTTTTGCAGGGTTTTGTGCAATTCTTAATGTATGTGTGGGTATTTTTATGGGTTAGGGGCCCTGTTAATTTAAGCACTAGTTATACTATTCTCATAATTAAGCCACTTCAGATTTGCCCATTACAACTAGGTGTCGTCACTAAGGATACATTGAAATCCTCAGTGCAATAAATGCGGCAGTGGATAAGAAAGCAAATAGAAGATTAGGAATAACCAGGAAAGATGAAAATGTTATAATGCCCTTGTATTGCTCTATGGTACAGCCGCACCTCAAATACTGTGTGCAGTTCTGGTCACCATAACTCAAACAAGATATAGCAGAATTAGAAAAGGTACAGAGAGGGGCAACTTCCCTATGAGGACAAGCTATAGCGTCTACGGCTTTTCAGCTTGGAGAAGAGACGGCTCAGGAGATCTAGAAAATACTGAGTGGAATAGTGAAATTGAGATGGCTTGGGGAAATCCACTGCTTATTCCTAGAATAAGCAGCATAAACTCTGATTTTCTCCTTGGGATCTTGTGACCTGGATTGGCCACAATTGGAGACGGGATACTCATGGCAATTCTTATGTTCTCAGAAACTCAAGACTACAATGGGGGTAAACCCAGGACAGGATCAATTCTGGTGGGTGAATTTGGATCCACTTGATAACCTTATTAGGGTGCTTTAGGAATCAAATGAAGCTCTTAAACTTAGATTCCTTATTTAAGTGCCTAAGTTTGTTCCCTATTTTTCAGCCCCTTTTTATAAAGCCACAGTATGAGTCCTGCACAGCAAATGCGACATAGCTCATTCAGGGACCCTTTTAAAAAGACTTGATGTCTCTGCACTCGTCTCAAAAAGACCAGTTTCAGTTCGCTTGACCCTAAAGAACATAAGAATTGCCATACGGGGACAGAGTGAAGGTCCATCAAGCCCAGGCTCCTGTTTCTAACAATGGCCAACCCAGGTCCCAAGTACCTGGCAAAAACCCAAAGAGTAGCAACATGCCAGAGCTGAGATTGTGATGTCATAACGCCTCATTCCACCAATGCCTAAGAGCCAACCTCATCAGTGATATCACAATGGCTTCATTGTCCTATACTTGGCTCAGATAAGAACATAAGAATTGATGTATTGGGACAGACCAAAGGTCCATCAAGCCAAAGTATCCTGTTTCCAACAGTGGCCAATCCAGGTCCCAAGTACCTAGTAATCCTGGTTGTCCTGCTCTTTCTTCCTGTTTGATTTATTTTATTCTTGTACCCTTGAGTGCTATTGTAATTGTATTTGTAAATTGTTCACTGTTTAATACTTAAGTCATAGCAGTATATCAAGAACAATAAAGCCAATGCAATCCATGGTAGCGCGTCCCGGTGCAGCAAATGCGATTCAGCCCGTAGGAATTAAATGAGTTGTGTCACATTTGCCGGATGAGACTTGCTACCTTGCCTTTGGATAAGGGGCCCTTCGGAGCCCAAGTTTTCAGCCGAAAACTCATGTTAATTTAAATTTTGGACTGCTTGGATTTCTGACCCTAGTGCTGAGAATTAGTGCTAAGTGCCTAACTTTTCCCTCATCCTAAATCCACCCCGTTACACTCATTTTCATGCTGCTTAATCTAGGAGTTTGGTGAAATTTTTGAGTCTACAATTTGGGTGCTCAGTCCTAGTGAATTATCAAAGAGGCCATCATAGCGGCCAACGTTAAGAATGTAAATCCTTTGAATGGAGGAGCTGAAGAGTTCAGTAAGTTCAGTTTGTTAAGAAATTTCATTCAATATTCCATCAGAGCCATGTGCTCTTAGCTCCAGATCTTAGAGGGGGGAGAGATGCCCTTTGTATGGGTTAAAATTCCACAATGTATATCCTTTTGGACATGTTCCTAGGGTAGTGGTTATCTCACGAGCTAGGTACATTTGTGGCTTCAAATAAGGCAAACTAAAGGCCTGATTCTGTAAATAGTGCCTACCTCAAACATAGTGATGTCTAAGTCTACCACACTTATTCTACGTCCTTAATCACGCCTAATTTTCAGGTGGGTAATGTTAGGTGTCGGATAATTGATCGCATCATTTACAAGCAATTAAAATCTCCCCCCCACCCCCCAAAAAAAAAAAGAAACCTGGCACCTCCACAAACAGCGCCAGAATTGCAACTACAGAGGTACCTACTAGAGCGTAAGGGTGAAATAGGCAAGGCTAACGATGGAAGTACCCTTACATATCGATAGGCATCGCAAATAAGGCGCCGGAAATATAGACCTTGAAAACTTTAGCCTCCATTTCTGGTGCCTATCTGAGAAGGGGCTGCGATTCTATAGACAGCGCTGTGGCATGATTGACACACAATCGTGGGAGGCTGCTGATTGCAACACCATTTATAAAATCCAGGCCTACGTGCATGTTTTTGTATCTGAAAGGCACACATTTGTGTGGGTAAGTTTTGGTTCGGCCTAACCAGAGAAAACAGTTTTGCTTCTATCACTACAGGAAACCCCATGCGTAAAATCTACCCTCAAGGTTTACCAAAATAGGGTCAGATTATTGCAGTGGTCTCAAACTCCAACCCTTTGCAGGGCCACATTTTGGATTTGTAGGTACTTGAAGGGCCTTATTAAAGAAATGACAATTTTGCATGAGGTAAAACTCTTTATAGGTTATAAATCTTTCCTTTTGACTAAGTCTTAATAATAATAATATTGTCATTTATAGCTAAAGAGACATATGATCAAGAAACTGTTTTATTTTACTTTTATGATTATGATAAACATACTGAGGGCCTCAAAATAGTACCTGGCTGGCCGCAAGTTTGAGACCACTGGATTATTGCCTCCTCCAAGGCCTAAATATATAGCTCGCTAAGTCCTCTAGGGTCTGAGACGGCTAATATCCAGCAAACCAACAGAGTTTATGCTGAATTACATAGGCTAAACCTATACATTCAATCAAAATCTAGAAAAGCAAACACTTTTCAAATAGGTGACTTCAAATATTTCCCAAAATAAAATAAGGCAGTGGCATTGTTAATGAAAGAGGAAGGCCGCTCCAGATTCTAGTAACCTGGAATGAAAAGGACATAAGCATAAGAATAGCCTGAATGGGTCAGACCAATGGTCCATCTAGCCCAGAATCCCATCTTCATGGTGGCCAAACCAGGTCCCAAGTACCTGGCAAAAATCCAAAGAATAGCAGCATTTCTATAAAGTGAATGAGCTTAAGTAAAGGACAAGTTCAAAGCAGTGTCGTAAATGGAAAAGAACCTCTCTATATAGGACAAGATGGAAATGTAGCCACTTTATCACAGAAATAATTTGCACAAGGATATTCTTCAGAGGACTTACATTTAGTTGTTAGTGTTAAATTATTCCATAATTGGAACAGACTTTTTTTTTTTTTTTTTTTAATTAAGATGCAGCGGGTAAAGGACAGAAATCTATAACTAACGCCATATTGTTTGGCATATTTTGATATTGGCGTAATGCAGTTCACAAAGCTTGACCTGCAGTAGGAAGGATACATCAGCATGATTTTCCAAGTGTGATGTTGACTTAGTTATGGGATGAAGATAAGCGTGTTTTATGTACAGAAAAGAGCTCCTATAAGGCTGGATGGCTATGTTTCTGGTCTCATAAAACTTTCACCTGCAATATTGATCAGATCCTGAACCTCAACATGCTCAAGACTTTGTGTTTTCTTCATTTCAACTGTTCATTTACAAGAAAAAATATACAGTGCCTAGTTGAAATCAGAAGCTTGCTGCCCCAGGGAAGAGGATTCAAACTAGAAATCACTTTTGCTGGGAAGTGAAAATGAAGTTTTGATGAAACAGTTGTTTATTGCAAGGGTGGAGATATTTGATCGAAGAAATTAAGCGCATGAGATTAATTTATTTAAATGGGTAAAAAAGGAGATGGAGGGAGAGATCAAATGAGACAAGATGGAGCATTTGCCTTCCTGAGCAATGGCGGGGCCAGAGGAATAACCCAGAAAGCTAGAGGGCAAGGAGAGAAGAACAACAGAGTCACATCCTCAGACTAGGTCACAGTGAAGGTCACTCAGTCACTGAGAGCAGCTCTTGATTGGAGGGAGAGTGTCACATGCATTTGCCAGGGGATGTAAGAGCAATGGGGGAAATGACATGAGAGAGATAAAGATATTCAATTCAAACTCATAGTACAAGAGCTAATCCTAGGACTCCTGGACTACTGTAACATTTGCCCCGCCAACATGCTAAAACAATTACAAGCAGTCCAAAATACATCCCTTAGACTGATAATAATCGCTGAAAAAATACGACCACATTACCTCCGCTTTCCAAGACTCACATTGGCTCCCACTACAAGCACGCATACAATTTAAAGCCCTAAATGGAAATGGACCAAGCTATCTGAACAACCGCCTAATCAAGAAAAACACATCCAGACCAAGGAGAACTCAAGCACACTTCACCCACCCCCTAATCAAAGGCATGCAAAGCATAAAAATATATGACGGAGCAGCGAGACTAGACCGCCACTTCTCAAATCTGACCACGACGCCCAACTTCAAAACATTCAGGAGAGACCTGAAAACTATACCATTCAAGAAATTTGTCAAATGATCAAACCAAACCGTATCAACCCTTCCCAGATCCCGACGCGTACTATATATATCAACCTTGTAATTTCCCTAGAAGACACCAATGTAATGTAATGTAAAGATTCAAGATTGACTGAGAAGAAAGAAGAGATTACATGCAAAAGAATGACCATTAGGAGTTAAGACACTGCACTCACATAAGCATGGGCGGCAGTGGGAACGTTTTTACCCACAATTTTACCCACAATGCATTGGTCACACAATAGGGCAGGAAGTAACAGTAGCATTGAAAAGAAGTGAGAGCAGCATTTAACCTACTTTATTGCACTGATAAGACCAGACATGCTTGTGTGTAAATGTTAGGTCTTTCCAAACTCTGGGTCGCAATATGGGATCATGCATGCCATGTTTGGGGTCAAGACCTAGCACGACCCAGCCTGGAAGTACATGGGCTTGTCATTACAACGTACCTTGGCGGGTCACATGTTTATGCAATTAAAACTTGATATACCACTAAAGCATACAACAATTCTAAATGATTTACAATGCGATTAAAATAATATATATAAAGAAAAGAACTTGACATAAAAACACAGGAAAGACCTAAACCATTCATTCAGTTCCTTCATCCATTACATTCTCAACAAGATTCAGATTCATTGTGTCTCAGGCCTCGTACCTCTTAGATAGGAGCTTAGTAAATATGATTCACTTGTTGAATGTCTTCCCCAAAAGCTTGTAGGGGAAAAAAGGGGTTTAAAAGCTTTAAAATTGAGTTCTAAACATATCTGGCTAGGAAGTTGATTCCATTAACAAGGAAAAAGATCTCATAGCCTTCCATTTTGCTCTCTTAACCAAAGGTATGACTAGTCTACGAGTCTTGTAATGCTCTGAGTGTGCAAGATGGTGTGTAAGGAATTGTCAATGTACAATGATGATATTGCAAGAGTGTGTCTGTCTGTTTGAATGGAATGTAGGCGTCTTTGAAGATTCATGTAGCCACCCTGTTATGAGATGATCTCTTGTGTGTGTCTCTTTCCTAATTCTGTTGTTCATCCAATCTCTTGACAGTTACTATGCTCAGATGTGGGTTGAATCCCATCAAGCCCTGAAAGAGCTCTTTGCTGACGAAATGCCACAAATGACCGCACGCCCGGAGAAGGATAGGAAGGTGTTCCTGCAGATGATTGCCTCTCTGTATGTGCGCTATCTGCAGACCTTCCAGAAGCTGGAAACCACCTATGACCAGATGGTGCATCCGCAGAAGCGCCGTGTGGTCCGTCAGGTTCTGGATGGCGTGATGGGGCGTCTGATGGAACTGAAAAATGAGATGGTGCAAGCAGAATTCTCAGAGTATCAGTATATAGATGATGTGGTTCAAGACTTTAAACTAACCCCAGTAAGTATTTGGAAATGCGCCTAAGTCACTTAATCCCCATTGCTCAGGTATATTAGACAGATTGCGAGTACCTGAATAAATTCATGTTAATTGTTCTGAGCTCTCCTGAAAGAACGGTATAGAAAATTGAATAAATAATATAAGAAGATCCTGAAAGAGATCTTTAGTGTATGGACAGAGGAGAATGAAATACCCTTCCCTGATAATTAATTGCATGTGCTTGAGATACTGTAGATACACCTGGGGCTATGGAGAAACAGCTCTAGCTCTAAAGAAGGGAAGGAGAACCTTAATTTTGGTAGGAGAGAGGTGAAATAAACTCCTAGGCTTGCAGTAAGAAGGAGAGAGAAAGTCACCAGGTCTAAACAGAGCAAAGAACAGCAATCTCCAAACCGGCCAAGTAGGAGTGAAAGAAATCTCTATCCATCTCTCAACAGGGAAGGAAGAAAATCTCCTGTCACATGAAGGAGAAGGAACCCCCAGGTTTACAGAAATTAAACCTGTTCACCAAACTAGAATTGTGGAGATGCCAGGTGGTCGAGGCCAGTAGCATGCTCGACTTCAAGAGACAATGGGACAAACAAGTGGGGTCTCTATAGAGTTATGCTTAAGTTGTAAGATAGATTCTCATGGGAGTGGGGACTCTTGAGTAGGCAGGCTTGTTGAGGGAGGGTTCTGGAGTGGGCAGACTTGGGCCGCCGGCCATTTTCTGCCATCATACTCTATGTTTCTATGCAACTCAGTCATAGGTCAGAAGGGGAGAGAGACTTTTCTGACTTTTGAAAAAGAGTAAAAGAAACATAAAACCCAGCCATTCTCAGTGAGATGTCCAGTTGCTTCTTCTGTAGTTAGTGGAATCAATCTCTCATCCATATTCCCAAAATGATGATCATGCAATCAATTTCTCTTCTGTAGCCAGCTGGACCTTGTGTAACTCGTACCTCACAAAGACACTTCCTCTGCTATAGAAAGTGTGATTTTATGTGTACTCGGAGCGTTATCATGACCTTATTTCCTCTTCTGTGAACACTGTGCAGGTGCCTCTCGCCCTCACTATGCCATTGGATGTTTGTACTCTGCAGATCTTTCCTGCCTCCCATTAATCTTGCCCCTAAAGCCCCCCACCTCCCTAGCCAGCCTTTCTTTCTCCAGTGCAAACCTCCCTGGAGTCAGGTATGGCTTTTGTGAGTCTCCCCTGCTGCGATGTAAAAACTTTGGGCAGCCGGCAGTGTTAGCGATGTGATTGAGGAGTGTGTGGTGCAGTGGTTGGAGCTACAGCCTCATCACCCTGGGGTTGTGGGTTCAAACCCCGTGCTGCTCCTTGTGACCCTGGGCAAGTCACTCAGTCCTCCATAGCCCCAGGTACGTTAGCTAGATTGTGAGCCCACCTGGACAGAGAGGGAAAATGCTTTAGTACCTGATTGTAAAACCGCTTAGATAACCTTGATAGGCGGTATATTAAAAAAAAAAAAAACCTAACCTAACCTAATCCTTCTGCTGTCGACGTTTTCTGCCAAAACTTGGACAAACTCCCTCCAGTCCAGGAAATTGTCTGGACACCTGGACAGACCCCTAAAAAGAGAACATGTCTGGCTAAATCTGGACATCTGGTAACCCCAGGCCCCGAAATGTAGGTCAGGGATTTCAAGGCCTACCTTCCACATGAATCACTCCTATGGAGATGCTTTATGACGTCTAACATCACTTCCAACATTAGCCACGCCCACAGTGGCATTAGGCGTGGTGAACTGCCTCCGTTGGCGCAATGCAGGTGCTGCTAGGGGCCTAACTTAAGCTGCCATTTTTAGAATATGGGCCTAAATGTCTGCCCAGGTGAAGAGACTGAGTAGGTTTTTTCTCTTTAGATTGCGTAGTTGTATAGTTTATTAAACAATTTAGTGTAAGCCGCTCTTAAACTCGTTGTAATGGACAGTATGTAAAGCCAGTAAATCGAAAGATAAACAGACTTAGTCGGGGCGATAGGATCGTCTCCACTAAGGCACAGCAGAAGAGGTTATGATAATGAAAGCTCTTTTCTCCTCCTGCAGCACGACCTGGAGGTTCCAGTCCCCAAATACTTTCTCCAGGAACGGGAGCAAGATTTAGAGGAGCGACGGCAGATGTTGGCAGAGCTGCTCCTGATGGCCCAAAAGAAGCCACCGACACAAGTAAGACCTCTTTTCCTACAGCCAGAGACTGCAGTGATGGGTTTGGGGAGAGTGTGGCGCAGTGGTTGTGGCCCCGTGAGGTTGTGGGTTCAAACCCACCTGCTCCTTCTTATCCTAGGCAAGTCACTTAATCCTCGCAATGCCCCAGGTCCATTAGATAGATTGTGAGCCCACTGGGACAAATGCTTGAATACCTGAGAAAATTCATGTAAACCGTTCTGAGCTCCCCTGGGGAGTGTGAAAAGTTTCTGCCTCTGATAACCAGAGCTGGTATTGTGATGTCATAATGCCTCATTCCACCAATAAGAGCCAACCTCATCAGTGATGTCACAATGGCTTCATTGTCCTAGATTTGGCTCACTTTTACTACATTTTGATTTCTAGAGTGGTGCAGTGGTTAAAGCTTCTTGTGACCCTGGGCAAGTCACTTAATCCCCCCATTGCCCTAAGTATATTCGATAGATTGTGAACCCACCGGGACAGACGGGGAAAAATGCTTGAGTACTTGAATAAATTCATGTCATCTGTTCTGAGTTCCCCTGGGAGAATGGTATAGAACAATGTTCTTCAACCGCCGGTCCGCAAGACAGCGTTCTTCAGCTACTGGTCCACGGTGCGATCAATGTATCTTCGGGCCGGCTCCCTGAGTGCTGCAGGGCACAAAGCTGTAGAAAAAGGCTCCTACGCGCGGCTGTGCCTGAAACGGAAACTTTTTCTCTGATGTCGCAATGTCAGAGGGAAGGCTTCTAGATGAGGTGCAGGAGCCGCTGCCCACAGCTTTGTGCAATGCAGTACTCAGGGAGCCAGCCCGAAGACGCCACATTGATCGCACCATGGACCGGCCCGAAGATAACACCGGGGGGCAGATCAGAAGGCAAGGCACAACATGGAGGGAGAGAGACAACAACGGTAGGGGGAATGCTTTTATTTTTTTTATTTAGTGATTGATTTGTCTGTTCAGGAAGAAATGCATTTCTTTCTTTTCCTCTGGGGTTGTACTGCTTGCAGAGTCTTGCACCTTAGGGTTTGTACTTTTAGTTTTTGGTCCCGTATTTGCATGGGGTTATCGGTGTACTGGTAGAAATGAATGTTGAGAAGCATACAGTGTACTTTGTGTATTTTAATTTTGTGGTTAACCATTATGTGTTGTTAATACGATTATATTGTGTATTTATGAAAAATGAATGGAAAAAATGGTGTTACAATTAGTACTATTATGGGGGCGGAGATTCAGTGGCGATGGGAACGATTTAACCCAGTGTTCTCAACTGCCAGTCCGCGGATTGGTGCCGGTCAACAAAATAATTATTTTATTTTCACCGGTCCATAGGTGTCAAAAGGTTGAAGAACATAGGTATAGAAAACTTAATAAAATTTCTATACCGTTTTTTCCAAAACGGTTTACAAAAAGTTACATACATAAAATATTATAAAAATCAGAACAAGATAGGAACAAAACCAAACAGATTCAATCCTTACATAAGGCCAAATTGCTGAAAAAAATGCATCTACAAATAGTTGTATGTTTAACATTTTCCTGATTGAGTTCCTGTCTCTACATTTTCGAATTTGACCACTAAGGCTATTCCACAACTTAACTCCTGCACATGTAGAAGTCATTCCAGGGTTTAAGGGTAAGTTAGATGTACATCTCCTTATGCGTGGCGGAAGGTGACATAGGTAAGGTTAAGCTAGATGCACGTCTCTTATGAGAAGCTTAGAGTGATATGTGGGCCTCCGTGTGTGCGGATCGCCGGACTTGATGGACCTAGGGTCTGTTCTGGAGAGGGCATTCGTTTCCACATATTTAGGATTAGCCTTCGTTTTCAGCAATGACAAACTTTCAGAGCGCAGTGATCGAACCATATCGAAATTGGTGACATAACATACCGTGATTGTATTGTATTGAATTCTAAATACAACTGGCAGCCAATGCAATTGTTGGAGATATGGAGTAATATGCTCATATCTTGATGTTCCAGTTATCAGTCTAGCTGGGTGGCTTATTCTTAACCATATAATATGGGGGAAATCCCTCTGCCCCTGGCGTGCTACTGTGGATTCCCTAAGTGAGTGGCTGGAGCAAAGTTAGCATTATCACTGCATAGCCTGTTTTTACATGCACCGGTCAAACATGTGTGGGTTTTTGCCAGGTACTTGTGACTTGGATTGGCCTCTGTGTGAGACCGGGTGTGTATAAAAGGCAACTTTTACATTGTAATGTAATGTAATTTATTTCTTATATACCGCTACATCCGTTAGGTTCTAAGCGGTTTACAGAAAATATACATTAAGATTAGAAATAGGAAAGGTACTTGAAAAATTCCCTTACTGTCCCGAAGGCTAATTTAAAACACCAGAGGAAAAGCCCGATTTCCCTGGCTGCAATGAGCATTTTCTTCTCACGTGTGCATGACTCGTGAAAGTACACAGAGCCAAGAGCGACATTTAAACAAATGTATGAGCATTTATTCTTCTCAAAGCCAGCAGTACTGATACCATTTTTGACTGCCCATAGAGGAAGGGGAAAGGGGCCTTGTATACCGCCTTTTGACATTTCAAAGCGGTGGGCACTGGAGCATTAAATGACTTGCCCAGAGGCCCCAGGATTTGATCTCACAACCTCTGGGTGCTGAGGCAGAAGCTCTACCAGTGAACCACACCTTCCCCACAAGACCTGCCTCTAGTGAATCCATATTGCCTCAGGTCCTGTAATCCACTGGATTCCAGAAACATCTGTAATAGTGAAACAGCACCCCCTACTGGCAGGAGTGTAGGTGGAGGACTCTTTCTCAGCTTGGAGGGGGCAGTGCGGAACACATGTGGATTCCAGCTGATGCCCCTCCGATTCCTCCCCTTCCCCCACTGCCCCAGTCCCTATCTCAGCCCAGCGAGGCCCAGAACCCTTTCCCACCCCTCCAGCAAGGTCTATACCCCCCCCCCAGTCAGGATAGCCTCCCCTTCAGGCCTTCCTAAATTCCCTGGTGATCCAATGGTTCAGTGGGGGAAGGAACTGATCTTTAGGACTTATCCTAGATCTTGTACTTATCCCTAATTTTGAGTGGGAAAGGTCATTGTGTGTGCTTCCCCCTTGGAAACTAAGACGGTACAACATGAAACGATGCACACTGACATGAAAGACACAATCCCACCCCAAATAAGCCCCAGACAGGGAGCATTTCTCCTACGTGCAACTACGTTTAACTAATTTGAAAATTATCAGTCTCAAATTATGCACCAGAACTTAGTTAACTGCCTTCTCATCCGAGTCTCTGTCTTGCATTTCCAGATCTCATCTAGGACAATGTCCCAGGAAGAAGCGGTACGATTGATTCAGATTGCAGAGAGAGGCCGGCAAGGACGACTGAGGTCCAAATTAATGCGTGAACTCCAGGAGGATGAAAAACGCAAGAGGAAATCCAAAGGCGTCATCATCACTGATGTTATAAGAGAGAGGGCAAGCATAATGATTCAGAAGGTAAGAAGGCACCAAAAAGATTCATGGGGGCTCAGACACAAGGACTTCCCTCCCAAATCCACTTCCCCTTTCACCAGCCTCTCACCTCTATAGATAACACTGTCCCACAATCAGGAGTAATATCTAATACCATTCTCCCCTTCTCTACCTGTCCAAAATGCTACTGTACTGAGTAATTTTCAATCGGGATGAAATCAGCCCCAGTAGTGGTTGATGTCATTAAATGAGAAGCATTTTCTGAGAGTGTGGGACTTCCTGTGCCACTTCACTTGACCCCTCCATGCTCTCTCTGCCCACGTTAATGCATATACATCTTTCTTTATTACTAACATAGTAACATAGTAAACATAGTAACATAGTAGATGACGGCAGATAAAGACTCGAATGGTCCATCCAGTCTGCCCAACCTGATTCAATTTAAATTTTTAAAATTGTTTTCTTCTTACCTAGCTCTACCTAGTACTGTGCTTGGGTTCCAACTGCCTAAATCTCCATCAAAACCTACTCCAGTCCATCTACACCCTCTCAGCCATTGAAGCCCTCTCCACCCCATCTTCCCCCAAACAGCCATATACTGACACAGACCGGGCAAGTCTGTCCAGTACTGGCCTTAGTTCAATATTTAATAATATTTTCTGATTCTAGATCCTCTGTGTTCATCCCACGCTTCTTTGAACTCAGTCACTGATTTCTTCTCCACCACCTCTCTTGGGAACGCATTCCAGGCATCCACCACCCTCTCTGTAAAGTAGAATTTCCTAACATTGCTCTTGAATCTACCACCCCTCAACCTCAAATGATGTCCTCTGGTTTTACCATTTTCCTTTCTCTGGAAAAGATTTTGTTCTACGTTAATACCCTTCAAGTATTTGAACGTCTGAATCATATCTCCCCTGTCTCTCCTGTAGCTCCGTTAGAGCTAATCTGACCAAGTTTGTTCCTTTTTCTTTCCCCTCTTACTTCATCCATCAGCCTGGCTGCCCTTCCCACTAGGCACAACAATTAGAACATAAGAATAGCCTTACTCGGTCAGACCAATGGTCCATCAAGCCCAGTAGTCTGTTCTCACGGTGGCCAATCCAGGCCAAAACCCAAGGAGTAGCAACATTCTATGCTACCGATCCAGGGTAAACAGTGGTTTCCCCCATGTCTTTCTCAATAACAGACCTGGACTTTTCCTCCAGGAACTTGTCCAAACCTTTCTTAAAACCAGCTACGCTATCCGCTCTTACCACATCCTCTGGCAATGCGTTCCAGAGCTTAACTATTCTCTGAGTGAAAAAAAAATTTCTCCTATTGGTTTTAAAAGTATTTCCCTGTAACTTCATCGAGTGTCCCCTAGTCTTTGTAATTTTTAACAGAGTGAAAAATCAATCCACTTGTACCTGTTCTATCACACTCAGGATTTTGTAGACTTCAATCATATCTCCCCTTAGCTGTCTCTTTTCTAAGCTGAAGAGCCCTAACCTTTTTAGTTTTTCCTCATCCAACAGCAAAAACAGAGTTCATCCTCAACAATCTGCTGCTTCTCATAGTGGATATTCCCAGCGGATTCAAGGGAAGTACATGCAGACAGATGGCAACTCCAGCAGTTGGAACCTATGACAGTACCAGGTAGACTTTATAGTCTATGGTCCAGAAATATCAAAGAAACGAGACAAGTTAATCTAACCATGTATTTTTAATGAGTTTAACTAATGAACTCACTGGATGGACCATTCAGGTCTTTATCTGCTGTCATTTACTATGTTATTATGTTAGAAATCAACCTTCCTGAATTTTCACACGTTCAGTGTCTGCTGCAACTGTGTGGGGATCAGACCACAACATCCGTAACTGCTCCCATTGCGTTTGGGGGTTTCCAAAATTGTACCAATCCAGGGACTACAAGACAGAGGAAATGACATAGTAAATGACGGAAATTAAAACCTGAACGGTCCATCCAGTCTGCCCATAAAATATATGATTAGATTAACTTGTCTCTTCTTCTATATTTCTGGGCCGTAGACTGTAAAATCTCGTATTGTCCTAGATTCCAAGTGCTGAAGTTGCCGTCCAAGCTCACTCCAGCCCATCCAACCATTCCATTGTTTGCAGGATATCTACCAGTAACACCCTAATATTCCATACTAGTGGAGTTCCCATTGAAGCCCACCCCAGCCCATCCTACACCGAATCACCATATATGGAACACAGACTATGCAGGTCTGTCCAATACCAGCCTTAGTTCTTTACTTTACATCCTTCATTTTATAATTAGACATCCTCTATTTTTATCCAATGCTTTTTTGAATTCCATCACCGTTTTCCTGTCCACCACTTCTCTCAGGCGGGCATTCCAGGCATCTACCACCCTCTCCGTGAAGAAGAATTTTCTAACATTGCTCCTAAATCTTCCTTCCTTCTTGTAACCTCAAATTATGCCCTCTAGTTTTACCATTTTTTCTTCTCTGGCAAAATCTTTGGTTCTATATTAATGTCTTTCAAGTATTTAAACGTCATTATCATATCTCCCCTGTCCCTCCTCTCCTCCAGAGTATACATATTTAGGTCTTCCAGTCTCTTCTCATACTTCTAATCTAATCTAATCTAATCTTCTATTTCTGTGTCACACATACCTAGGCAGGCTCAAGGTGACTTACAAAGAGAAAAGAGAGGAGTGCAGAGGGAAGGGAAGAGTAAGGGGAGGAGAAAAAGGGGGAATATTTGTGCAGGGGAGGATCTGAGAAGTTCAGGTGTCAAAGAGGTTGGTTTTCAGTTTTTCCGGAATGTGGTATAGTTGGGTTCTGTTCTGGTTGTTTCAATGAGGTCATTCCAAGTTTTCACTCCTAGGAAGGTAAGCAGGAAGTGAAAAATCTGCTTGTATTGGAGATTCTTTGTTGAGGGAAGGTTTAGTAGTATCCTGTTAAGGGTTCTGTGGGAGGTAGTTCATGCCTTTGAGAAGAGTTGGATGAGTGGAGCTGCTGAGTTTCCATGAATTATTTGGTATAAGATGCATGAAGTTTTACATTTTATTCGTGATGGGATGGGTAACCAGTATAGTTGCCTGATGAATGCTGATATCGAATCGTATTTTTTCAGGTTCAAACCCCTTACCATTTTCATTGTCTTCATCTAGATCGCTTCAAGTCTTTTTTTTATCCTTTGTTAGATATGGCCTCATCAACAACCTATATAGGAGCATCAGAACCTCCCTTCTTCTGCTGGTTACTCCTCTTTCTATACAGCCTGGCATCCTTCTGGCTACAGCCACCATCTTATCACACTGTTTAGATGACTTTAGATCCTCAGAAACAATCACCCCAAGGTCCCTCTCTCCATCTGTGCTTATCAGCCTCTCACCTCCCAGCACATACAGTTCCCTCGGATTTCTACCCACAAATGCATCACTCTGCACTTCTTCGCATTGAATTTTAGTTGCCAGATGTTAAACCATTGTTCTAACTTTTGCAGATCCTTTTTCATGTTTTCTACTTCCTCCGGAGTGTCCACTCTGTTACAAATCTTGGTATCATCCGCAAAAAGGTTAACCTTACCTTCTAGCCCTTCAGCAATGTCGCTCACAAACATATTGAACAGAATCAGTCCCAGCACCAAGCCTTGAGGCACTCCACTACTCACTGACCCTCCTACGAGTGAATTCCATTTACCATTACCCTCTGGCATCTGTCCATCAACCTGTTTCTAATAAAGTTCACCACTTTGGGTCTTAACTTCATCCCACGGAGTTTGTTTAAGAGTCTCCTATGAGAAACCATATCAAAGGCTTTGCTTAAATCTAAGTAAATTACATGTAGCGCACGTCCTTGATCCAATTCTCTGGTCACCCAGTCAAAGAATTCAATCAGATTCGTTTGGCACGATTTACATTTAATAAATCCATGTTGCCTCAGATCTTGTAATCCATTAGATTCTAAGAATTTCACTATCCTTTCCTTCAGCAACGTTTCCATTATTTTTCAAGTTTCAAGTTTATTAAAATTTTTGATTAATCGCTTAATCATACTTCAAAGCGATGAACATACATAAAAAAAAACAATTAAAAATTACAATATTAAAAGTAATACATTATTTAAACATAAACATTAAAATAAACTAGACTATATACAAACTTAACAAACAAGAACAAAAGGCGAAGGGGATTTGAACTACAAATTATTATAGAAAAGATAGTCAGGTAAAAACACAAGGTTAGGAATTTAAGATGCATGGTCAAATACTACATTATTAATAAATTCAAGATTAAGAATTATTGCTCAAAAGCATCTTTGAAAATAAATGTTTTTAAATTAGTCTTTCCAATAACTGAAGTGAGGCTTACAGGTCTGTAATTTCCCGCTTCATCTCTGTAACCACTTTTGTGAAGATGGACCACGTCTGCTCTTCTCCAGTGCCACGGAACCTCTCTCGTCTTTAAAGATCTATTGAAGAGATCTTTAAGAGGACCCGCCAGAACCTCTCGGAACTTCCTCAATATCCTGGGATGGATCCCGTCTGGTCCCATAGCTTTGTCCACCTTAAATTTTTCAAGTTGTTCATAAACACTTTCTTCTGTGAACGGTGCAGTATCCATTCCATTCTCAGGTGTAACTTTGCTTACCAATTGCGGTCCTTCTCCATGTTTTTCTTCTGTGAATATCGAACAGAAGTATTTGTTTAGCACATTTGCTTTTTCCTCATCACTCTCCATATAGTGGTTCGTACCTTCTTTCAGTCTCGTAATTCTTTTTTTTGTCTTCCTCCTTTAACTAATCTATCTGCTGTCATTTACTATGTTTCTATGTAAGAAAGAAAGGGGAATAATAACTGAGAGGGAGATAGCTTACAGGCAGTTTTCATAGAGGTGCCCTCTATATTTAAGGTGAGTTAGGGAAAGGATCAGTTCTTTGGAACTGGCGTTAGAGAACAGAAATGTGTTAAGAAGTGTTTTGAATTTATCTAAAGAGATTTCTAATTGGAGAAAAGTACAAAGTGTATTCCAGTTACTGAGAATATGTAGTGTGTCGTATTGTGTCATAGATGATATGTTGAGAAGATGGTATTACCAGGAGGTTCTGTTGGAGAGAATGAAGTATCCAGGATGGAACATAGGGGATCAGAAAGCAGTCTAAGAAAGATGGGGAACATGTCTGTCATATCTTAGAGACTAACAGAAGAATTTTGTAGGTGATGTGGTGAGTTATTGGAAGCCAATGGGCTGATTTGAGGAGTGTCGTGACATGGTCGTATTTCTTACATTCTGTGATGTGTTTTGTATTAATTGTAAATGACGAAGATCTTTGTTACTAAGTCCTTGATAGAGTGCATTGCAGTAATCCAAGTGATTAATGACAAGTGTATGGATTAAAATGTTAAGTGAGGATGGCTCGAGAAGTGAGGCAAGTGAATGGATCATGTGCACTTTTTGGACAATTGCTAAAATCTGCTATTGAAAGTTGAGTCTATATATCTATGAATACCCCTAAAAATTTTGATTGTTGATACAGTTGGTATCTGTGTATTTCTAAGAAGTGCTTTAGATTTTATGGGGTTAACTGACAGATGATTATCTTAAGAACAGCTTTACTGGGTCAAACCAATGGTCCATCAAGCCCAGTAGTCCGTTCTCACGGTGGCCAATCCAGGTCACTAGTACCTAGCCAAAACCTAAGGTGTAGCAATATTCCATGCTACCAATACAGGGCAAACAGTGGTTTCCCCCATGTCTTTCTCAATAACACCCTGTGGAAGTGCATTCCAGGTATCCACCACCCTTTGAGTGAAGTAGAACTTCCTAGCATTGGTTCTAAATCTGTCCCCTCTAAATTTTTCCAAATGCCCTCTTGTTCTTGTAGTTTTCGGAAGTTTGAAAAATCTGTCCCTCTCCACTTTCTCCATGCCCTTTATGATCTTGTAAGTCTCTATCATGTCCCCTCTAAGCCTCCGCTTTTTCAGGGAAAAGAGCCCCAGTTTCGCTAATCTTTCAGCATATGAAAGGTTTTCCATACCTTTTATCAATCACGTTGCTCCAATATACGTAACTCCAATATATGTAACTTATGCCTCCTTGAATTCAGATACATTTCTCTTCTCCACAACCAAAACCAGGAGGTCATTCCAAACATTCACCACCCATTCCATAAAAAGTTACTTCTGAATCTGTCCCCTTTCACCTTCATATGCTAGATGTAATTTACTTAGATTTCAGCAAAGCCTTTGACATAGTTCCTTATAGGAGGCTCTTGAACAAACTTGATGGGCTGAAGTTAGGACTCAAAGTGGTGAAATGGATTAGAAACTGGTTGACAGTCAGATGCCAGAGGGTGGTGGTTAATGGAAGTCGCTCAGAGGAAGGAAAGGTGAGTAGTGGAGTCCCTCAGAATTTGGTGCTGGGGTTGATCCTGATCAATATGTTTGTGAGTGACATCGCTGAAGGGTTAGAAGGAAAAGTTTGACTTTTTGCAGATGATATCAAGATTTGTAACAGAGTAGACACCAAGGAGGGAGTGGAAAACATGAAAAAGGATCTGCAAAAGTTAGAGGAATGGTCTAATATCTGGCAACCATAATTCAATGCAAAGAAATGCAGAGTAATGCATTTGGGGATGAATAATCGGAAGGAACCATATATGCTGGGAGGTGAGAGGCTGATATGCATGGAGGGGGAAAGGAACCTTGGGGTGATAGTGTCCGAAGATCTAAAGGTGAAAAAACAGTGCGACAAGGTGGTGGCTGCTGCCAAAAGGATGCTGAGCTGTATAAAGAGAGGCGTAACCAGAAGAACGAAGGTGTTGACCCCTGTACAGGTCGTTGGTGAGGCCCTACTTGGAGTATTATGTTCAGTTTTGGAGACTGTATCTGGCAAAGGATGTAAGAAGACTTGAAGCAGTCCAGAGGAAGGCGACGAAAATGATAGGAGGCTTGTGCCACAAGACGTATGAGGAAAGACTGGAAGCCCTGAATATGTATACCAGAGGAAAGAAGGGACAGGGGAGAGATGATTCAGACGTTCAAATACTTGAAAGGTATTAACATAGAACAAAATCTTTTCCAGAGAAAGGAAAATGGTAAAACCAGGAGGACATAATTTGAGGTTGAGGGGTGGTAGATTCAAGAGTAATGTTAGGGATCAGAAATCAGAAGGGGCCATATGTGCTGGGAGAGGCTGATATACACGGATGGGGAGAGGGACCTTGGGGTGATAGTGTCTGAAGATCTAAAGGTGAAGAAACAGTGTGACAAGGCGGTTGCTGTTGCCAGAAGGATGCTAGGTTGTATAGAGAGAGGCATGACCAGTAGAAGAAAGAAGGTGTTGATGTCCCTGTACAAGTCGTTGGTGAGGCCCCACTTGGAGTATTGTGTTCAATTTTGGAGACCATATCTGGAGAAGGACATAAAAAGACTAGAAGTGGTCCAGAGGAAGGCGACGAAAATGGTAGGAAGTTTGTGCCAGAAGACATATGATGAGAGGCTTGAAACCCTGAATATGTATACCCTAGAGTAGGGGGTGCCCAAAAGGTCGATCGCAATCTACTAATAGATTGCGAAGGCAATGTGAGTCGATCGCGAAGCCGGGGATATCTCCCTGCTTCCTGACACTGACTCAGCAACAGGCCAGGTGCATGCAGAGACTGCAGAAGCCTTCCCGTCGGAGAGGAAGTTCTGGGCCAGCCAGGCAGCGATTGGTTGGCCCAGAACTTCCTCTCCAACATCAGAATTGACTTCGGGGGAAGGGGAGAAGGCTTGTGCAGTCGCTGCATGCTCCTGCTGCGTCAGGGAAGCAGGGAGAAATCGGTGGTGGTGGCTGGTGGGGGAGAGAGAAAGAAAGAAAGGGGGCAGGGAGAGAGAAAGAAAGGGGACAGGGAGAGAGAAAGAAAGGGGCAGGGAGAGAGAAAGAAAGACAGAAAGAAAGAAAGGGCGCAGGGAGTGGGAAAGAAAAGGGAGGAGGCAGGAAGAGAGGAAGAAAAAGTTGAACTCATGGAGGGAAAGAGAGATATGTTGGTTGGGGAATGGAATGAGGTCTGGAGGAGAGGAAATATGCAGGAGGCAGAAAGAAGGGAAGAAAAATTGGATGCACAGTCAGAAGGAGACTCATGAAATCACCAGAAACAAAGGTAGGAAAAATGATTTTATTTTCAATTTAGTGATCAAAATGTGTCAGTTTTGAGAATTTATATCTCTTGTCTATATTTTGCTCTAAACATTCAAACCTCGGTTTACGAGTGCCACCCCCCCGCGATCCGGCATCCCCTCCAGCGATATGGCACCCCCCCTGCTCGCATCCCCTCCGCGATCCTACATCCCCCCCGAGCACCGCAACGACATCGCTTACCCCGATTGGGCATCGGCACCAGCACCAATGCACAGGAGGTGTCGGTGCCGAAGAACCTCCCTCTTCTGACCTGGGCTGGGCTGGACGGTGCGACGGAGATCCTCCCTCTTCCCTGTGCTGGGCTGGACTGAGCTTTGAGCATTTGTCAGGCTCAAAGCTTTCTGGTCTCGCTCTCTCCGAGATTCTCAGATTCATGGAGGTAAGCCTCGAGAACGTGCTCAAGCAGATAGACAGATTATAAGCTGACAAATCTCTGGGCTGGACGGAATCCACCCTAGGGTATTGAAAGAGCTAAAAGTGGAAAAGTGGAATGTCACCCCTTTCTACCACCAACTACACTGGCTACCATTTGAATCTAGAGTTCTTTTTAAATTTGCATGCTTCTGCTACAAATCGGTTAACGGTTCTTCTCCAAGTTACATAAATACCCACTTTAACCTTTATTGCAACAACAGGACATCACACAGAATTCAACTGTTCGCCTTCCCTTCGCCAAAACACTGTCCTCTCAAAAGATTCCTCGATAGAACTTTCGTCTTCCAAGCAGCCAAGTCGAACCCATGGCTAGCTCAGATGATACTCGAGGCCCCCACTTACCTTGCCTTCAGAAAACTACTAAAAACTTACCTATTCAGCAAACACGACCCTTAATATTCCCTTCACCCCACATAACACTTGCCCCACCCCTGCCCCCTTCCTCCTTCACCAGACCCTCCCTTTTTTCCCACTCTCTACTTCCCTTGTCTAGTTCGATCAAAGCTGCAATTTTTGTTAAATTGTTGTAAATCTTCCCCTCATTGCAGACCGCTGTAAATCGCTGTAATTTATCGTAAATCTGCTTTGATTTTGTTGTAAATCTGCTGGTCAATGCAGGTCATTTGCTAATTGATGTAAACCGCCTAGAACTCGCTGGGTATGGCGGTATATAAGAATAAAGAATAATAAATAGCGGAATTACTGCAGCAGGTTTGTAACCTATCCCAGAGGATTGGAAGATAGCAAATGTTACACCCATCTTTAAAATGGTTCGAGAGGCGACCGGTAAGTCTGACATCGGCCCCGGGGAAGATGGTGGAAGCACTGATAAAAGACAGCATTGATGAGCATCTAGAAAGGAATAAACTGATGAACACAACCCAACATGGCTTCAGCAAAGGAAGATTGTGCCTAACAGTAGAGTAGGCAGACTTGATGGGCTATAGCCCTTTTCTGCCGTCATCTTTCTATGTTTCTAACGAACTTATTACACTTCTTCGAAGGAGTAAACAAGCAAATGGATGAAGGAGACCCTTAGACATTGTATACTTGGATTTCCAAAAAGCCTTCGACAAAGTACCACATGAACGCCTGCTAAGGAAACTAAAGAGCCATGGGGTGGAAGGGGATGTACATAGATGGATCAAAAACTGATTGGCGGGTAGGAGTGAAGGGCCACTACTTGGACTGGAGAGGAGTCACGAGTGGTGTCCCACAGCGATCAGTACTCGGACCACTGCTGTTTAATGTTTTCATAAATGACATAGAAACAGGGCTAAAATGCAAAGTTATAAAATTCTGTGACATTTCCGCTCCCAGAGACGATCATGTCAGAGTGAAATCCGATAATAAATCCTTTGACCAAAATCAGAGACCGACGGAGGGTGATCAGGCAGGAGATCCTGAGCCATCTGAGCCTGAACAGGAGCTAGAATTCAGATTAGCTCCACGTCCTAGTAAAAGACTCAGCTCCCTTAAGAGATTTAATCAGGTTCCCAGTTGCATTCTGCCCAGCAACCTGGGGGGGGGAGCCAGAGAGCACGAAAGTTAGGAACACAGACACTTAGAACAGGGAGTGGCACAAACACTCTTAAACAGCTATCACAGGCAGTAAGAAAGGCTGTACATGAGGACCTGGCAGAGAAGGTTCTCCGGGCCAGGCAAAGGCCTGACCTCGCTCAGGAGCCTATGGAGTGTAAGGATTCCATAGCTCAAGAGTCAGCAGAGCAGTTGGGTGCTCCAGAAAACATGGACACGGCTGAATGGAATATGCCTGAAGCTGAAAACATGGAAGACATGGATGTGAACTTGGCAGTCTCTCACTAAGGACTGAAGTACTGGTTTCTATAAGGATATAGTTGTGAAGACTGTTTGCTGGAAAACTATTTTGTTTTTTTGTGAAAAAGTTTTGGTTCTACAGCAAAACCAAGCTGAGAGCAGTGGTGCAGCAGCTTTCAGCATTGATTATGCTGCTGCACTCCAGCTGTGCAAAAGCCAGGAGAAACTGAAGGACGTTTTTCTTTTGGACTTGTGGAGCAGTTTCCCTGTTACCTGTTTAACTTCAAGGGACTTACAGAACTGGGGTAGGATCCCCGAAAAGCTAGGGTAGGATTCTGCAGGAGCTTGTTAAAGCCATTTAAGAAAGGGGAACCAGCAATTCTGTTACCCAACAGTGGAAAGGACTGCAGAGGTGCCATTGCTGGAAATAGCAAAAGTCTGCAAAACTGCATTTTCTTTCTTTTCATGTTTGAAGTTTGTTTTGCAATGCAGTACATAAATGCCTGGTGAAGAAACAAGACTGTATGATTGAAAGTCCAGGACTCAAGAATAATCTTGAGGACTTTTCCTTTTTGGGACTAGTTTTTGTTTTTCTCTTGTTGAATGTATGGTTCAGAGCTGGGGAAAGCTAATAGAACCTTATTGTGGACTCCTATGAACTTACCTGATACAAAAACTTCTGTTCTTCCATTGAACTGTTTTGGGAGGATAGAAATCTTTTTCCTTTGGAGCAAAAAGGAAGATAGTGTTAATGCTTCCTGGTATTATTTTTGGTTTCCTATTTTGTCCTTTTTTTTTATTTTTTCTAACAAATTAAACCTTTGACCTTTTTTGATTTGAATTGGCTTTCGCTGGTGTTTATTGTAGTGAAATCCAAAGTATTGGGACATCAGTAAGGTCTTCCATATTGGGAGCCATGCCAGCGTCGTGCTGCCGCCTGTCGGTGGTCCTCCACAAGCTTCCAGGGACCCTGGCAAGTGACAATTCGCAGACGACACGAAACTCTTTAGTGGGGTTAGGAGCAAAGAGGACTGTGAAGATTTACAAAGGGACCTGAACAAACTGGGAGAGTGGGTGAATAAATGGCAGATGAAGTTTAATGTAGAGAAATGCAAAGTCTTGCATGTAGGACACAGAAACCCAATGTACAGCTATACGATGGGGGGGCTGGTAATGGGTGAGAGTAACCTTGAGAAAGACTTAGGGGTAATGGTATACAGATCAATGAAGCCGTCGGCGCAGTGCGCAGCGGCCTCAAAAAAGGCGAACAGAATGCTAGGTATAATCAAGAAGGGTATTACAACCAGAACGGCAAAAGTTATCCTGCCGCTATATCAGGCAATAGTGCGCCCGCATCTGGAATACTGCGTCCAATTCTGGTTGCCGTACCTTAAGAAGGATATGGCTATACTCGAGAGGGTTCAGAGGAGAGCGACGCGACTGATAAAGGGTATGGAAAACCTAACATATGCCGAAAGATTGGAGAAACTGGGCCTCTTTTCCTTGAAGAAGCGGAGGCTTAGAGGGGACATGATAGAGACTTACAAGATCATGAAGGGCATGGAGAAAGTGGAGAAGAACAGATTTTTCAAAATTTCAAAAAATACAAGAATAAGGGGGCATTCGGAAAAGTTAAGAGGGGACAGATTCAGAATCAATACTAGGAAGTTCTTCTACACCCAGAGGGTGGTGGACACCTGGAATGCGCTTCCAGAGGGTGTGATACGACAGAGTACGCTACAGGGTTTCAAGAAGGGTTTGGATAAATTTCTGAAGGATAAGGGGATTGAAGGGTATAGATAGAGGATTGGATGATATCCTGAAGGAAAAGGGGATTGAGGGGTACTGATAGAGAATTACTATGCAGGTCCTTGACCTGATGGGCCGCCGCGTGAGCAGCCTGCTGGACGGGATGGACCTCTGATCTGACCCAGCAGAGGCACTGCTTATGTACTTATGTCCTATGTCATGTATATGGCCATTCAGTTGAGGATGCGTTGGGATGGTGTAGTTGAGCAGGAGTGAGCTTCGAAGGAGGCATAGTAACATAGTAGATGATGGCAGATATAGTCCATCTAGTCTACTCGAATCTGATTCCATCTGAAAATTTGTTGGTTTTCTTCTTCATCTCCTTAACTATTTCTGGGCAAGGATCTAAAGCTCTGCCCAGTACGTTCTTAGGTTCCAACTACTGAAGTCTTTGTCAAAGCTCACTCCAGTCCATCTACACCAGGGATCTCAAAGTCCCTCCTTGAGGGCCGCAATCCAGTCTGGTTTTCAGGATTTCCCCGATGAATATGCATTGAAAGCAGTGCATGCACATAGATCTCATGAATATTCATTGGGAAAATCCTGGAAACCCAACTGGATTGCGGCCCTCAAGGAGGGACTTTGAGACCCCTGATCTATACCCTCCCAGTCATTGAAGCCCTCCCCAGCCCGTCCTCCCCCAAACGGCCATATACAGACATAGACCGTGCAAGTCTGCCCAGTACTGGCCTTAGTTCTTCAATATTTACAAATATTTTCTGATTCTAGACCCTCTGTGTTCATCCCATGCTTTTTTGAACTTCGTCACCGTTTTACTCTCCACCACCTCTCTCGGGAGCACATTCCAGGCATCCACCACCCTCTCCATAAAGAAGAATTTCCTTACATTTCTCTTGAGTTTCCCACCCCTCAACCTCAAATTATATCCTTTGGTTTTACCATTTTCCTTTCTCTGGAAAATATTTTGTTGTATGTTAATACCTTTCAAGGTTTTGAATGTCTGAATCATATCTCCCCTGTCCCTTCTTTCCTTTGGTATACATATTCATGGCTTCCACTCTCCTCATATGTCTTGTGGCTCAAGCCTCCTATCATTTTCATCGTCCTCCTCTGGACCGCTTCAAGTCTTCATACGTCCTTCGCCAGATACGGTTTCCAAAACTGAACACAATACTCTAAGTGGGGCTTCACCAATGACCTGTACAGGGGCATCAACACCTTCGTTCTTCTACTGGTCACGCCTCTCTTTAAACAGCCCAGCATCCTTATGGCAGCAGCCACCGCCTTGTTGCACTGTTTTTTGCATTTAGATCTTTGGACACTACCACTCCAAGTTTCCTCTCCCCATCCGTACATATCAGCCTCTCCCCTCCCAGCATATTCGGCTCCTTCCGATTATTAATCCCCAAATGCATTACTCTGCATTTCTTTGCATTGAATTATGGTTGCCAGATATTACACAATTCCTCTAACTTATGTAGATCCTTTTTCATGCTTTCCACTCCCTCCTCGGTGTCTACTCTGTTACAAATCATGGTAACATCAGCAAAAATGCAAACCTTTCCTTCTAACCCTTCAACAATGTCACTCACAAACATATTGAACAGGATTGGCCCCAGCACCGAACCCTGAGGGACTCCACTAGTCACCTTTCCTTCCTCCGAACGACTTCCATTAACTACCACCCTCTGGCGTCTGTCCGTCAACCAGTTTCTAATCCAGTTCTCCACTTTGGGTCCTAACTTCAGCCCTTCAAGTTTGTTTAAAAGCCTCCTATGAGGAACTGTGTCAAACGCTTTGTTGAAATCTAAGTAAATTACATCTAGCATATGTCCTCGATCCAGCTCTCTGGTCACCCAATCAAAAAATTCAATCAAGTTCGTGTGGCACTATTTACCTTTAGTAAACCCATGTTGCCTTGGATCCTGTAGCCCAGGGGTGCCCAAAAGGTCGATCATGATCGATCAGTCAATCGCAAAGGCAATACGAGTTGATCATGGAGCCCATCCCGGGATCCGTGATAGACTCGCATTGCCTTTGCATTCTGTCTGTTCCCCGATGTAACAGGCCAGCAGCAACTACGGAAGCGCCGGGCAAGCCAGCCTCCCCCCATCCCCGATGTCAATTCCGACATCGGAGAGGAAGTTCCAGGCCAGTCAATCGCTGCCTGGCTGATCAGGAACCCCCTCTCCGACGTCAGAATTGTCGACGGGGGGGAAGGCTGCGGCATTGGGAAACAGGGAGAACTAGGCGGCAATGGCTGTGGTGGTTGGGGGCCTGTTTTCAGATTTCGGCGGTGGCTTGGGGGCCTGTTTCCAGATGACAGCCCCAGTAGTAGCTTAGGGAGAAAAAAAAGAGAGACAGGGAGGCAGAACAGGGAGACAAAAAGACAGACGGAGACAAAAAGAAAGAAAGGGGAGGGGTTAGGGACAAAGGAAGGAAAAGGGGGAGGGAATGGAGTGTGTCGAGGGCAGGGGGCAGGCAGAGAGACAGGAAGAAAATGTTGGATTTATGGAAGCACAGAGATGTTGGTTGGGGAATGGAATGAGGTCTGGAGGAGATGAAGCATGCAGGAAGCAGAAAGGAGGGAAGATATATTGCATGCACAGTCAGAAGAAAGTGCAACCAGAGATTCATGAAATCACCAGACAACAAAGGTAGGAAAAATGATTTTATTTTTAAGTTAGTGATCAAAATATGTCCGTTTTGAGAATTTATATCTGCTGTCTATATTTTGCACTATGGTCCCCTTTTACTAAACCGCAATAGCGGTTTTTAGTGCAGAGAGCCTATGAGCATCAAGAGCAGTGCAGGGCATTCAGCGCAGCTCCCTGCGCTAAAAACTGCTATCATGGTTTAGTACAAAGCAAGGGGATATATTTGTCTATTTTTGTATAGTTGTTATTGAGGTGACATTGTATATTTTAAAGTCATCTGACTTGTCCTCTTTGAAAACCCCCCGAATATAAATGATAATTAACATTTTCTCTGCGAACAGTGTGTTTTGGGTTTTTTAAAATTTTATTGTTGGTAGATCATTTTGACTTGGTCATTTTAAAAGTAGCTCGCAAGCCAAAAAAAGTGTGGGCACCCCTGCTGTAACCCATTAGATTCTAGAAAGTTCACTATCCTTTCTTTAAGCAACACTTCTATTATTTTTCCAACAACTGAAGTGAGTCTCACCGGCCTGTAGTTTCCTGCTTCATCCCTGTGACCACTTTTATGAATAGGGACCACATCCGCTCTCCTCCAATCCCCAGGAATCACTCCCGTCTCCAGAGATTTGTTGAGCAAGTCTTTAATAGGACCCGCCAGAACCCCTCTAAGCTCCCTCAATATCCTGGGATGGATCCCATCTTGTCCTATCGCTTTGTCCACACTCAGCTTTTCAAGTTGCTCATAAACACTCTCCTCCGTGAATGGCACAGAATCTACTCCATTTTCTTGTGTATCTTTGCCAGACAATTACATTACATTACATAATAATAATAATAACTTTATTTTTCTATACCGCCATAGTCAAACTGACTTCTAGGCGTTTCACATAGAAAGAAGGCTGGACAATCAGCGAATTACACAATGCAAGAAGAAGGAAGTTACATAATAATTAAGGAAGCATCGGGAAGGAATACATGAGAGAAAGAAATTACCTAATACATTGGGGTAATAAAGGGAAGAATGTCTGAGAGAGGTCGTCTGATTAGGCAAGGATTTTAATTGATTTTCGGAATGTGTTGTAGGTCTGTCTGGCTTTGTTTATGTGGTTTCCCAGCCAGGATTCCTGTCTGTTTGCTTGGAACGTGACTTCTATTCCGCCTATACCTTGCAGTTCAAGGCGGATTACAAAAGAGCTAACTGGACATTTCCAGTAATGTTACAATTGTTTTTTGGTTATAAAAGAGGTAAGATAGCTGGATAATTTCCAGGAGAACTTGCAAATTGGATAGTAAAAATGACTGGACATTTCTAGGTAATATTACAAATAGGTTACAAATAAGATTACATTACATTTTAGGGATCTGTATTCTTGGTTGGTATTTTGAGGAGGAAGAGATTACCAAAGTGGAGGCTTTGGGAGGGGAATTTACCAGGGAGGAGAGGGAAGAGGGGGAGGGCTAAGATATCTGGATAAATTTTTTGAATAGCAGGGTTTTGATTTCTTTTCGAAATGTTTTGAGATCTCCTGTTGCCGTCAGTAGGTTGGAGATGGAGTGGTCAAGTTTCGCTGCTTGCGTCGCAAGTAGGTTGTCAAACATCTTCTTGCGCTGAGTGCCTTTGAGCAGAGGGTAGGCAAATGGGGTCAGGGTTCTTCTTTGTTTTGTGGTGAGGATCTGATTTAGGCGGTTGTTTAGGTAGGAGGGGGCAGAGCCATTTAATGCTTTGAACAATAGACAGTAGAATTTGAATTGAATTCGTGCTTGTATTGGTAGCCAGTGAGAGTCTAGGAAGGCAGTGGTGATGTGATCATATTTTTTTAGAGAGTAGATCAGTCTGAGAGCGGTGTTTTGTATTGACTGGAGTTGTTTTAGCATGTTGGCAGGGCAAGGTAGATAGAGGGAATTGCAATAGTCCAGTAGACCTAGGACTAGGGATTGGACAATTAGCCTGAATTGCTCTGGGACGAAGAATTTTCTTATTTTATGTAGATTTCTCAAAATTAAAAAAGCTTTCTGGGTTGTCTTATTGATTTGGGCCTGCTTTGTGCAGCATCTGTCTATCGTTACTCCTAGGAGTTTAAGTTCGGGCTGTATTGGGTATTCGGTGTTCTTAATTTCCAGTTCTGTGATGGTGGGGGTTTTGGCCTTTTCGAGCAGATTTTTGTTTTATCTGAGTTTAGTTTCAGTTTGTAGTCTACCATCCATTTTTCCACTGCGTCTAATGTTTTTTCTAGTTTTACTGTTGAGGTGAGCTCTGGTGGGTCAAAGGGGAGGAGAATGGTGATGTCATCTGCGTAGCTGAAGGATGTAACATTTAAATTGTCTAAAGTGGTTCCAAGGGAGGAGATAAAGAGGTTGAAGAGCGTAGGTGATAGTGGTGATCCTTGTTGGACCATGGTTCTGATTTGGTATCGTTGGACTTTACTCTGTAGGCTCTTGATTTGAGGAATCCTTGGAACCAATTGTAATCCTTGCCTGAGATCCCAATGGTGTCAAGTATCTGTAGCAGTATGGAGTGGTCGACCAGGTCAAATGCTGCAGAGAGATCAAGTTGGATTATCAGCATCTTTTTGCCTTTGCTAATATTCTGTTGAGCTGTGTCTAGTAGAGTTACTAGTAGTGTCTCTGTGCTGTGATTGGTTTGAAATCCTGATTGTGAGGGGTGAAGTAGGTTATGGTCTTCCAGGTAGTTAGTGAGGAATTGTGCAACTAGACCTTCTATTATTTTAACGTATATTGGTATTGCAGTGATGGGTCTATAGTTGGAGGGGTTGTCTATTGGACCTTTGTGATCTTTCACAATTGGGGTGATCAGAAAACGTCTAAAAACTCAACTGTTCCTAAAGTATCTAGACAACTGACCCACTCATCTTCTTTCTCCTCCATAGTGATTCCTCCGTCCTATTAATCTCTTTCTCCTCAACAATGCATTTCCGGTCCTATTAAATCTTCTCTTCCCCCCCTCTTAAATTCAATCAATTTGTACCTCGCTTAATCTATTGTAAACCGCATAGAACTTAACGGTATTGCGGTATATAAACTGTTATTATTATTATTATGATCTCTCCTAGGTCCTGTGGGAATAGTCCTTCCGTTAGTGTGGTTTGTATCCATTGCATGAGGCTAGCTCTGAATGTGGTGGAGGCGTTTGACATCGGGTAGATGGGGCAGTTATTTAGGTCGCATGATGCTTGACTGTATTTCTTGTAGAGTCGATTCATATCTGACCAATGTACTGCTGGAAAGTTAGTCCAGCTTCTGTCTGCAGCAATGGCTTCTCCTATTGAAGGGTTTGTAGTTATCTCATCGAGGTGTGTGTGTGTATTGTTGAAGGTAGTTCTGATCTTGGTGATCTTGTTTTTGAACTGGTCTGCAAGTTGGATGGCTGTCGGTGGATGGCTTCCTTGTGTAGCTAGGAAAGGTTTGTTATCTGTGAGGTTCTTTACTAGATTGAATAGCTTTTTTGTGTCTAGAGTTTCCATGCCTACCATTTTGGAGTAGTAGGCTTTCCGTTTTTCCTTGAGTTTGTTCTTGTATTGTTTGATTTGGATTCTCTATGCTATTTTGGTGTGTTCTAGGTTCTTTTTTTTCCCCATTCTCTTTCTAGTTGTCTGCAGAGCTTTTTTAATTGGAGAAGTTCGGTATCGAACCATCTGACGGTCTGCAGATTCTGAGTTTTCATTTTTCTGGAGTGAGCTCATTCGGGATGGTTTCGCTTAAGGTTCACCATTGGGATATGAATTCATTGGGGGCTATGGTAGCGATTGTGGGGTCTGCTTTATCCCAGAACGTGGTGGGTTCAAATTTTTGGTGTGTTTTGAAGGGGATTTTGAGGGGATGTTGTTTGTTATTGTGTTGAACCCAGTTGATGTTGAAGGTGTATTTGTAGTGGTTTGACCAGAAGGAGGGATGCCAGGCCCCGTTTGAGATGTGAATTTCAGGATTGTGAGGGTGTTGGGTCATGTATGCAGCGATATCTAATTGGTGGCCTTTTTCATGTGTGGGTTGGGGATTGAGGATCTGGTAGGTCAGTGCTTTGGGGTATGAGAGTATATTTTCTACTTGTTTGGAGGTGTGGTCTTCTAGGTGGAGGTTTATGTCTCCAAGAAGCAGGTTATGAGGTGGTGATAGAGAGTTCTGGTAAATCTTGGTCTTTCTCCAGGTTTTTCTTCCATGAACACAGAACAGAAGAATTTGTTTAACATGTTTACTTCTTCCTCATCACTCTCCACATATCGGTTCCCAGCATCTTTTAGTTTATCAATTCCATTTTTCATCTTCCTCCTTTCACTAATATATCTGAAAAATTTTTGTCTCCCTTTTTTACATTTTAGCCATTTGCTCTTCCACCTGTGCTTTTGCCAGATGTATCTCCCTCTTGGCTTCCTTCAGTTTCACCCTGTAGTCCTTTCTGTACTCTTGCGTTTATTTTATATTTCAGGAACGCCAACTCTTTTGCCTTTATTTTCTCTGCCACTAGTTTAGAGAAACATGTCGGCTTCCTTTTTCTCTTGTTTTTATTAATTTTCTTCACATAAAGGTCCGTAGCCATTTTTATCGCTCCTTTCAGCTTAGACCACTGTCTTTCCACTTCTCTTATGTCTTCCCATCCTAACAGCTCTTTCTTCAGGTACTCTCCCATTGCATTAAAGTCTGTACGTTTGAAATCTAGGACTTTAAGTAACGTGCGGCCGCTCTCCACTTTAGCCGTTATATCAAACCAAACCGTTTGATGATCGCTACTTCCCAGGTGAGCACCCACTCGAACATTAGAGATACTCTCTCCATTTGTGAGGACCAGATCCAATATCGCTTTTTCCCTCGTGGGTTCCATCTCCATTTGTCTAAGCAGAGCCTCTTGTAAGGCATCTACAATCTCCCTATTTCTTTCCGATTCCGCAGACAGAACATTCCAGTCCGCATCCGGCAGGTTGAAATCTCCCAACAGCAGAACCTCCTCTTTCCTTCCAAACTTGTGGATATCCACAATCAGATCCTTATCAATTTGCTGCGATTGAGTTGGAGGTCTGTAGACTACACCCACATAGATAGAAGTTCCATCTTCTCTTTTCAGAGCAATCCATATCGCTTCTTCCTCTCCCCAGGTCCCTTGCATTTCGGTCGCTTGGATATTGATCTTTACATAGAGAGCTACTCCTCCACCTTTTTGACCATCTCTGTCCTTTCTATAAAGATTTTATCCCAGTATGTTTGCATCCCATCCATGGGATTCACTGAACCACATCTCTGTGATAGCAACAATATCCAGAGACTGCAGTAGATGGACAATACTGGGCAGAGCTCTGGGTTTCTGATTAATTTATAGAGTGTGTACGGTTGGGCAGACTGGATGGACCATTCGGGTCTTTATCTATCATCATTTACTATGTTACTGTCCTATGCCCCCCTTATTCAGAGCTTTCAAATGCACTAGAATGTGTGATCACTACAGTTGTGATTGTGGCTACAAACAAGTTTCAGTGATATAACTTTGATCTCCTTTCCTATATCAGTCTACTCTAGTCTGTGATTTCAATGACTCTGGTCTTCCTTATCCTTTGGGCTTTATAGATGGTTTTCTGCATTCTCCATATAGTCCACTAGATGGTGATATTATACTGCATATTAGGCACCTTGGGGTCAATTCATTGGTTTTGCTGAAGATTTTTTTATACCAATGTTATGATGACCTGCCAGGATGCATCAGTGAGGTGTGAGGGGGGGGGCCTAGTGCTGGATTAGGTGGAAGAAGTAACAACCAGAAGAAATGGCCAACCAGCAGAAGTAGCATAAGAACATAAGAATTGCCACTGCTGGGTCAAACCTGCAGTCCATCATGCCCAGCAGTCCACTCATGCGGCGGTCCTCCAGTCAAAGACCAGCGCCCTAACTGAGAATTGCCCTACCTGCGTATGTTCTGGTTCAGCAGGAACTTGTCTAACTTTGTCTTGAATCCCTGGACTCCGGAAGAGTGTTCCAGTTTTCTACCACTCTCTGGGTGAAGAAGAATTTCCTTATGTTCATATGGAATCTATCCCCTTTCAACTTTAGAGAGTGTCCTCTCGTTCTCCCTACCTTGGAGCGGGTGAACAACCTGCCCTTATCTACTAAACCTTCAGTACCTTGAATGTTTTAATCATGTTCCCTCTCAATCTCCTCTGTTCGAGGGAGAAGAGGCCCAGTTTCTCTAATCTTTCGCTGTATGGCAACTCCTCTACCCCCTTAACCATCTTGGACATAGGGACATAGCGTTCTAGTCGCCCAAAGTTGACACCAGTAAAATGTTCATTCTTAACTATTCTTTTTTTGAAAATTGTCTATCTGTACGTCCAGGCGTTTGATTGTCCAGACCGCCACTATGTCTATCTTTATACCACGTTCTCAACCAAAAATTCATCCAAGCCTCAAACTTCTAGAACCAGACCTTTTGGACAAGTGAGGGGTCAGTATTGTGATGGACTGGCCACCCAGACATGGTAACAGAGCAGTAGGACACCTTGCAGGGCACTGCTGTGAACTTCACAAAAAGGGTGCCAGATAAACATCTCACCAGAACTCCCTTATAGGATACGGATAATGCCCCAAAAACCACTATACCCATTTGTCTAAAATCCCAATAGCCCTTATGGTTGCAGGTGGCACCTATATGGCAGTACAGTAGGGTTTTTTGGGAGCTCACATTTTCCACCATTATTGTAGTGGTTAGAGTGGCTTATGGGCCTGCGTTTTCCTCTCTATGGTTCACTAGCCCATCCCTCAGACTACTTAAGCCACCTCTGTGCAGCTCTACTAGGCTTTTTTATGCCATGTATTGATGTTCTGGAGACAGCTATGTACGTTTTTATTCTGAACTTTGTGGGGGTTCAACAGGGTCAGTGAACACGGGGGGGGGGGGGAGGTGTCTTTACTTTGTCTCTGCAGTGGCTATCTGGTCACTTTTGATACCTTTTGGGCACTTACAATGTCTAACTCACCATGTGTAAGTTTTGCCTAGGCAGTCTCATCAAACATTCGATTATCCCTGCAGGACAACTAAGTCTAGGTCGGCCCACATCCCACCCTAACCACTCCTCCCAAAACGTCTCTTTCAGCTCAGGACACACAGCTGGATTCAGAGGTCTAAAATGTCCCTGGATACGTCCAAAAAGCCATTTCGATTATCGGCATTTGGACGACCTGTCCTTTAGATCATCCAAGTGCCAACTTGGATGGGTTTTTAGACGTAATGTACAGTTTTCAGGTTGAATTTGCCATAGTTACAGTGGAAGATCTTTCAGGTTTTTGTCTTAACGTGACACCTACCGGGATCTAGTACCAATATACTTTCTTTGTAATCCATCAGTCACGGGCGAGGGAGTTAGGTGAAGAGGTATATTTTTATTTCTTTCCTAAAGCTGAGGAGTCCTTCAAGGGATCTAATCTATGGGAGCAATCGATTCCATTGGCACGGTATGAAGTAGGAGTAGGAACATCGTTTGACGATTTGCAGTTGAAGAGCACGACCAGGGGGCATTGTGAGGCGTATTTCATCCTGGGAGTGGAGGGACCTGTTCGGCAAGTACGGAGGGAGCTTTGCCGTCATGTAGCCCGGTGCAAGGATTTGAATGCTAGCATCAGGCTCTTGAAGGCACAACATTTCACTATGGGTAGCAAGTGAGCCAACACTAGGAGACAGGGTCATGGGCACGGAGGTTTTTAGAAGTCTGATTGCTGCATTTTGTACATGCTGAAGACATCGTACATTATTTGCCTTGAGACCGTTGAATAATGCATTGCAACAATCCATGCAGGACAACCCTAAGGCATAGAGTAGCTTGGTGGAGTCAGACTCATAAAAGTAGTTCCTTATTTTCCAGAGTTGTCACAGGTAGTAAAATGAGGAAGATACCACCTGAGAAATATGGTTGGAAAATGACAGGTTGGAGTCAAGGAGTATTCCTAGGCTGTGCACTTGGTCTTTCGCAGTTATAGTAGTTGAGTTGGGGGCAGTTGCAGCATTCTTTATGGATCCAAAGGAGTTCCATTTTGGAGGCGTTTAGTTGCAATTTGTTGACGGACATCTAAATTTTGATTTCTGAGAGGCAGTTTAGGAGTTTCAAAATCTGGGTGTTTCTCCTAGCGGTAGGTATTGGATGTCATCCGCGAAAGAGTGAATCTGTATTTGGGATTTGTAGGCTATGTCTAGGACAGGTCTAACGTAGAGGTTGAATAATAAGGGGATAGCAGAGTCCTCTGCGGAACACCGTATTTGATTGGTTTTGATTTTGTTAGTGCATCATTGAGCAGAATGCTTTGGATCTGTATTCAGGAAGGAGCAAATCAAGATACACCTACAGTGAGTGAGGACAACCACAAGGAAGACGAGTCCGGTGCAAGCCAACGCCAGGATGAGGGAAGATGGAAGTGCACAGAGGACACGGACCTATGGCTGGAGAGATGGTCATACACCAGGGACACGGACCTGTGGCTAGAGAGGCAAGAGACAATAGAGAGGACAGCAATCATCGTGGGGGACTCCATCATCAGACAAGTCAACAGCCACATAGCGGGAGGAAGACAGGATTGGCTGGTGACCTACCTACTGGGAGCCAAGGTAGAAGATATAGTGAGTCGCATCGACAGGATCATCGACAGCATGGAAGAGGAAGATATGGCAGTGGTGATCCACGTGTGGACAAACAATGTGAGCAATAGGAACTACAGCAGGGAAGGACTGAAGGTCCAGTTCCGGATGCTAGGAGGGAAGCTGAAGAGCAGAACACTGAGGGTAGCGTTCTCGGAGATCCTGCCGGTACCCAGGGCCGACGAGAAGAGACAGATGGAGCTGCAAGCAGTCAATGAATGGCGCTGGTGTGAGGAAGAAGGATTCCACTTCATGCGCAACTGGACGACGTTCTGGGGAAAGAGCAAGCTATACAGGAAGGATGGACTCCACCTCAGCAGAGATGGAATGAGGCTACTTGCAAGCAACTTCAAGAGAGAAATTGAGAAGTTTTTAAACTAGGAAGAAGGAGAAAGCCAATAGACGACTAAGAGTCGATGGGTCGGGAACCAGTATACCCAGAGGATACTGTGCAGCAAGATAGCGAGGAAGAATCACCAGATCATAGGCAAGACAGAAATCCTGATGGATCGAAAGGGACACAAGAGGGAAGGAAATGCAAGAAAGTAACAGGCGGCAAACTCAAGTGTATGTACACGAACGCATGGAGCCTAAGGAATAAGATGGGGAAATTGGAAGCTATGACACAAAAAGATAACTTTGACATCATCGGCATTACAGAAACATGGTGGAATGAGGAAAATGTCTAGGACACTGTGCTACTGGGATACAAGAGACAGAGTAGGTAAAAAAGGTGGAGGGTATTGCCTGATACGTCAAAGAGGGAATTGAGTCTACCAGAGAGAACACGCCGGAACCGAAAAATAAGGTAGAGTCTCTATGGGTCAAAATTCCGGGAACCAATGGAATGGAAACGAAGATCAGCATCTACTACTGACCCCCAGGGCAGTCCGAAGAGACTGATGGAGAAATGACGGACCAGATTAAATGCAACTGCAAGGGAGGCAACGCAGTTATCATGGATGACTTCAATTATTTATTTATTTAGATTTTTATCCCGTCCTCCCAGTAGCTCAGAACGGTCTACAAGCTAACATTCACAGTGGAGTACATTTGGACAATACAAATACTATACAGTAGTTTAAATACAAGGACTATACAGTAATTTAAGTACAGGTTATGAATGGACTGTACAGCAGTTTAAGTAGAAGTTTCGAATGGAGAAGAGAGGGTAGAGGGGCGGTGGTTTAAGAGGGGTGAGGCGTAGACTATAGTTGAATTTTAATTGAAGAGGAGGGTCTTTACCGCTTTCCAGAAGGTCATCAATGAGTTCTGTAGCCTGATTTGTGGGGGGAGTTGGTTCCAGAGTTGGGGGATGAAGTGGCTGTAGGAGCGTTTGCGGGCGGTTTCTGACAGGAAGGACCTTCATGGGGGGATGCATAGGTGTTTCTCCATTTCTGAGCGGAGGGAGCAGGCAGGGGGTGTACAGGGTTAGCTTGGATTTTATGTAGGTAAGGGGTGGTGGCGTAAATTATTTTATGTGCTATTACTAGGGCCTTGAATGCACAGCATTGGTTAATTGGAAGCCAGTGTTCAGCGTGGAGGGCTGGGGAGATGGGATCGTAGTAGAGGCTGTGTATGAGGTGGATTGCTGCATTTTGTACCCGCTGGAGGCGCTTGAGATCTTTTTTGGCTACTCCATTAAATAGGGAGTTGCAGTAATCCATCCTGGAGAGGACATAGGCGTAGAGGAGTTGGTCTAGGTCAGGTGTGAAGATGAGGTATATAAGATGAGGTCAGTGAAGATGCGGTATATAAACCTAAGGCTTAGTTTAGTTTAGTTTAGTGTGGAGATGTAGGGTTTGATCCTTCTCAGTTGGTGGAGGTAGTAGAGACTACTTGAGGTATGTGAGTGGACAGGGATAGGTGGCCATCTAACATTACTCCAGGGATAGACTGGAACCTATGCACCTCCGGCTGAAGTAGAGAGAACAAGTTCCTGGATGCTGTGGGCGATTGCTTCCTGGAACAACTTGTCAAGGAAAATATATAGTAACATAGTAACATTGTAGATGACGGCAGATAAAGACCCGAATGGTCCATCCAGTCTGCCCTTCCTGATTCAAATTAAATTTTTTAATTTTTTCTTCTTAGTCATTTCTGGGCAAGAATCCAAATCTCTACCCGGTACTGTGCTTGGGTTCCAACTGCCGAAATCTCTGTCAAAACTTACTCCAGCCCATCTACACCCTCCCAGCCAATGAAGCCCTCCCCAGCCCATCCTTCCACAAACGGCCATATACAGACACATACTGTGCAAGTCTGCCCAGTACTGGCCTTAGTTCAATATTTACTATTATTTTCTGATTCTAGATCCTCTGTGCTCATCCCACACTTTTTTGAACTCAGTCACCGTATTCCTCTCCACCACCTCTTTCAGGAGCACATTCCAGGCAGCCACCACCCTCTCCATAAAGTAGAATTTCCTAACATTGCTCTTGAGTCTCCCACCCCTCAACCTCAAATTATGTCCTCTGGTTTTACCATTTTCCTTTCTCTGGAAAAGATTTTGTTGTACCTTAATACCTTTCAAGTATTTGAATGTCTGAATCATATCTCCCCTGTCCCTCCTTTCCTCTAAGGTATACATATTCAGGGCTTCCAGACTCTCCTCATACGTCTTTTGTCGCAAACCTCCTATCATTTTTGTTGCCCTCTTCTGGACCACTTCAAGCTTTTTTGTGTTCTTCGCCAGATACGGTCTCCAAAACTGAACACAATACTCCAAGTGGGGCCTCACCAACAACCTGTACAGGGGCATTAACACCTTCATTCTTCTACTGGTCACACCTCTCTTTATACAGCCCAGCATCCTTCTGGCAGCAGCCTTGTCACACTGTTTTTACGAATTTAGATCTTCGGACACTATCACCCCAAGGTCCCTCTCCCCATCCGTGTATATCAACTTCTCACCTCCCAGCATATACGAGAGGAAATGCAATTCTGGACTTAATTCTAAATGGACTACAAGGACTAGCGCAAGGTGTAGAAGTAGAAAGGATGCTGGGAAGCAGTGATCACAATATGATCCACTTCAGCCTGGACACAGGGGCAAAACATTGATCCAGAATGACTGCCATACCACTGAACTTCCAAAAAGGGAATTACGAAGGGATGAGAATCATGGTGGGGAAGAAGATTAAGAAGAGGATCAGCAATGTAAAAATGCTAGAGCAAGCTTGGTCTCTTTTTAAGGACACAGTCACTTAGGCACAAAATCTATATATACCGTGTATCAACAAGGGATCCAAGAGGAAAAAGAACAAGGAACTGGCATGGCTCACTGTAGCGGTGAAGGAAGCGATCAGAGACAAGAAGATTTCGTTTAAGGAATGGAAAAGGTAAAAAATGGACGAAAAAGCGCAAACATCAAAGCAGGTGAAATAAGGCGTCAAGAAGGCCCAAAAGAGACTACGAGGAAAAAATAGCCAAGGAGGCAAAAAACTTCAAGCCATTCTTTCGATATATTAAAGGGAAACGACCCGCGAATGAAGCGGTGGGGCCGTTGGATGACCATGGAATAAAGGGAGTGCTAAAGGAGGACAAAACCATCGCTGACAAAATAAACACATTTTTTTGCGTCTGTATTTACCGAAGAGGATATACACAACATACCGGAAGATGATAGGCTATACGCAGGAAACGAAGACAGGGTTGACGGTCAGTCTAGAAGAGGTATGCAGGCAGATTGATAGGCTTAAAAATGATAAATCCCCGGGACCAGATGGTATCCATCTGAGGTTAATCAAGGAACTGAAAGGGGCTATAGCTGAACTACTTCAACTAATCTGTCGATCAAATCAGGAAGGATTCTTTAAGACTGGAAAGTGGTGAATGTTACGCTGATCTTCAAGAAAGGTTCTAGGGGAAATCTGGGAAACTACAGACCAGTGATTCTGACCTCGGTACTGGGAAAGATATGGCTGATGAAGGACCGCGTCATTGATCAGCTTGATGGACACAATCTGATGAGGAACAGCCAGAATGGCTTCAGCAAAGGAAGATCTTGCTTGACAAACTTGCTGCACTTCTTCGAGAGAGTAAACAGGCAGATAGAAAAGGGTGACCTGGTCGGCATCGTATATCTGGATTTTCAGAAGGTGTTTGACAAGGTTCCACATGAACGACTACTTCAAAAAATTGCAAGCCATGGAATCGAGGGTGACATACTCACGTGGATTAAAAACTGGCTGGCGGATAGAAAACAGAGACTGGGGCTAAATGGACAATACTCGGACTGGAAAAGCATCACGAGTGGAATGCCGCAGGGTTTGATGCTTGGACCCATGCTCTACAACATATTTATAAATGACCTAGAGAGTGGTAGAAAACTGGAACGCTCTTCCGGAGTCTGTCATGGGGAAAACATCTCCCAGGGTTTCAAGACAAAGTTAGACAAGTTCATAATGAACAAGGACGTACGCTGGTAGGACTAGTCTCAGTTAGGGTGGTCTTTGACCAGAAGGCCGCCGCATGAGCGGACTGCTGGGCATGATGGACCACTGGTCTGACCCAGCAGCAGCAATTCTTATGTTCTTAGAAATTGGTACCACGAGCGAGGTGATTAAATTTGCAGATGATACGAAGTTATTCAGAGTAGTGAAGATGCAGGAGTATTGCAAAGACCTGTAATGGGACATAAACACTCTTGAGAAATGGGCTGCGACATGGCAACTGAGGTTTAACATGGATAAGTTTAAGATGATGCATTTCGGTAACAAAAATCTTATAAATGAATACAGGATGTCCGGTGCAGTATTTGGAGAGACCCCCAGGAAAGAGACTTGGGAGTACCGGTAAACAAGTCAATGAAGCCATTCGCGCAATGCTTTGCAGCAGTGAAATGGGCAAGCAGAACGCTAGGAATGATTAAGAAAGGGATCACGAACAGATCGGAGAAGGTTATCATGCCACTGTACCAGGCCTTGGAACGCCCCACCTGGAATACTGCATCCAACACTTATCGTAGTACTACTCGAAAAGGTCCAGAGAAGAGTGACTAAAATGGTTAAGGGGCTGGAGTTGCCGTACAGTGATAGATTAGAGAAACTAGGCCTCTTCTCCCTTGAAAAGAGGAGACTGAGAGGGGACATGATCGAAACATTCAAGAGAATGAAGGGAATAGACTTAGTAGATAAAGACAGGTTGTTCACCATCTCCAAGATAGAGAGAACAAGAGGGCACTCTCTAAAGTTAAAAGGGGATAGATTCCGTACAAACTTAAGGAAGTTCTTCTTTACCCAACTGGAACACTCTTCCGGAGACTGTTAGGGGAAAACACCCTCTAGGGATTCAAGACAAAGTTAAACAAGTTCCTACTGAACCAGAACGTATGCAGGTAAGGCTAGTCTCAGTTAGGGCACTAGTCTTTGACCTAAGGGCTGCCGCATGAGTAGAGTGTTGGGCACGATGGACCACTGGTCTTACCCAGCAGCGGCAATTCTTATGTTTTTATGTTCTTATCATAGTGCCATGTCTCTATATCAGAGAGCCGTTCAATGAGAAGAGGATGGCCGTTCTGAGATCCAGCAGCACCAAAAGGACATCATTACCCTTGTGCATGAGTTTCCAGCAGTTGTCGATGATGTCAAGAAGGATGATTTCAGTTCTGTAGAATTTCCTGAATCCCGATTGGAAGGCAGATAGGGCTCCTTGTTTCTCGGTGAAGAAGTGCAATTGGTTTAACACTGTGTTTTTTCCAGGATCCCCCACCCCCTTTTTCCCAAACACCTGTGCTGAAGGACTCACTAATTTCTTCTGTTTGTCAAATTGTCTGCCAGATTTAAAGATGAATACTGTTTCTGGCTGTTTCCTTTTGTGTTTTCACACTTTGTGTGTTGGGCTCTGTTGCTGCTGATGGATGATGACAGCAACTGTCTTTGAGAATTAATAACAGGTTGTCGAGGAGGCCAAGTAGGCATTTAGTTTGAGGATATGTGAAATAGCATTATAAAACCTGTCAACATTGCGGCCAACATGCAGATGTCGGCTTATGTAAACCATACCACACCACATCTCATAAAAAGATATAGCGGAATTAGAAAAGGTACAGAAAAGGGTGAAAAAAATAATAAAAGGGATGGGAAGACTTTCCTATGAGGAAAGGCTAAAGTGAGTAGGGTTCTTCAGATTGGAGAAGAGACGGGCCAAGGGTGATATGATAGAGGTCTATAAAATAATGAGTGGAGTGGAAAGGGTAAGTGTGAATTTCTTGTTCATGCTTTCTAAAAATACTAGGACTAGGGGGCATGCGATGAAGCTACTAAGTAATTGATTTAAAATAAACCGGAAAAAAGATTTCTTCACACAATGTATAATTAAACTCTGGTATTCGTTGCCAGAGAATGTGATGAAATCTGTTAGCTTAGCATGGTTTAAAAAAGGTTTGGCAAATTTCCTGAAAGAGAAGTCTATAGGCCATTATTGAGATGGATCCACTGCTTCTTCCTAGGAGAAGCAGCATAGAATCTCTTTTACTCTTTTAGGATCTTGCCAGGTAATTGTGACCTGGGTTGACCAGCGTTGGACACAGAATGCTGGGATTGATGGACTTTCCATCTGTCTTGGTATGGCAACACTTATGAAATAAATGCATTGAGTATTTTTTCTAATCTAAGCCTATAAGCTGTAATTTCACTCATGCTTTGATGAACTTGACCTCTGAATGTGCCTCACCTGGGTCATATAAAAGATGAAGGGAGACTAGGTGGCATGGATGAGCAGATTGGAGAGGCCATACGAACATCAATCAATTGATATACCAAGAAATGAAATACCAGCAGATATGATCTGGAGTTCCTTCCACAACTCAGATTGGAATAACTACATCAAATTATAGAGCAAATACTCTAATGCATACTGTGTCTTGGACTCATGTCCCCCATAGATTATGAAAGCAGCTCCATTAGGCTTCAAATTATCCCTATTGAATTATCTAACCAATAACCTATACAATGGAAAATTCCTCACCAACAATGGTCATATCATAATAGCCCCAATCCCCAAAAATTGTAAAAGAATCAGCTACATCAATAACCAACTATAGACCTGTAGCATCTATTCCATTTATGGTAAAAATCATGGAAGGATTGGTACATACCCAACTAATGGAATATCTTGACCAATTCTCTCTCCTGCACAAAACTCAATCTGGTTTTAGGCCTCTATTTAGCATTGAAACAGTAATTGCGGCCATTCTGGACAATCTGTGCTACTTGTTCAGTAAGGGCCTCAACGCCCTAATCATGCAATTTGACATGAGTTCCGCCTTTGACTTGGTGGACCATGGAAAACTGTTACAATGCCTAGACGCAATCGGAATCAGAGGAGAAGTACTGAACTGGTTTCGAGATTTCCTTATATTACGCACATACCAAGTCCGTTTTAATCACGATCTCTCAGATACATGGAGCAATCCATCTGGTGTACCACAAGGATCACCGCTATCCCCTTTGCTCTTCAATGTTTACATGTCCTCATTGGGTGCACAACTATCCCAGCTGGGGATAAAACTATTTAGCTACGCTGACGACTTCACGATAATTATCCCATTCAACAACTCTGTCTCAGAAGTCACCCCCAAAGCAACAGAAGTATTAAACCGGATGGAGCAATGGATGATTGAATTCAGACTAAAACTAAACTCAGAGAAAACAAAATTTTTCATAGCATCGCCATACCCACTCGACACTAAAGCATCAATGTGCATCAATAACCTTAGTTATCCCATTCAACCCACTATGAAGGTATTGGGTGTAACACTGGACCAGAACCTGACCATGAAAGACCAGGTAGACTCCTTGATCAGAAAAATCTTTCACACCCTCTGGAAACTTCGGTCCATCAGAGCTTACTTCGATGCCTCATCATTTCAAATTCTAGTACAATCCCTTATTCTGAGTCAACTTGATTATTGTAACATCGCCTACTTGGCACTCCCCTAGAAGTACATGCGGCGATTGCAACTAGTTCAAAATACAGCGGTTAGACTACTCTGTGGACTGAAGAAGTTTGATCATGTGACACCTTCCTATCGACTTTTACACTGGCTACTGATGGAGGCATGTGTGAAATTCAAGTTTGGTTGTTTTTGCTTCAAGGTACTCTATGACTTAGCCCCTAAATACATAACAGACCTTTTCTCTTTCACAACCAACAGACACAAGCGAAGCTCACACCTGAACTTCGTTTCTCCACCGTTTAGAGATTGTAAATTTAAAAGTCATCATCAACATCTTCTCGCACATCAAGCAGCATTATAGGGTAAAGACCTTGAACAATTGCTTGTGCCTACTACCTATGGAGAATTCAGGAAACGCCTGAAAACACATCTATTCCTGAAATACTTAGGAAACCAACCTATTCAATCTTAGTCCTTAACAATCGAGCGCCAGAACCACCTGTCGCTAAATCTGTACTTTGTTTATTCACTCAATCTGTAACATTTCTAATCATTGTAAACCGCGTAGAACTTCACGGTCCTGCAGTATATAAACTGTTATTATTATTATTAATAATCTGCCTTCATTTTTATGCTTTATATGCTTCTTCTATGTATTTTTATAAAAGGGCTTTTGTTTGCATATAGCAGAAAAATTCATTATAAAATTTCCACTAGAAATGGTAATCTGTTCCTGTATGACCCATTCCAGTTTCAGCTTATGCAGAAGAAAAGCAGTTCTTAATGTTACCTGATGGGCATGGAGGAGTTTTCTTATTATGAAATCTAAATTTTTAAAGATTTTTATGAGATCAGTTTACAATTCCAAAGATAGCTTGCATTTTATTCTGTCTTCTAGAATATTCCTTGCGGATGTTTTCTCTCTCTCTTTGTGCTGGTTTGTTACATCTTTTTCTCCCAGATATATACACTTTCCTGATCAAGCTCTTTTTTAGTCCAGCCTTCTGTTAGAGATGTTTTCAGTTTTCCATTATGTAAAGTTGTCTTTGCACATTTGTCCAGCCCAAACGTTATCCTGACATCATGGATTTTTATTCTAAGTACTAGTTTTTAAGCCCGTTACATTAATGGGTGCTAGAATAAATGTGTCTCTGTCTGTCTGTGTTTCTTTATCTCTCTCTCCTTGGCCGCTGTCTGTGTCCTTCTGTCTTCCCTCCCCCCCGAGCAAAGCTGTCTGCCCCAGCACACACTTTCCCCCCAAGCAGCCCCCTTTCCCTCTCCCTGTCTCTCAATGGCCCTCTTCTGTCTTCCCCCCCAGAGCAAAGCTGTCTGTCCCCAGCACACCTCCTCCCCAAAGCAGCCCCCTTTCCTTCTCCCTATCTCTCCATGGCCCCTTCTGTCTTCCCCCCAGAGCAAAGCTGTTTGCCCCAAGCACACCCCTCCCCCCAAAGCAGCCCCCTTTCCCTCTCCCTGTCTCTCCATGGTCCCTTATGTCTCCCCCCCAGAGCAAAGCTGTCTGTCCCTAGCACACCTCCCCCCCAAAGCAGCCCCCTTTTCCTCTCCTTGTCTTTCCATGGCCCCTTCTGTCTTCCCCCCAGAGCAAAACTGTCTATCCCCAGCACACCTCCCCCCCAAAGCAGCCCCCTTTCCCTCTCCCTATCTCTCCATGGCCCCTTCTGTCTTCCCCCCAGAGCAAAATTGTCTGTCCCCAGCACACCTCCCCCCCAAAGCAGCCCCCTTTCCTTCTCCCTATCTCTCCATGGCCCCTTCTGTCTTCCCCCCCAGAGCAAAGCTGTTTGCCCCAAGCACACCCCTCCCCCCAAAGCAGCCCCCTTTCCCTCTCCCTGTCTCTCCATGGCCCCTTCTGTCTCTCCCCCCAGAGCAAAGCTGTCTGTCCCTAGCACACCTCCCCCCCAAAGCAGCTCCCTTTTCCTCTCCTTGTCTTTTCATGGCCCCTTCTGTCTTCCCCCCAGAGCAAAACTGTCTGTCCCCAGCACACCTCCCCCCCCAAAGCAGCCCCCTTTCCCTCTCCCTATCTCTCCATGGCCCCTTCTGTCTTCCCCCCAGAGCAAAACTGTCTGTCCCCAGCACACCTCCCCCCAAAGCAGCCCCCTTTCCTTCTCCCTATCTCTCCATGGCCCCTTCTGTCTTCCCCCCCCCAGAGCAAAGCTGTTTGCCCCAAGCACACCCCTCCCCCCAAAGCAGCCCCCTTTCCCTCTCCCTGTCTCTCCATGGCCCCTTCTGTCTGCCCCCAGAGCAAAGCTGTCTGTCCCCAGCACACCTCCCCCAAAGCAGCCCCCTTTCCTTCTCCCTATCTCTCCATGGCCCCTTCTGTCTCCCCCTTTCCCTCTCCCCCTGGCCCCCGGTATTGATCCGCTTCTTACCTTCCCTCCATCCCGGCGTCTTCTGGCTTGCTCCTCTTCAAAGCAGCCTGCGATCGTGGTGGCCGGCTTTAGCAAACCTCGCAGGCCGCTCTCCAACTCGGTAGCACGTTCCCTCTGACGCAATCCCGTGCGTCAGAGGGAACATGCTACCGAGGTTGGAGAGCAGCCTGCGAGGTTCGCTAAAGCCGGCCACCATCGCAAGCTGCTCTTTAGAGGAGGATCAGCGGCAGCGGCGAGTGAGGGTGGGAGGGTGTGTTCCTTGCCGAGGACACGGGCAGGGAGAGAGCTTGCCTGGCTTCCATGGTGAGTGAGGGCGGGAGGAAGAGGGGAGTGGCCAGAATGTTCCCTGCCGCCGGGTTAGAACACGGTTACGGATCACACACCACGGCGGCAGGGAACACGAAACCCTAAGTGCGCATGTGCGCTTAGGGTTTTATTATATAGGATTTGATATACCAGAATTCATACCATAGCACATCATGGCAGTTTATAATATACAGTATATATAAAAATAGATAAAGAGGGAGACAAATGAGGAATACATGGGAAAAGCCGGAAAGAACACAGAGAGAGGGGGAGAGAGAGACTTGTAGAGTGAATAGCAAATAGAAGTGTGTGTGTGTTGTTGGGGGGGGGAGAGTCTCAAGGTGCTCCAGGAAAACATCACCTGTAAGCTTGATTGAAGATCCAAATTTACGTGGATTTTTTAAAACTAGAGAGTGAGGGTTGAAGGCACATGGATAATGGAAGAGGTCCTAGATATGAAAAGATGGAGTCCTTCAAGGGTTCAAGACAAAGACAAGAAGAGAGGAGGAAGTGAGAGCATGTTGAAGAAACCTGGGAAAAATGGGTTGAACTAACCAACTTTATTTCATTTGTTTTCTTGACAAAATTTAAATTTGTAACCAAAAGGCTTAGAGATCATGGTAGCCATGCCCATTTACCACTAGGTTCATGACAGCAGACCTGGGGGAGTGTATCTTCCGGGGAGGAGCGTGGGGGTGATTGGGCTAGAGGAGGATTATTTGGGGATGGGAGGAGCTGGAGCTGCTACCCGGAAGATAACCAGGCAACAGCAGATATTCAGTCTGGTGGTTGGTTACCTTCATCACATGAAGTTAGAACAGTCTTTTTTTTCCATCCTATCCTTAAATAAGTTCTTAGCCAGCTTGTGAACTTGTATGGTTTATTTTGTGCTGCAGCAAATCCACGAATAAGTTCACCATGGCCTGAATCTACAGCCGGGGTATTCTCTTCCGCAGTGTCTGCTCTGTTCCCACCGCTAACACCGGGCATGGACACCTTTTATCCTGCCATTTTGGAGCTGTAGTGGTCGTCTGACTGAGATTTGATGGGTCTCTGGGTGAAAGCGCGTTGTTCTGCACGTCAGCTCATTGTTTTTATAAACTAATATAAGAAGGTGCTCCCACCAGCCCGTCACTGCCTGCTTTTTCAGACTGCGCTTTCCCTTGCTTTGCAGATTTGGAGAGGCTTCATACAACGCAGGAAGACCAAGCAAGCGAGGGAGCAGGAAATGGTGTTTATTGGCATGGTAAGAATTCTGTTTTAGTTTGTATTTCTTTGGTTTCTGCTCATGCCTTCTCATCAGTACCTTAATGTGAGTTACGTTCAGGTACAGTTCATAGTCTCTTGTCCCCAGAGGTCTTAATAATGCATGTTAAAACCAACTTAAGAGCATAATAACGGGATTTGTGTTATTTAATGTGTATTAAATCACTTTAACTTAAGACAGTCCAAGTTGGTCCAAGTTGCTCTTCTCTAACCTATGATCTAGGGGTCCAGTGCCCAGAACATTTCCTCTGGGCCTTCTAAAGCAGAAGAAGCAGCTGTGGGGGTGGCCAGCCAACAGAAGCAGCACTCTGATCAGGCTGGTGCGCCCTGCACCGCCAGGGCCTTACCACTGCTGCGTTATTGATGATGTCACTGATGAGGCAGGCCGCAGGCAGCCTGTTCACAGCGCTGCTTCTGTCGGCCAGCCGCTGCTGCTGCTTTAGGAGGTCCAAAGTATGTCAGATCTCATGGTGGGGGTGAAGGTGGGGGTGGAGGTGCAGCACAGGGGGATAGGAGGGATGGAAAACTGATGCACAGGGGGATGGGAGGGAGGGATGGAAAGCTGCTGCACAAGGAGATAGGAAGGAGGGGTGGAAAGCTGCTGCACAAGGAGATAGGAAGGAGGGGTGGAAAGCTGCTGCACAGGGGGAGTAAGAGGAAGAATTGTTGGACAAGGGTGGAGGAGAGAAAGGGATAAATGCGACAAGGAGGTAGAAAGGGATGAGAAGGAGAGATCCACGTGGTGGAGAGAAGGGAGACATGTATGGAGAAGAGAGAGGGAGAAATGTTGGACAGAGGGTGAAGGGCAGGGAGAGATGGCACATGGGGAGGGAGAAAGAAATGCTGCACATGATAATGGAGGGGAGGAAGGAAGAGATGCATGGAGGAGAATAGAGAGGTTTGACCCAGGACACAAGGCAGTGAGAGAGAGAGATGGTAGATAGTAGGAAAGAAACAGAAATGTTGGATATAGCAGAGGAAGGGAAGGTACAGAAATGAAAGATGAATGGTGAGCACGGAGAAAGAAGAACATGTGAAATGAGCAGGAGACCCTGGTGAGCAAGATAACAAAAGACAAACAGAAACCAGAGCCTGGGACCAACATGATTTGAATAATAAAATGACCAGACAACAAAATAGAAAATAAAATGATTTTATTCTTCATTTTGTGATTACACTAGGGGGCTCATAATAATTTTGAAAAAGTACAAAAAGTGGCCTAAGTCAGTACTTGGACTATCAAAATGACAGATTGTCCAAGTACTGATAATCAATGCTAGTTTTAGACGTATCTAAAACCAGCTTAGGCCTTAGGCAAGCCCCAATGACAAAATAACCAGAACATCGTTAAAAATAAATGACCACGAATACCCATTCTCCAAAACTATAAAAATACTGGGTATCACACTAGACACACACTTAACCATGGCTGACCACACAAACTTACTGGTGAAGAAATGCTTTTACACGCTGTGGAAACTAAGAACTATTAAAAAATACTTTGACACAACATCCTTTAGATTACTGGTGCAGTCGCTGATCCTATCTACCCTGGACTAACATAGAAACATAGAAATAGACGGCAGATAAGGGCCACGGCCCATCTAGTCTGCCCACCCCAATGACCCTCCCCTACCTTTCTCTGTGAATAGATCCCACGTGTCTATCCCATTTGGCCTTAAAATCAGGCACGCTGCTGGCCTCAATCACCTAAAGTGGAAGACTATTCCAGCGATCAACCACCCTTTCAGTGAAAAATAATTTCCTGGTGCCCCCGTGCAGTTTCCTGCCCCTGATTTTCCACGGATACACCCTTGTTGCCGCGGGACCCTTGAAAAAGAAGATATCTTCTTCCACCTCGATGCGGCCCGTGAGATACTTGAATGTCTCGATCATGTCACCCCTCTCTCTGCGTTCCTCGAGTGAGTACAGCTGCAACATATCCAGCCGTTCCTCGTACGGGAGATCCTTGAGTCCCGAGACCATCCGGGTGGCCATTCTCTGGACCGACTCCAGTCTCAGCATATCCTTATGGTAATGCGGCCTCCAGAATTGCACACAGTATTCCAGGTGGGGCCTCACCATGGATCTATACAATGGCATAATGACTTCAGGCTTACGGCTAACGAAACTCCTGCGTATGCAACCTAGGATTTGCCTTGCCTTGGATGAAGCTTGCTCCACTTGATTGGCAGTCTTCATGTTCTCACTGACGATCACCCCTAAGTCTCGTTCTGCTTCAGTTCTTGTTAGGATCTCGCCATTAAGGGTGTAAGTCTTGTATGGATTTTGGCTGCCCAGGTGCATGACTTTGCATTTTTTGGCATTGAAGCTGAGTTGCCAGGACCTAGACCAGCGCTCCAGTAGGAGTAGGTCGTGCATCATGTTGTCGGACATTGAATTTATGTCTGTTGTGCTTTTGCCCACTACATTGCTTAGTTTGGCGTCATCGGCGAATAATGTTATTTTACCTCGCAGCCCTTCTGCCAAGTCTCTTATAAAGATGTTGAATAGGATCGGGCCCAGGACCGAGCCCTGCGGCACTCCACTGATTACCTCCGTCATTTCAGAGGGGGTGCCATTCACCACTACCCTCTGAAGCCTACCTCCAAGCCAGTTCCCAATTCCATTTTGCCAATGTGTCGCCCAACATTGTCTACCTTGGTATCCCTCAAAAAACAGTACAAAAATTAAGATTAGTGCAAAACACTGCAGTTCGCTTGATCTTCGGACTGAGAAAAAAAAGACCACATTGGCCCCTATTACAAAAATTACACTGGTTACCAATGGAGCCGCGAATACTGTTCAAGTTTGCTTGTATCTGTTTCAAGTTTCAAGTTTATTAGGTGACTTGATTAATCGCTTAATCAGGATTTCTAAGCGATGTACACTTTAAAATTCACATTTGTTTAGGGGACAATACAATACGTACAAATACTTAAATAGGGCTAATTTACATTAAATTAACATTACTAAACAATGGGTAAGGAGGGAAGAAATACAATTCTTAAAGTAAAGAGAAGACATTAAGGGAAAATACAAAGGTTTCAAACAGGTCTGGGGCCTAGCACCTTCCTACCTGCTACCACACTTCATACTACACAACCCCACACGAACAACCAGAAACCGAAACATCTTTACATACCCAAAGACCACAGGCTGCAAATACAAATCCTTTCTGGACAGAACCTTCATGTTCCAAGCAATCCTGGCTGGGAAACTACATAAAGAGAGCCAGGCAGACCTATGGCGCATTCCGAACATCAATTAAAACCATTCTATTTGACAAATTCATCGCCTAAACAGATGACCTTCACTCACTATGATATTTCCCCTTTGCAAACCTGATGTAATTTTTCATGTAACCCCTATTTCTCTTCTTGCATTCTGTAATTCGCTGATTGTCCAGCCTTCTTTCAATGTGAACCGCCTAGAAGTCATTTGACTATGGCGGTATAGAAAAATAAAGTTATTATTATTATTTATCCTGCCTCTGTATGCCTAGAGCGAAAAGGGGCGTTTTTGGAGGAGTGGATAGGGCGAGGGGTGGGCAGACCTAGTCTTAGTAGTCTGGCAGTCTTGACAGGTTGCCAGATGGAACATAAGAACATAAGAAACGCCTTCGCCGGATCAGACCTAGGTCCATCTAGTCCGGCGATCCGCACACGCGGAGGCCCAGTTAGGTGCTCCTTATTGGAGACCCGGATTTCCCGTATCCCCCGATGTGATTTGCAAGAAGGTATGAATCCAACTTGCGCTTGAAACCCAGAACACTAGTCTCTGCCACCACCTCCTCCGGGAGAGCATTCCAAGCACCCACCACTCGTTGTGTGAAACAGAACTTCCCGACATTTGTCCTGAACCTTCTGCCGCTCAGTTTCAGGCTATGACCTCTTGTCCGTGTCACATCTGAAAATGTCAGTAATGCTGTTTCCTGGTCAATTTTATCAAATCCTTTTAATATTTTAAAAGTCTCTAACAAATCTCCTCTCAGTCTTCTCTTTTCGAGGGTGAACAGTCCCAGTTTTCTGAGGCGTTCTTTGTAGCTCAAATTCTCCATACCTCTGACAATTTTTGTGGCTCGCCTCTGCACATTCTCCAGCAGAGTTATATCCTTCTTAAGGTATGGAGACCAGTGTTGGACACAGTATTCTAAGTGTGGTCTGACCATTGCTCTGTAAAGTGGCATTATGACGTCTTCCGATCTACTCGTGATCCCCTTCTTAATCATGCCTAACATCCTGTTTGCTTTCCTCGCCGCCGCCGCGCATTGAGCTGATGGCTTCAGGGTTCTGTCTATCAGTACCCCCAAATCCCTTTGGACCAAGTCAAAACAGGTATAAGTTCCGAATAGGGGCCACTGAGCTGATCACGGCTGCCATGATCAACTCAGCAGCCCAGACAACCCGTCCCCCTGACACTGGTAACAATCGCGGCAGGAGAGATGCCTAATCTCTCCTACTGGACCCAAAGTACCCCCCACCCTGCATGGCTCATCGGCAGGAGGGAGCGCAAGCACTCTTGCTGGAAGGCAACCCCCCCCCCCCCGAACCACTGCGATGCTTGGCAGAAGGGAGCCCAAGCTCTCCTGCCAGAAGGCAAGCATCCCCCCATCCCCCTGACTGTGCATCTAAACCCCCCCAATCCCCTGGACCCCCTCTAACCTGAAAAGATGGCCGGATGGATGAGTGCTTTCTCCGGTCAGCCGGCAGGTTCGCCTTCCTTCGAATGCTGCTTCCCGGTGCATTGTGGGATGCACCAGGGAGGGACCTAGGGCCTGATTGGCCCAGATGCCTAAGGCCCCGCCCATAGGAGGGGCCTTAGGCACCTGGGCCAACTGAATCTTATGTTAGAATCGATTTGTTAATTCTTCTAACGGTTCCACCTTACTGCCCCTTAAACCTCTCTTTACGGCTACCAGCTGCTTCCCTCCAGTGGAAGCATTAGAAAAGCAGCCCAGCAACTACTCTGTGCATCTCAGATGGATCCCATCTCTGTTACAACAGGAAATGTATGTCAGAGAGGGCGGGACACAGCTGAGCTGCCCAGTAGAGAATGACACGGGGACAAATTTGTGCCCAGCTCCCGTGGGATCTATCTCTATCCCTGTCCCGTCCCCACAAGTTCTGTCTCTGCCCCATCCCTGCAGGTTCTGTCCTCATCTGCACAAGCCTCGAACACTTTAAAATCATAAATCAGCGATTTCTGCTAACCCTGATCATCCCTTTGCAGCTGCATTTCACTTCTGAACTTCAGAGCTGGGGCTACGGATGTCCCTGGCAGTGTCTTTGTGGGTTTAATTCCAGTTGCAGTTTGCAGTAATTTGAAGTTAAGAATTAGTCAAATGCTTATTCTATCTTCTGTCTCTCTCTCTCTGGCTGCTGCACTTCATGTGATGTGATGGGGAATCATTAAACCTTGTTCCACATGACAGAGGGAAACAGCAGTAACCGTGTTCACGGGAAAATGAGGGTCTGATTGATGGTGGAAGTTAGGGAGAAATATGTAAACTCCTTTTTCCAATTCATGTGATGATATGCAGGGTTAAGAGGCGATGCATCTGGATCAGAGATAACATGTGACCTCTCTGTTCTGTGTCTAGAATAGACGTGATCATCCTTAATTTATTTGCGATAGATCATTAATTATATAATTAACTTTCTGTCGGGTATCATTGCTTTGCAGTTTTTTATAGTTTTGTTGCTGGTTTTACGGAAACATAGGATAAGAATATAAGAATAGCTTCACTGGGTCAGACCAATGGTCCATCAAGCCCAGTAACCTGTTCTCACGGTGGCCAAACCAGGTCCCAAGGAGTGGCAAAATTCTTTGCTACCAATCCAGGGCAAGCAGTGGCTTCCACCATGTCTTTCTCAATAACAGACTATGGACTTTTCCTCCAGGAACTTGTCCAAACCTTTCTCAAAACCAGCTACACTATCCGCTCTTACCACATCCTCTGGCAACGTGTTCCAGAGCTTAATTATTTTCTGAGTGAAAAAATTTTTCCTCCTATTCCCTGTAACTTCATTGAGTGTCTCCTAGTCTTTGTCATTTTTCATGGAATAAAAAATCAGTCATTGTCTGGGATCTTTCCAGATGCTTGTGACCTGGGTTGGCCACTGTTGGAGATAGGATACTCGGCTTGATGGACCTTTGCTCTGTTCCAGTATAGCAACTCTTCAGCTATAATACACGGTGAATCTCTATCTTACCTCCTCACTTTTGCCTTTCCTCCAGGATATCCATATATAGATCTTTAAATTTGCCCCTGTATACTTTATGACAAAGACCACACACCATTTTAGTAGCCTTCCTTTGGACCGACTCCATCCTTTTTATATCTTTTTCAAGATGCAGTCTCCAGAATTGTACATAATATTCTAAATGAGGTCTCACCAGGGGCATCAATACCTCCTTTTTCCTACTGGCCATACCTCTCTCTATGCAACCTAGCATCCTTCTAGCTTTCACCGTCACCTTTTCAACCTGTTTGGCCACCTTAAGATCATCACATACAATCACACCCAAGTCCTGCTCTTCTGTCGTGCACATAAGTTTTTCAACACCTAAACTGTACCATTCCCTTGGGTTTTTGAAGCCCAAATGCATGACCTTGCATTTCTTAGCATTAAATTTTAGATGCCAAATTCAAACCATTATTCAAGCTTTGCCAAGTCTTTCTTCATGTTATTCACACTATCCTGGTTAGCTACTCTATTGCAGATTTTGGCAAAGAGGCAAATCTTACCCGACAATTCTTCAGCAATCTCGTTTATAAAAATGTTAAAAAGAACAGGCCCAAGAACAGAACCTTAAGACATACCACTGGTAACATCTCTTTCCTTGGAGTGATCTCCATTGATCACTACCCTCTGTCACCTTCCACTCACCCAGTTCTTGACCCAGCCCATCACTTTTGGATCCATCCCAAGGGCACTCAGTTTATTTATTAGACGTCTGTGTGGAACACTGTCTAAGGCTTTGCTAAAATCTAAATACACCACATCTAGCACACTCCCTCTATCCAATTCTCTGGTCACCCAGCCAAAGAAATTGATCTGATTTGTCTGACAAGACCTACCTCTAGTGAATCCATGTTGCCTCTGGTCCTGTAATCCACAGGATTCCAGAAACTTGACCATTCTCTGTTTTAAAAGTGTTTCCATTAATTTGCTTACCACAGAAGTCAGACTTACCGGCCTGTAATTCCCTACTTCTTCCTTACTTCCACTTTTGTGGAGAGGGACCACATCCACCCTTCTCCAGTACTCCAGTACCACTCCCGACTCTAGAGACTCATTGAAAAGATCAGTCAGTGGAGCTACCAGAACTTCCCTAAGTTCCTTCAGCACCCTTGGACGTATACCATCCGGACCAATCGCTTTGTCTATCTTTATTTTAGCTAGCTCCTCACAAACACAACCCTCTACAAATCGATCAGAGTCTACCACTCCTCCATCCCTATTCATGTTGGTCTTCTGCAGTCGCTCTCCCAGCGCTTCAGCCACGAACACAGAACAGAAATATTGTTTAAGCAATTCAGCCTTTTCTTTATCAGCTTCAACATATTTCTCCCTTTCACCTTTGAGTCTCACAATGCCACTTTTGCACTTCTTCCTATCACTAATACAATAGTCTCAAACTCAAACCCTTTGCAGGGCCACATTTTGGATTTGTAGGTATTTGGAGGGCCGCAGAAAAATTAGTTAATGTCTTATTAAAGAAATGACAATTTTGCATGAGGTAAAACTCTTTATAGTTTACTAGTGTTTAAGCCTGTTACATTAATGGGTGCTAGTAAAGCCTCCTTCCCTCACATGTCCCCTATTTTCAGCCCCAGCTCCAAACCTATTTCCCCCCCCACCCCCCACGGTCCAACAGCACCTCTTCCCTGCTCCCCTGGTCAGCAGCTCCTCTTCCCTGCTTCCCCGGTCAGCAGCTCCTCTTCCCTGCTTCCCCGGTCAGCAGCTCCTCTTCCCTGCTTCTCCGGTCAGCAGCACCTCTTCCCTGCTTCCCCGGTCAGCAGCACCTCTTCCCTGCTCCCCCAGTTCCTCTTCCCTGCTTCCCCGGTCAGCAGCATCTCTTCCTTGCTTCCCCGGTCAGCAGCACCTCTTCCCTGCTCCCCCAGTTCCTCTTCCCTGCTTCCCCGGTCAGCAGCACCTCTTCCCTGCTCCCCCGGTCCCTCTTCTCTGCTTCCCTGATCAGCAGCACCTCTTCCCTGCTCCCCCGGTCCCTCTTCCCTGGTCAGCAGCACCTCTTACCTGCTCCCCCGATCCAGCATGTAGCCTTGTGAGCATCGCAGCCGGCTTTTGCGAACCTCGCAGGCCTATCTGCACTTCAGCAGCACGTTCCTTCTGACGCGATCGCGTATGTCAGAGGAAACGTTATACTGAGGTGCTGTGCGGCCTGCGAAGTTTGGTACAGCCGGCCGCGATCCTCAAGGAAACCGCCCGACCCTCTGCTGCGCTTTGGAGATAGTCTTCAGCGGCTCGAAAGCCCTTCTTCCGGCAGCCACCGCCAGCGCCGCTCTACACTGCATTAAGTCGCTGAATAAGGCCCCAGAGGGCAATCGGGGTGGCCAGGACACAGGCAGGGAGAGTTGGTGAGTGAGGGCGGGAGGAGGGGAGTGGCCAGAGTGTTCCGTGCCGCCGCGTTCTAAATTAGAATGTGGCCAGGGATTAGAAAACATGGTGGCAGGGAACACGAAACCCTAAGTGCGTATGCGCACTTAGGGTTTTATTATATAGAATAAACCTTCCCCTCCCCCCGAAGGCCTGCATGTTCCCCCTTCTTTGCAGGATCCTCCAGCTTCCCCCCTGTCCTCCCGTTCTTACCTTCAGCTAGTTACTGCAGCCTGCAGAGATGATCGCCGGTACTGTAACAATCCTTGCAGGCTGCGATCAGCCTCTGCAGCACGTTCCCTCTGCTGCAGTGCCGCCCCTCCTCGGAAGAGGAAATGTGCTGATGAGCTTCAACATAGGAAAATGCAAGGTCATGCATGTAGGGAAAAAGAACCCGATGTTCACTTACAAAATGGGGGAATCACCGCTAGGGGTGAGTAACCTTGAAAGAGACCTGGGAGTGATGGTAGACACATCATTGAAGGCGTCAGCACAGTGCGCCACAGCCTCAAGGAAGGCAAACAAAATATTGGGCATCATTAAGAAGGGTATCACAACCAGGACGAAGGAAGTCATCCTGCCACTGTATCGTGCTATGGTGCGCCCGCACCTGGAGTACTGTGTTCAGTTCTGGTCGCCGTACCTCAAGAAGGACATGGAGGTACTTGAGAGGGTCCAGAGAAGAGCAACTAAGCTAATAAAGGGCATGGAGGACCTCTCATATACTGACAGACTGAAAAAGCTAGGGCTTTTCTCCCTGGAAAAGCGGAGACTTAGAGGAGACATGATAGAAACCTTCAAGATCATGAAGGGCATAGAAAAAATAGACAGGGACAGATTTTTCAAATTAAGGGGATCAATAAGTACAAGGGGGCACTCAGAGAAATTGAAAGGGGAGAGGTTTAGAACAAACGCCAGGAAGTTCTTTTTCACACAGAGGGTGGTGGATACATGGAACGCGCTACCAGAGGATGTGATAAACAGGAGCACGCTACAGGGGTTCAAAGAAGCTTTGGATAGGTACTTGGAAGACAAAGGGATTGAGGGGTACAGATAAGAGTAAAGGTAGATTATAGGGATGGGATTAGAGGTAAGTTACAAAATTAATCAGGGACCACTGTTCAGGCACTAGGCCTGATGGGCCGCCGCGGGAGCGGGCCGCTGTGCAGGATGGACCTCTGGTCTGACTCAGCGGGGGCAACTTCTTATGTTCTTATGTTCAGCTTTTGATGTAGTTAATCATAATATTCTGCATTAGCTGCTTTCAGAAATCGGCCTTGATCAAATAGTTCTGACTGGTTTGATAAATTTCTATCTGCCTACTCTTACTCAGTCAATATGAAAGGTTCCAATTCAGAATCGTAGAGAGCCCTCTGTGGCGTTCCCCCAAGGCTCTCCATTGTCTCCAATCTTATTTAACATCTACATGAGTTCATTGAAACTTTACTACCATACGCTGATGATATCTTCATATTACTTGAGGTTGATCCACATCTCGATAATTTGATACCCAATATTAACTATTGTGTTACCAAACTTCAGTCCTGGGTGACGATGGTCCAGATGAAATTAAATGCTGCCAAGACTAAGCTTTTATGGCTTGGTCCAAAGTTAGATTCTCTTAGACTCAGGAGAATCTTTGGAAATTGAGTTTGCCTTGTATTGTTATCGATTCCTCACTTAATAATATTAATAATAATTTTATTTATATGCCGCCATACCGGGGAGGTTCTAAGCGGCTCACAGCACATAAAACAATACATACAATTCCATAAAAAGTATCCTGGAAAAATACACCAAGGAGACAATACAAACATTTCAATAATGCGTCAGAATAAAAAACAGATCATGTAGATAAAAATGCGAAGCGATAAAATAAGCATAATTTAAAAGAGAAGCGTTAAGATACCAACTTATTAAATAATTGAGTCTTTAGCAATTTCCTAAAATCTAAATAAGAAGAAGCTTCTAACATCATTTTACCGATCCATGTATTCAATTTGGCAGCCTGAAAAGAAAAGGTTCTATCAAGGAACTTCTTGTAATGACAGGATTTTACAGAAGGATATGTAAATAGCTGCGCTGTCCGTGTGTTTTTATTAGAATGACTCCAAGAAAAATGAGAAAGTAGGAAACCTGGGGACAGACCAAAAGCTACTTGGTAACAGATGCATGAAAACTTGAACAGCACTCTAGACTCCACCGTCAACCAGTGCAGTTTCAGTTTCCCATTTTTTTAAAATCATAAATGAGGTGAACAGCAGTGTTCTGGACTACTCTCAATCTTTTTAAAATTTTCCTATGAGCCCCTAATATACAATATTACAGTAGACAAGGATACTTTAAAATGGAAGATTGCACCAACAGACGAAAAGAGGTTTCATCAAAATACTTCTTAATGGTACGAAGCTTCCAAAGCACCGAAAAACATCTCTTAGTCAATAAATGAGTATGTTTTTCCAAAGTAAGGTGTCTAATAATCATAATTTTATTAATAATAATAACAGTTTATATACTGCAGGACCATGAAGTTCTATGCGGTTTACAATGATTAAAAAGTTACAGATTGAGTCGTACTAACAGAGTTAAGGTTCAGCGGTCAGTTATTGTGGAGAAAGATTGTTCAGTGTAGCTGCCGAAGTACTTTAGGAACAAATATGTTTTAGGTGTTTCCTAAATTCACCATAAGTCTTCGCGTGCATGAGTAATTGTTTCTGATCTTTACCCCATAATGCTGCCTGATAAGAGAAGAGATATTGATGGTGTCTTTTAAATTGACATCCTTTAACCGGTGGAGAAGCAAAATTCAAGTTTGAATTTCTCTTAAGTCGATTGGTTGAGAAAGAGAAAAGGCCGAAAAGTACCTTAAAGCAGAAACCTCCAAATTTAAACTTTACATGTGCCTCCATCGGCAGCCAATGCAGGAGTAGGTAGGAAGGAGTTACATGATCGAACTTCTTCAGCCCCAAAATCAGCCTGACCACCGCGTTTTGCACCAGTTGTAATCATTGCAAGTTCTTCTGGGAAATTGCCAGATAGGCTATATTACAATAGTCAAGTTGGCTCAATATAAGGGACTGTACCAAAATTCTAAATGATGAAGCATCAAAATATGCTCTTATGGATCGAAGCTTCCAGAGAGTAAAAAAGCCCTTTCTGACCAAAGAGTCCACCTGGTCTTTCATGGTTAGGCCCTGGTCTAGTATTACACCCAGTACCTTCATAGTAAATTGGATAGGGTAACTGAGTTTGTTGATGCGCAGCGATGTTTTAGTGTCAACTGGGTGTGGCAAGGCTACAAAGAATTTTGTTTTTTTCTGAGTTTAGTTTCAATCTAAATTCAGTCATCCATTGTTCCATCACATTTAGTACTTCTGTTGCCATAGGAGTGACTTTGGAGAGAGAGGTCGTGAATGGGATAATGATTGTGAAGTCATCTGCGTAATTAAATAATTTTATCCCCAGTTGGGACAATTGCGCACTTTGAAAAGCAGTGGAGACAGTAGAGACCCTTGTGGAATGCTGGATAGATTACTCCAGGTTTCAGATAGAAACATAGAACATAGACGGCAGAAAAGGGCCATAGCCCATCGAGTCTGCCCATACCAATGACCCACTCCCTGATTCTTACTCCCCTATAGATCCCACATGAATATCCCATTTTCTCTTAAAATCTGACACGCTGTTGGCCTCAATCACCTGCTGAGGCAGCTCGTTCCAATGATCGACCACCCGTTCGGTGAAGAAGTACTTCCTAGCATCACCTTGAAATTTCCCTCCCATGATTTTCAGCGAGTGTCCTCTGGTTACCGAGGGCCCTGTAAGACTGAAAATATCATATTTCACCTCTATACGCCCCGTGATATATTTAAAGGTCTCAATCATGTCCCCCCTCTCTCTTCACACCTCCAGTGAGTACATCCGCAGTTTTTTTAACCTTTCTTCATACGTTGTAGTTAAAACGTATTTGATAAGTGCAGGATGTAACGAAGCCTCGGAACCAGTCTAGCACCTCGCCTCTGATACCAATTGCGTCTAAGCATTGTAACAGTTTCCCATGGTCCACTAGGTCAAAGGCAGAGCTCATGTCGAATTGCATAATCAGTGCGTTAAGGCCCCTACTGAACAAGGAGCGTAAATTGTCCAAGATGGCCGCGATTACTGTCTCAGAGGTCTGAAACCAGATTGAGTTTCATGCAAAAGAGAGAACTGATCAAGATATTCCATCAATTGGGTATGTACCAATCCTTCCATGATTTTTACAAAAAATGGAATGGATGCTACTGGTCTATAGTTGGTTGCTACTGCTAGTGATTCTTTACGATCTTTTGGAATTGGGGTTATTATAATGTGACCATTATTAGTAAAGAATTTTCCATTTTTTAAATTATTGGACAAGTAATTCAACAAAGTTAGTTTAAAGCCTGATGGGGCTGCTTTCATAATTTCTGGGGGACAGGAGTCCAAGATGCAATATGATTTAATAATAATAATAATAATAACTTTATTCTTCTATACCGCCATAGTCATGTGACTTCTAGGCGGTTCACATTGAAGAGAGCTGGACAGTCAGCGAGTTACAATATGCAGATAGTCAGTGAATTACAGTATGCAGAATCATAAAAAGCAGCGAATTACAATATACAGATTGTTCAAAATTTCAGACTTATACGCAGGAATGGACATATTAGAAATACTAGAATTTGATTTAGTGATTGGTGTAGATACTTTTTAGGTGATATTTCTGTCGAATAAGGCAGTTTTTATGGCGTTTCTAAAGGCGTCAAATGTACTTGTTATATAATTTGATATAATTATTCCATTCTAAATCTTAAAAGGAGCTCCAAATCATATCCGCTGGTATTTCATTTCTTTGTACATTAACTATTTGATGTTCATGTATATCATTTGTCGAGCAGTTATTTCTTAGGTTTTTAATTTTTGAATCGAAATGCTGTGCTAGATCATTTGCTGAAGGTAGCTTACTATTATGCATAGATTGAGTGTAGCGTATGGTGTCGAATAAGTTCGTAACTAGGTTGAACAGTTCTTTTGTATTGATTCCTTTCGAGCTAGTGTTGGATGAGTCAATTTTGGATGAGTAAAAAGCTTTATGTTTTTCTTTTATCAATTGTTTGTAGATTTTTATGTTGGATTTCCAGTTGTTCCGGTCTGACAATTTTTCCATTTTTTTCCAGATCCTTTCCAATCGTCTCACAACTTGTTTCATTTTCAGTGTCAAACCATTTATTGTATTTATTTGAGCAGCTTACATTTAAGGACCAACTAAACTCGCTTATTAAAAAGTGTTTTTTCAGCCTCCGTGCTCTGAGAAGAGTGAGAGCACTTTTTCACCAACAACACTTCTCTGTATTGGTTCAATCAATCATTTTGTCGAGGTTTGATTGTGCAATTCAGTGTATTTGGGTCTTTCAAAGGTCAATCTACAGAGACTTCAATTAATACAGAACACTGCAGCTAAACTTTAAACTTATTTTCGGTAAGAGTAAATTTGATCACATAACCCCTCTGCTCAAGGAATTACATTGGCTTCCAGTGTATCTTAGAATTCAATTTAAGTGCATTTGTATTGCATTTAAGATTTTTTTTTACATTTTTGCCACTTTGATTCCTTTAGACTGAAATGTTCATAGATCTCATCTTGCCAGAAGTTCTCCAAAATTAAAACTTACAATTCCCTCTCTCAGTGGTAAAAACAGAACCTTTAAGAGATTTAGTCATTCTTTTGCTTTTAAATTAACCAAATTCTGGAATGCTTTACGCTTACATGAAGAAGTTTAGGTTCTTTTGCTTTATTCCAGAAAGTTCTGAAAAGTTTTTTGTTTGTTAAACATTTTGGAAGTTAACTATTTCAGTCTACTTTTCCTTGTCAAGTTTCTGTATTATGTATTACATTATTGTTAACCGAGTCGAGCTCCTTTTGGTTGATGACTTGGTCTATAAAACTAAGTTTTGGTTTAGTTTAGTTTATAATGAGGACAGGAGCGGAGATATGAAAAGATGTGGCTCAGCAATAGATTGAGGGCAGGTCTTTGAAACAAGCCTGAGAGATACTGTAGGGTGGGGTAAGAGTGGACAAGGGGTGCCCTGAGATTGCATCTGTAGGGGATTTTTCTCTCTTTGTCTTCCCCTTGTTGCCTCTTGGTTTCAGGTGATCTCTTACTACCTGGCTTTGCTGGTGCTCCTTTTTATCTGTCTTTTGGTTTGCCACCAGGATGTCTGTCACTGGTTTTCTTCATTCCCTGTCTCTTATTTTCTGTGGGTGTGAGGGGATATGTGTTTCTCTAACTTATTTCAGAATAGTCACTCCTTTGTTAGTTGAGATCTAAATCCCAACTTGTGAAATCTTGTGAACTTGGGCAGGTCACGTAACCCTCGATTTCCTCCGGGGATAAGGAATATGCTGAATTTTCATACACTTCAATAGCATTTGGGCTTGCAGCAGTATATAAGAAATTACTTTTAAAAGAAAATCTGTCTCTGAGATGCTTTGCTTCTAGCTTGGGCCTATTCCCTGCGATATTCACGCTTCTCTCCTCTCGGCAGAATTTGGGGTGCTCTAAACGTCACTATGTCCTGCTTTTCCTTTCACCTCCTCGACGCAACTTCACAAATCTTAGTGTGTAATCTCTAATCCTGTTTCATGTCCTTATTAATCTTTGTAACACATTTACTGAGTACTTAGCTAGATTTAATTTCCTGTTTAGTGATGTTCAATATTTTAATTGACTCTATTTATGGATGTAGCTTGCAACAGTCTCCAGAAATAGTTATCATGGCCGGAGAGCTGGAGGATAGAGAACTCCACAGGAAGAGAGGGATTGGAGAAGAGTCGGGTAGAAATGAGAGAAGTTCTTAAGGGTTTCTTAGTTTTAGCATCATAGCTGGGACTGGATAAAGATCCAAGATGCCAAATTAGCAGTTCAGACCTTTACAGTTCTCCACCAAATAATTCAGTCGACTCCAATGTATTTGCTCTGAGCCAGAATCTTTAATAAACTTCTTCAAAGCCGATTCTGACGTCAAAGCAATACTTTAACAAAATAATGCTAATTATTAATTTGGGTTTTGCTGACTTCTTTTTTTATTAGTGGTTCAAGGTGAGTTACATTATTTTTTTTAGTATTTATATACCACTTATAGTCTAAGTGGTTCACATTCAGGTACGCAAGCATTTTCCCCTGTCTGTCCTGGTGGGCTCACAATTTATCTAATGTACCTGGGGCAAATGGGGGGATGAAGTGACTTGCCCAGGGTCACAAGGAACAGCGTGGGATTTGAACCCACAACCTCAGGGTGCTGAGGCTGTAGCTCTAACCACCGCGTCACATACTCCCACATGCCAGTACACTAGATATTTCCCTGTCTTCAGAAGGCTGCCAGTCTAAGTTTGCACCTGAGCCAATGCAGGGTTACGTGACTTTCCCATAAGAGCAGTAGTGGAATTTGGACCAAGCACCCCTTCAAGAACTCCATCGGACAAACACAGTCTCTCCAGCATTTCAGTTCTATGTCTCCAGTGAGTCATATGGGGACAGACTTAGAGATCTCAATACATACACTTTGAAAGAGAGGTGGAAGATTGAAGCTAGAGACGTTGAAATAGCTACGTGGCATGAATGTGAACGAGGTGAGTGTCTTTCAGTTGAAAGGAAGCTCTGGAATGAGGGGCCATAGGATGAAGGTGAAAGGGGATAGACTAACCTTAGAAAATATTTTGGTTTTATACAGATAGGGTGGTGAATGCTTGCAATGATCTCTCGGAGGAGGTGGAGGCAACGAAACGTGCATCTGAATTTAAGAAAAATTCACCCAAGAAGGGATAATGAATGGTATAGATGCGGAGACTGGATGGGCCATGCGGTCTTCACCTGCTGCCATGTTTCTTTGGGGGTGACAAAAGGAAGCAAAAGAAGTGAGAAAGTTGCAAGACAGTGGTAGGGAAAGTAAGTTTAATATAGAAAAACTCATTGAATGAATGGAAAGTCTATGAAAAAAGGGTGGAAGATTTGTAAGCTTGGACCTTACTGCTATTACAAAGATAAAGTTCCATGATTCCCATGAATGGGATGTGACCATACCAAGCTATAATCATTTTAGGAAATATAGGGAAGGCCAAAGGGGGGCAATTTGGGTGAAATAGAAAATGCAGGAAACCTGGGGACAGGAAGAAGCTCTATGGATTGTCCTGGAAAGAGAAAATAGAACTTGTACGCACAGATCCCCACAAATGGAGAAGCTGGACAAGGATCTGACCAAAGATATTCATAAGCTTGGAATGTAATCTAAACCCCCTTTGTCTATACTGTAAATGCTGTAAAGTCTGTATTTCTCACTACCATACTATGAATGTACTCTTTTAACCCGTTCTGGGCTCCCTTTGCCTAAATAAATAAAGAGACGGTGCTGTTGCTGAGAAACTGCAACTTGCCTATTGTGAATCTGAAAGAAGCAGAGAGATTGCAGATGCCTGTCAAAGTGCTTTGCTTGGAGAAACGGTGATGGAACCCACGAGGGAAGGGGCGACTCACAAATGGAAGAAGCGTTTCCAAAGTCCGGTCAATAGTGGTCATCACGCAATATGGTTTGCTATGAGAGCAAAGGTGGAGTGCACATGCACTAAACTCGGAGTGCTGGATTTCAGACATGCTGATGGTGTAGGTAGGCATAGGAGAAGCAGAAGGGCATTGGTCCAAGCTGAAATCTTCACCAGAAATGGCAAGAGAGAAAGAGGAAGCCTCGATGGTTCTCCAAAGAAGTGGCTGAAAAAATAAAGGCAAAAGAGTCTGTGTTGAAGAAAAACACAAAATCTCAACAGGAGGATCATGGAAAATATTACTGGATTAAACTCAGAGAAGAGGAAAATATGACTAGCAAAAGAATAGGTGGGAGAAAAAAGTGGCTGAAGATGTAAAGAGTGGTGAAAGATCTTTTTCCAGATATATTGGAGAAAGGAGAAAGGCTAGCAATGGAATTGTGAGATTGTAAGATGCTGAAAACAACTATGTGGAGAGTGATGAGGATAAAGCAAATGCACTATATTTGGTGTTCACAAAATACGCCTTTGTAGACGCTATCCTTCCTCTCATCAACAGCTCCCTAAAACGGGTGTAGTGCCTGCAAACTGGAAATCAGCAGTCATCAGACCGATCTTGAAAAAATTCACACTTGACCCTAACATGGCTGGCAATTTCAGACCTGTCTCCAACCTACCCTTCGTCTCCAAGATCCTGGAAAAAACAGTGTTATCCCAATTACATTCCTTCATTAACGATCAAGGCGCCCTATCCGCCTTTCAATCGGGATACAAGAAATTCCACAGTACATTACATTAGTGATTTCTATTCCGCCATTACCTTGCGGTTCAAGGCTGATTACATAAGGAGTTATTTAAACATTTAGGACTACATAAGGAGTTATGGAGTGGAGTGGGTTGCTATTGGGGATTGAGATGATTCTTCCTGTGTTAGTTTGCCTTTAAGGATTTCTTGAATAGCAGGGTTTTTATTTCTTTTCTGAAGGATTTGTAGTATGGGGTCATGATCAGTAAATTGGAGAATTGGTAGTCTAGTTTTGCTGCCTGAGGGGGCCAGGAGGCCATCGTACATTTTTTTTCATTTGACGTTTTTAATTGGAATGGAGTGTGTGTTCTCCTATGTCTTGTTGTGGTTGTTTGGATTAGTCAGTTGTTCAATTAGGCTAGGCAGTCTCCGTTTATGGTTTTAAATAGTGGACAGTAGAATTTGAATAGTATTCTTGCTTGTATTGGGAGCCAGTGTGAATCAAGATATGTCGCTGTGATGTGGTCATGCTTCCTCAGTGAGTAGATAAATCCCAGAGCTGTGTTTTGTACTGTTTGTAGTTGTTTCATCATGGTTGTGGGGCAGGGGAGATAGAGGATGTTGCAGTAGTCTAGAACAGTGGTTCTCAACCCTGTCCTGGAGGACCACCAGGCCAATCGGGTTTTCAGGATAACTCTAATGAATATGCATGGAGCAGATTTGCATGCCTGTCACTTCCATTATATGCAAATCTCTCTCATGCATATTCATTAGGGCTAGCCTGAAAACCTGATTGGCCTGGTGGTCCTCCAGGACATGGTTGGGAACCACTGGTCTAGAAGACCCAGGACTAGGGACTGGACCAAGAGCTGGAATTGTTTTTTGTTGAAGAATTTTCAAACTTGCCTTAGATTTCTCAGGACTGCAAATTATTTCTGTATTGTTTTGTTGATTTGTGGCTGCATGGTACAGCCTCTGTCTATCAGCATTCCCAGAAGTTTTAGAGTGGGTTGAATGGGGTATTTGATTGAGTTTATTACTAGGTTTGTTATGGTTGGGATTTTGTTATTTTCGAGGAGGATGAATTTTGTTTTGTACTGAAACTGTCCTCCTCGACATCGTCGACGAGTGCTGGAAACTCATGGACAAAGGTAATGATGTCCTTCTGGTGCTGCTGGATCTCAGCGCGGCCTTCGACACTATTGATCATCCTCTCCTCATTGAGCGGCTCTCTGATATAGGAATCAGAGACATTGCGCTACAATGGTTCTCCTCTTTCCTAAAAAACAGATCCCAAAGCATTCTGCTCAACGACATGCTATTGAAACCAATCAAATACGGTGTGCCATAGGGGGCTCTGCTATCTCCCCCTACTATTCAATCTCTATGTTAAACCTGTCCTAGAGTTAGCCCACAAATACCAAATACAGATTCATTTCTTTGCGAATGACATCCAACTGTACCTACCGCTAGGAGAAGCCCGTGACACCCAGATTGCGAAACTCCTAACCTGCTTTTTGGAAATCAAAACTGGATGTCCATCAACAAACTGCAACTGAACACCTCCAAGACAGAACTCCTTTGGATCTGCAAAGGATGCTGTGACCATCCCTCGCTGTGCTGGAACTCGACTAGTCTAACTGGTTGGCAGGCAGAAAACAAAGGGTTGGGGTGAAGGGACAATACTCAGGCTGGCGGAGTGTCACGAGCGATGTTCCACAGGGGTCTGTGCTCGGACCGCTGCTGTTCAATGTGTTTATAAACGACCTGGAAACGGGGACGAAGTGTGAGGTTATAAAATTTGCAGATGACACCAGCAGGGTTAGGACTGCGGAGGAATGCGAAGACCTACAAAGGGACCTAAACAAACTGGAAGAGTGGGCAAACAAATGGCAAATGTGATTTAATACAGAGAAATGCAAGGTCATGCATATAGGGAAAAAGAACCCGATGTTCAGCTACAAAATGGGGGGATCGGTGCTAGGGGAAAGCAACCTTGAAAAGGACTTGGGTGTGCTAGTGGATACAACAATGAAATCAACGGCACAATGTGCAGCAGCCTCAAAGAAAGCAAATAGAATGTTGGGTATCATTAAAAAGGGTATCACAACCAGGACGAAGGAAGTCATCATGCCGCTGTATCGAGCGATGGTGCGCCCGCACCTGGAGTACTGTGACCAGTATTGGTCGCCGTACCTCAAGAAGGACATGGCGATGCTTGAGAGGGTCCAGAGAAGAGCGACGAAAATGATAAAAGTCATGGAAAACCTTTCATATGTAGATAGGTTAGAAAGGCTGGGGCTCTTCTCCCTGGAAAAGCGGAGACTCAGAGGAGACATGATAGTGACTTTCAAGATCATGAGAGGTATCGAGAAGGTAGACAGAGATAGATTCTTCAGACTAATGGGGCCCACAAGTACAAGGGGGCACTCGGAGAAACTGAAAGGGGACAGGTTTAGAACCAATGCTAGGAAGTTCTTTTTCACTCAGAGGGTAGTGGACACATGGAACACACTGCCGGAGGCTGTGATAGGACAGAGTACACTCCAGGGTTTTAAAGAAGGATTAGATAAATTCCTGAAAGATAGGGGGATTGAGGGATACAGATAGAGGTAGAGATGGGATATAGAGAGAGTTTAGATAGAGACCAAGGGGATTTAAGGGTTCAGACAATGATCACCGTACAGGTCATGGGCCTGATGGGCCACTGCAGGTGCGGACTGCTGGGCGCGATGGACCTCTGGTCTGACTCAGCAGAGGCAACTTCTTATGTTCTTATGAAAGACCAAGTACACAGCTTAGGAATACTCCTTGATTGCAACCTATCGCTTTCTGACCATATGTCTCAGGTGGTTTCTTCCTCATTTTACTACCTGCGACAACTCCGAAAAATAAGGAACTATTTTTCCAAGTCTGACTACTCTATGCCTTAGTACTCTCCCGCATGGATTACTGCAATGCGCTATTCAGCAATCTCACGGTGAAGAACATACAACGTCTCCAGCATGTTCAAAATGTGGCAATCAGGCTTCTGAAAATCCTTGCATGACATGGCATTGGCCTATGTGATGACTAAGCTTCCTCCGTATGTGTTGAACCAGTTCCTCTACTCTCGGGATGAAATACACCTCAAAACTCCCCCTGGTTGTGCCCTTTGACTGCAAACCATCAAGCGACGGTCCTACTCTCACTTCATACTGAGTCACTGGAATCGACTGCCCCCAAAGATCAGATCCCTTGAAGGACTCCTCAGCTTTAGAAAAGCAATAAAAAACATACCTCTTCACCTTAACCCCTACCCTTGACCGATAGACTACAAAGAGATGTAGATTGGTACCAGAACCAGTATGTGTCACATAAGGATAACTTGTATTATACACTGTAACTTTCTGTATGTCAAATTAGGTATAACTTGTACTGGAAACCTTGCATTGTAAGGTTAACCATAGCAAATTGAACCACTAAGCATGTATCAAGTTAGGATAAAAACTTCTATCGTAAACTTATACAGAAATTATGCATATTAAACGTGTAACCCGTTCTGAGCTCTTTGGGGACAACAGGCTAGAAAATGAATGAATTAAACAAATAAGAAAATCCTGAAGAAGGACTGCAGTTGACTGCCGAAGGTAGACAGAAACATAGAAATATGATGGCAGATAAAGGCCAAATGGCCCATCCAGTCTGCCCATCTGCAAAGACTAGGGGACACTTAATGAAGTTACAGGGAAATACTTTTAAAACCAATAGGAGGAAATAGATTTTCACTCAGAGAATAGTTAAGCTCTGGAATGCGGATAGCGTAGCTAGTATTAAGAAAAGTTTGGACAAGTTCCTGGAGGAAAAGTCCAACGTCTGTTATTGAGAAAGACACGGGGAAGTCACTGCTTGCCCTGGATCGGTAGCTACTCCTTAGGTTCAGACTTCTGATACAGTCCATTCTGGTCAAAACACATACGTGAGTCATGCAGCCGAATTCTGGACAGATTGGAGGGGAGCAAGATGGCTAAGCAGAAGACCCGAGAGTAGCGAGTAGCACTAGTCTAAGTGCGAGGTGATGAGGGTATGCTTAGAGAGGAAGGGTCAGATTTTGATAATATTATAGAGGAAGAAGAAGCAGCAGGTTTTAGCAATATGCTGTATATGAGCGGTGAAGGAGAGAGAGGAGCCAAAGATGACCCTGAGATTATGAGGAGACATAACAGGAAGGATGAGAGTGTTGTCCACAGAGACAGAGAATGAGGGAAGAGGAGAGGTGGGTTTAGGCAGGAAGATCAGCATCTCTGTTTTAGTCATATTCAGTTTTAGATGGTGGTGAGACATTTATTTAGATTTTTATCCCGTCCTCCCAGTAGCTCAGAATGGTCTACAAGCAAACATTCACAGTGGAGTACATTTCGACAATACAAAGAATATACAGTAGTTTAAATACAAGGACTAAACAGTAATTTAAGTACAGGTTAAGAATGGACCGTACAGCAATTTAAGTAGAAGTTTCGAATGGGGAAGAGAGGTTAGAGGGGAGGGGGGAGTTTAAGGGGGTGAGACGTAGACTGTGGTTGAATTTTCGTTGAAGAGGATGGTCTTTACTGCTTTCCGGAAGGTCATCAATGAGTTCTGTAGTCTGATTTGTGGGGGGAATTGGTTCCAGAGTTGGGGGATGAAGTGGCTGTAGGAGCATTTGCGAGCAGTTTCTGATAGGAGGGACCTTCCTGGGGGGATGCATAGGTGTTTCTCCATTTCTGCATGGAGGGGGTGGGTGGGGGTGTACAGGGTTAGCTTGGATACTATGTAGGCAGGGGTGGTGATGTAAATTCTTTTATGTGCTATTACCAGGGCCTTGAATGCGCAGCGTTGGTTAATTGGAAGCCAGTGTTCAGCGCAGAGGACTGGGGAGATAGGATCGTGGTAGTTGAGGCTGTGTAGGAGGTGGATTGCTGCATTTTGTACCCGCTGGAGGCGCTTGGGATCTTTTTTGGCTACTCCATTAAATAGGGAGTTGCAGTAATCCATCCTAGAGAGGACATAGGTGTAGAGGAGTTGGGCTAGGTCGGGTGTGGAGATGTAGTGTTTGATCCTTCTCAGTTGGTGGAGGTAGTAGAAGGAGGTAGAGACTACTTGAGATATGTGGGTGGACAGGGACAGGTGGCCATCTAATGTTATTCCTTGGAGGGGTATTTGATCTGCTGTAGTTAATAAGGTGGAGTCCCATGATAGTGTTGGACGTGTGTATTTGGTACTTTTTTCCCTGATCCATAAAAGTTCGATCTTGGAGGCGTTCAGCTATGGTTTATTATTTGTCATCCAGGTTTTCATGTCAGAGAGGCAGTGTTGGAGGTTGGCAATTTGGGATGATCAGTTTTCGCCTAGTGGGAGGAGCAGCTGGATGTCATCGGCGTAGGAGTGAATTTTAACATTGTACTTCTGGGCTATATCAATGACAGTTCTGATGTAGAGGTTAAATAGGAGGGGGGATAGAAGGGCGCCTTGGGGAACGCCATATTTGGTAGGTGTGGGATTAGATTTGTTCGTCCCTAGTAGGACTGTTTGGGTTCTTTGGTGAAGGAAGGAGGTGAACCACTGGAGGGCAGAGTCCTTGATTCCAAGATCATAGAGTCTAGATATAAGGAGGTGGTGGTCGACAGTGTCAAAGGCAGTGCTGAGGTCAAGTAGGACTACTAGGGCGTCGCTGCCTTTGTTGAGTATCGACCAGCTGTCATCGATGATATCCAGGAATACTGACTCTGTGCTGTGGCCTGTTCGGAAGCCGGATTGAGCAGGGGACAGGGCAGCTTGTTCTTCGATGAAAGGGTGTAATTGGCGGAGCATTATTCGTTCTAGGAGTTTGGAGACAAATGGGAGGTTGGAGACTGGGTGGTAGTTGCCGGGTTCGTTAGGGTCGAGGGTGGGTTTTTTAAGAGTGGGTTTGATAATAGCCGACTTCCAGCTGAGAGGTACTGTCCCTGTGGAGAGGGAGGAGTTAATGATGGGGAGGATAGATTCTGCCATGCCGTCTTCTGTGGACAGTAGGAGGCTGGATGGGCAGGGGTCAAGGATGGTGCTGGAGGGCTTGAGTTCTCTCAGGGTTTCAAGAACCTCAGCATGGGTGGCCATATGAAGTTGTGGGAGAGTGGTAGAGGATGGGGTACTTGGGTTAAGTTGGGGGTGTGCTGGAGGGGGGGTTGGCGGCAATGTCAGACAGGCAGGCTGAGACTGGTCTGGGTTTCAGTAGAGATATTTGGTGTAGAGAGGTAGAATTGGGAGTCATCAGCATAGAGGTGATAGTGGAAGCCCTAGGAGGAGATCATCGCTCCAAGTGAGCAAGTGTAGATCGAGAAAAGGAGTGGTTCCAGGACAGAGCCTTGAGATACACCAATTGATAGCGGGAAGGCTGTGGAGGAGAAACCTGCATTGCATACACTGAAGGTGCGAAGGGAGAGATAGGAAGAAAACCAGGAGAGGGCAGAACTCTGGAATCCCAACAAGGACAGGGTATCAAGAAGTAAGCGATGATCGACAGTATCAAAGGCTGCAGACAGATCGAAAAGGATGAAGATAGAGTAGAGGCCTTTGGATCTGGCCATGAACAGGGTATTGGAAACTTTAGTAAGGGCAGTTTCCATGGAATGCAGCGGGCGAAACCTGACTGAAGCGGATCTGGAATAGGAGCTTGGAGGATGAGAGAAGATATGTGGTTTCCTCCTCAGTGATCTCAGAGAAAGAGGAGAGGGTGGCTGATGTTGAGGGGAGGTTAGTAGAAGGGGGCAGATGGATGGAGGGAAGGGGGAAGCAGCCTGGTTGAGAGCTCAAGGTGAATTTTCTGAATCTTATTGTAGAAGAACTCTGCCATTGTCTGGGGAGAAATTGAAGTGGGGATAAGTGGTGAGGGTGTTTTGAGTAGTGAGTTTAATGTGGTGAATATTGGAGCTAAGAGAAGTGGTTAAGTGAATATAGTAGTTTTGGTTAGCCAGCGAGAGGGCAGACTGGAATGATGTCAGCATCAATTTGAAGTGTAAGAAGTCAGTGAGCGATGGGAGGGGGGGTTGGGGGGTGAGCCAGGGTTAGGGTTTGGCACACCTAGCAGTACGTGACATTGAAGAAGCAAGTCTCTTTAATACCCTCTGTTACGCCTGAGAAAGGTGATCCTAAAGAAGCCACATAATGTTGAATAGGATCTGGGAAAGTGGATCTCTGGGGAGCACCTCAGGAAGGACTCCCAAAACCCAGTATATTATGGTTGACCCAATCGAAAGCACTTGAAAGGTCGAACAGCCTTAACAAAATCTGTTTCTGACACAAGATCATCCAGCACCATTTCCATACTAAAACCACTTTGAAAGCTCGATTGTGGAGAGTGTAAGATATTAAAATACTTTATTTCCTTTGTTTATTCACTTCTCTATACTGTTCTCCCAGGAGAGCTCAGAATGGTTTACATGAATTTATTCAGGTACTCAAACATACTCTCAAGACTTTCCATCACTTCAGTAAGCAGAGGGAAGGATGCCACTGGCCGCTTTATGGCATCGGAGCCACATTCAGGAAACGTCCACAACATCCCAAAAGGATGTTTACTCTGTTTAGATGGTTTCTTCTAAGCCTCTCTTGTTTACATTCCTGTTTCTCTTTTTTATTCCTGGTTCTATGCTCCCCCCCCTCCTTTCCCTTATTTTCAGGGATATTCCTCTCCTATTCTCTTGCATCTCTTATCCTTCCATAAGAACATAAGAATTGCCACTGGTCAGTCAGACCAGTGGTCCATCATGCCCAGCAGTCCGTTCACGTGGCGGCCCTCTGGTCTAAGACCAGCACCCTAACTGAGACTAGCCCTACCAGTGCACATTCTTGTTCAACAGAAACTTGTCTAACTTTGTCTTGAATCCTTGGAGGGTGTTTTCCCCTATAACAGCCTCCGGAAGAGCATTCCAGTTTTCTTCCACTCTCTGGGTGAAGAAGAACTTCCTTACATTTGTATGGAATCTATCCCCTTTCAACTTTAGAGAGTGCCCTCTCGTTCTCCCTACCTTGGAGAGGGTGAACAACCTGTCTTTATCTACTTTGTCTTGAATCCCTGGAGGGTGTTTTCCCCTATAACAACCTCTGGAAGAGCGTTCCAGCTTTCTTCCACTCTCTGGGTGAAGAAGAACTTTGTACGGAATCGATCCCCTTTTAATTTTAGAAAGTGCCCTCTTGTTCTCCCTTCCTTGGAGGAGCTAGTTTTTAAATTTTGGGCTGTCTTTGTCAAGTTGGCACTCCAGTGTGGATTAGTAGCTGAGTGGTTACAGCAGTAGGCTGAGGATTGAAATGTGGAGAGTAAACCCCCGTTCTCTTTGACAACTCACTTTACCCTCTGTTGCCTCAGGTTCAGCTTAGACTGTAAGCTCTCCAGAGCAGGCACCAAATGCAACGTGTGGGGCCCCTTCTTCTCGAGGACTGCCCCCTCCTCCTGTTTAGCAGGTGTCTCTCCTTCGTGGCAGTGCTCTGGCGGAGGTGGAGGGGGGGAGAGTTTGGAGTTTTCTACTGTACAGCTTCCTCTGTCTGAGACGTGTTCTGATTTGAGCCACTGTACATTTTCCCATTAGTAAGTGTTTAGTTCAGCATTTTAAATAATTGTGTCCTTAGAATGATATTTAAAATACATTTGGGGCTCAATGAGCCGGGAAAGTGTCTGCATGTTATTTTGATGACACCCGGCCGTTTGGAAGGGAGCGGGGAAGAAGGCGGACAGGCACAGCTGCATATTATAAACTCATTATGGATGTAATTTACAGAGACATCTCCCAGCTCCGTACACAATTTCTCTGATGCTTCCCCCCCCCCCAACACCCCCACTATGTCTGTTTGTCAAGTACAGACTCTTAGAAGCTCTTGCTAATGGCCCATGTATTACAAGACAGGGCAGCTCTCTGCTCCTCTCGCTTGCAATGAGTGTGCCACTAGGGAAGAGAAAAGAGGCACGGTCAAAGGAAGCACAGAGAAATAAAGAGCAAATGTTAACCCCATTTTGCAGGAGACACTGAAAGGGAAGTGCTGCTTCCACCTTGTTTAAAATTCAAACCTGCTTGCACTAGATCCAGAAGAAAAGATCCCGGGATGACGGATGAGGGAAACACTACGGCAGCTGTGAGTCACTTAAGTGGCTTCACTGCAGCTCTCTGAGAATATTTCTCTGTGGATGGGATTCAGACGTCTAGACTTCTCTCCTGAGGTCACTCTTTCGTCCTCATCACGTACAGCTCCTTTCTTTTCGTTTAAGTAGATTTCTAAACATTTTACAACAAGAATAAAAATTCTTAAAGAAACAGAGCTCTTTTTACAAAGCAGAGCTACTGATTTGTGTCACTGAATGCGAAAAAGCCCACAGGGGTTGAATGGGCTTCTTCGCATACCGGTAGCTTCTCTTTATAAAAGGAGCTCATAGTGATTTAACATATGAAGTTTAAACTGAGGAAACAGGAAATTGAGGAAACCGAGAGACATTTTGCTTCTTAGAAACATGATTGCAGATAAAGGCCAAATGGCCCATCCGCAGTAACCATTAACTCTTCCTCTCTCTCTGAGATCCCACGTGCCTATCCCAGGCTTTCTTGAATTCAGGCAATGTCTGAATCCACAATCTCTTCTTGGAGACTGTTCTATGCATCTACCACCCTTTCTGTAAAAAAGTATCTCCTTAGATTACTCTTGAGCCTATCACCTCTTAACTTGATCCTTTGCCCTCTCATTGCAGAGTTTCCTTTCAAATGAAAGAGAGTTGACTCATGCGCATTTACATTATGTAGGTATTTAAACATCTCTATCATATCTCCCCTCTCCTGCCTTTCCTCCAAAGTATACAGATTGAGATCTTTAAGTCTGTCCACATATGCCTTATGACGAAGACCACACACTGTTTTAGTAGCCTTCCTCTGGACCGACTCCATCCTATTTATATCTTTTTGAAGGTGTGGCCTCCAGAATTGTACACTATATTCTAAATGAAGTCTCAGCAGAGTCTTATACAGGGGCATCAATACCTCCTTTTTCCTACTGGCCATACCTCTCCCTTTGCAACCTAGCTTCCTTCTAGCTTTCACTGTCACCTTTTCAACCTGTTTGGCCTGTTTAAGATCATCACATACAAACACACCCAAGTCCCGCTCTTATGTCATGCACATAAGTTCTTCACCTCCCTGCTAGGGTGATGGAACTGATGACTCTGTCCTAGATTTCAAGTTTTAAGAATACTTGAAATACCGTACTTTGCAGAACATCAGGGTGGGTTACAAAATATACCCCCCTTTTACAAAACCACGAAAGTGTATTTTAGCATCAGTTGGCACTCTGAACGCTCTGTGATGCTGCCGACACTCATAGAGTTCCTATGAATGTTGGGAGCAGCGCAAAGCATTCAGCGTGCTGGCCTCCGGAGTCATGCATGTAGCCCCCGGAGCAGAGCTAAAAGGATAGTGGATGGATTAATCAAAAGCATTGTGAAATAGGAAAGTCTTAAGGGATGTTCTGAATGGCTCTAGTGAGGATCTTGTGGTCTGAGTGGTTCAGGAAGGCCATTTGAGAGCGTAGGGCTAGTGACTGAGAAGATGCTGCTACAAGTTGACTCATAGGTGATCTGTCTTGAGGAGGGGATGTTGAGTAGGTTTTGCTGGAGTGAGTGAAGTGTACATGATGGAGAGTCTAGATAGGGAGGGGATTGTGACCAATGTGTTTTGTATACTATTAATAGGATATCCATTGCCTTCTCTTTGAATGTGGCTGCTGGGTCTAGTTGCCAAAGAGCAAGAGAACTCCTTGGAAGTTACCAGACCAAAAGTGCATTTGTCTGGACAACATGCCTGTATAACCTGAGTCTGTGGTGTCCCTATCAACAGCACAAGACCATGACACTCCCAGTGATGCTGAGGGGTCTGACTACTGCTGAGTGGAGTCTATCCTCCCAGTAGCTTAATCTAATCTAATCTGGGATTTATGCGTCGCACTATGTCTATAAAGGTTCAAGGCGACTTACAGAACAGTATATGGAGAATTGTTTAGTATAGTGCAGAGAAGCTTAGACATACATTACAAGGATTCACTAGAGAAGACATTAAGATCTTTGGGATTCCTTGAAGAAGAGATTATTGTACCATGCAGTGAAAAAGGCAGTTTGGTACAACTCAGCGGAGCTGTGGGAAGTAACATTTAGAGGAGGAATAAAATACAACAAGAAAATTAATATGATTCGATGTAAGAGGTCATGAGGTAGGTAGCGTCTGTTGCAGTCATTCACTAATAGTTGGTTGAGTACTTAGTTCCTTGGTGGTAATAGGATGAAGAATTTGACATTGATGAAAGTTGGACTTAGTTGCCGGTAGAGTTTATGGAGTTGAAAAGAAAGGCCTTTTAGTTTTTTGTGAAGCATGGTGTAATTAGATTCAGATCTGATGGTTCTTAAGAACATAAGAAGTTGCCTCCGCTGAGGCAGACCAGAGGTCCATCTCGCCCAGCGGTCCGCTCCCACGGCGGCCCATCAGGCCCATTGCCTGAGCAATGGTCCCAGACTATCCCTATAACCTACCGCTACTCTTATCTGTACCCCTTAATTCCTTTATCCTCTAGGAACCTATCCAAACCTTCTTTGAAGCCTTGTAATGTGCTCCGGCCTATCACAGCCTCCGGAAGCGCGTTCCATGTGTCCACCACCCTCTGGGTGAAAAAGAACTTTCTGGCATTTGTTTTAAACCTGTCTCCTTTCAATTTTTCCGAGTGCCCCCTTGTATTTGTGGTTCCCCATAATCTGAAAAATCTGTCCCTGTCTACTTTTTCTATACCCTTCAGGATCTTGAAGGTTTCTATCATGTCTCCTCTAAGTCTCCGCTTTTCCAGGGAGAACAGCCCCAGCTTTTTCAGTCTGTCAGTATTTGAGAGGTTTTCCATACCTCTTATCAGTTTAGTTGCTCTTCTCTGGACTCCCTCAAGTACCGCCATGTCCTTTTTGAGGTACGGCGACCAATACTGGACACAGTACTCCAGATGCGATCGCACCATCGCACGATACAGTGGCAGGATGACCTCCTTTGTCCTGGTCGTGATACCCTTCTTAATGATACCCAACATTTTGTTTGCTTTTCTTGAGGCTATAGTGCACTGTGCCGACGCCTTCAAAGACGTGTCCACCATCACTCCCAGGTCTCTTTCAAGGTTACTTACCCCTAGCAGTGATCCTCCCATTTTGTAGCTGAACATCGGGTTCTTTTTCCCTACATGCATGACCTTGCATTTACCTACGTTAAAGTTCATTTGCCATTTTTTGGCCCATTCTTCTAGCATCGTTAGGTCCCTTTGCAGATCTTCGCAGTCTTCCATGGTTTCAACCCTGCGGTAGAGTTTGGTGTCATCCGCAAATTTAATAACTTCGCAATTTGTTCCCGCCTCCAGGTCATTTATAAATATATTGAACAGGAGCGGTCCCAGCACCGACCCCTGCGGAACTCCGCTCGTGACCCCATGCCAGTCTGAGTAATGGCCCTTCACTCCAACCCTCTGTTTCCTGTCTGCCAGCCAGTTTTTGATCCATCGGTGGACCTCCCCTTGCACCCCGTGTCTCCACAGCTTTTTAAGCAGTCTTTCGTGCGGTACCTTGTCAAAGGCTTTTTGAAAGTCAAGGTAAATGATGTCAATGGATTCCCCCTTTATCCACCTGTCTGTTTACCCCCTCAAAGAAGTACAATAAGTTTGTGAGGCATGACCTACCCTTGCAGAAGCCGTGCTGGCTCGACTTTAGCTGTCCATTGTTTTCTATGTGTTCACAGATACTGTCCTTAATCAGTGCTTCCATCATTTTTCCCGGGACCGAGGTCAAGCTCACCGGCCTGTAGTTCCCCGGGTCCCCCCTTGAACCCTTCTTGAAGATGGGTGTAACATTTGCAATTTTCCATATTTGGCGAAGTGGTTCTGCTATTACGTTCCTTAGTTCCTTGAGTACCCTTGGGTGAATGCCGTCCGGACCTGGCGATTTGTCGCTCTTTAGTCTGTCTATCTGCCTGAGGACATCCTCTTGGCTTACCTCTAGTTGGACCAGCTTTTCATCCCGATCCCCATTTACGATGTCCTCCGGTTCCGGAATATTGGATGTGTCCTCCCTCGTGAAGACTGACGTGAAGAACTTATTTAACCTGTCTGCTATCTCTTTTTCCTCTTTTACCACTCCTTTTTTGTCTCCATCATCCAATGGCCCCACTTCTTCCCTTGCCGGTTGCTTCCCCTTCACATATCTGAAGAACGATTTGAAGTTTGTTGTTTCCCCCGCCAGTCTCTCCTCATATTCCCTTTTAGCTTTTTTAACCACACGGTGACACTCCCTTTGGTGTTCTTTGTGCTCCTTTTGGTTGTCCTTTGTTTGGTCCTTTTTCCATTTTTTGAACGATGCTTTCTTGTCACTTATCGCCTTTTTCACTGCAGTTGTTATCCACGCTGGGTTTTTTGTTCGTTTTTTTTTTTGCACCCCTTCCTGAATCTGGGGATGTACAGGTTCTGTGCCTCTTGCACCGTGCCCTTGAGTAAGGACCAGGCTTTTTCTACAGACTCCATCTTCCTTGCGCTACCGTTGAGTTTCTTTCCCACCAGTTTCCTCATGCCATCATAATTCCCTTTTTTGAAGTTGAGTGCTGTCGCTGTGGATCTTTTCACCTTTGATGGTCCAATTTCCAGCTTGCACTGGATCATGTTGTGATCGCTGTTTCCTAGGGGTTCTAGCACCGCCACCTCCTTTGCAGGTCCCCCTAGCCCATTGAGGATTAGGTCGAGAGTTGCATCCCCCCGTGTTGGTTCCGTGACCAGCTGTTCCATGAAACAGTCCCTCGTGGTTTCCAGGAATTTGGACTCCCTTGTGCAGTTTGAGTGTCCAATACTCCAGTCTATCCCAGGGTAGTTGAAGTCTCCCATCACTATCACGCTTCCGCTTTTGCATATCTGCCTCAGCTCAGTCTCCAGGTCCTGGTCGAGTGCTTCCGGTTGTCCAGGTGGGCGATAGTACAGGCCCAATTTTATGTCTGATCCAGCTCCTCCTGGTAGCTTAATCCATAGTGATTGGGAGGTCATTCCAAGTTTTCACACCAGAGAATATGAACATTGAGTGGAATACACGTTTATATTTGAGGTTTTTTGTTGTAGGGAGGTTCAATTGTATTCTGTCGAGATTTCTGCATGAAGTGGACCATGCCGAGGAGAATAGGTGAATTAGTGGTGCAGTAGAGAATATCACTCTACGGGGAGACGCTGTTCTGCTAGGGGACTTCAACATGCCTGACGCAGATTGGAACTCATACTTAGCAACAACTAGCGGCAGCAGGAGACTGTTAACATCCATAAAGGGAGCACGACTCAAACAAATGGTATTGGAACCCACTAGGGCCCAGGCGATCCTGGACCTGGTTCTCGCCAATGGGGATAACGTCTCGAAGGTCTCGGTAGGAGATACGCTAGCCTCCAGCGACCACAACATGGTGTGGTTCTACCTCAGGAAAGGTTTCCCTAGATCAAACACGAAAACAAAAGTACTCAACTTCCGAGGCACTGACTTTGAACGCATGGGAGATTTCGTCCACCGGACACTGCAGAACCAAGCTACGACCGATGATGTGGAAGCTATGTGGTCATCTCTGAAATCTACCATACATGAAGCGACAAGCCTCTACATTAAATCAGTACACAAATGACGGAGAAATAACAAACCCCAATGGTACTCCGCAGAAATCTCGCACCTCGTCAAGGAGAAGAAAAAAGCATTTATTTCCTACAAACGAACAGAGACTAGGGAAGCTAAACTAGAACATAGGGCGAGGTCTGCAGCAGTCAAAACGACAGTCAGGGAGGCCAAACTTCGAGTGGAAGAGACTCTGGCAAAGAACATGAAGAAAGGGGACAAATCCTTCTTCAGGTATATTAGTGATAGGAAAAAGAACACAGACGGGATAGTACGCCTTAGAAAACCAGATGGGAACTGCGCAGAATCAGATTCCGATAAAGCAGAACTACTGAATGAATACTTCTGCTCGGTCTTCACCTGCGAGGCACCGGGGCACGGTCCGCAGTTGCAGGCAAGGCCCAGCGTGGAAGACCCGTTTCAGAATTTCGAGTTCATACCTGGCGACGTCTACTACGAACTGACAAGACTCAAGGTGAACAAAGCCATAGGACCAGACAATCTACACCCCAGGGTGCTCAGTGAGCTGCGTGATGTCCTGGCAGAACCGCTATCAGGACTCTTCAATCTCTCTCTCAGTTCGGGGAGAGTCCCCATAGACTGGAAAACAGCTAACGTCATTCCACTGCACAAAAAAGGGTTGCAGGGCAGAGGCTGCAAACTACAGACCGGTGAGTCTCACATCAATAGTATGCAAACTCATGGAAACACTAATCAAACGTAAATTAGACGCAATCTTGGATGAGGAGAATCTACGGGATCCCAGTCAACATGGATTCACCAAGGGTAGGTCCTGCCAATCCAATCTCATCAGCTTCTTTGACTGGGTAACAAAACAGTTAGACTTGGGAGAATCCGTGGACGTCGTATACCTAGACTTCAGCAAAGCTTTCGATAGTGTCCCACATCGCAGGCTGTTGAGCAAGATGAAATCAATGGGGCTGGGAGAAACACTAACTACATGGGTCAATGACTGGCTGAGTGGCAGACTTCAGAGGGTGGTAGTTAACGGTACCCTCTCTAAAACATCGGAGGTGACCAGTGGAGTACCTCAGGGCTCAGTCTTGGGCCCGCTCCTTTTCAACATATTCATAGGGGACCTAACTCAGGGGCTTCAAGGTAAGATAACGTTATTCGCTGACGACGCCAAACTATGCTATATAGTGAGAGACGACAATTCACCCAATAGTATGACACAGGACATACATTTGTTGGAGCTTTGGTCCTCGCCCTGGCAGCTGGGCTTCAACGCTAAGAAATGCAAGATCATGCACCTCAGCAGCAGAAATCCGTACAGAACTTACACCTTGAATGGTGAAACCTTAGCTAGAACTTCAACAGAACGAGACTTGGGAGTGATCATTAGCGCAGACATGAAAGCTGCTGATCATGTGGAGAAGGCTTCATCTAAGGCAAGACAGTTGTTAGGTTGCATCCGCAGGAGTTTCGTCAGTTGGAAGCCTGAAGTCATAATGCCATTATACAGAACCATGGTGAGGCCTCATTTGGAATACTGTGTGCAATTCTGGAGGCCACACTACCGAAAAGATGTGCTGAGAGTAGAGTCGGTGCAATGGATGGCCACCAGGATGGTCTCGGGGCTCAAGGATCTATCGTACGAGGAAAGGCTGAAAAATTTTCGGCTGTACTCACTCAAGGAACGTAGGGAGAGAGGAGACGTGATCGAGACGTTTAAGTATATTACCGGCCGTATCGAGATGGAAGAAGAGATTCTCTTTCTCAAAGGACCCTCAGCCACAAGAGGGCATCCGCTCAAACTCAGGGGTGGGAAATTTCATGGCGACACCAGTAAATATTTCTTCACTGAGAGAGTGGTTGATCCTTGGAACGAGCTCCCGGTGCAGGTGATCGAGGCAAACAGCGTGCAAGAATTTAAGAGCAAATGGGATGCCCATGTGGGATCCCTTAGAAGGTTAAGCCAAGGGAACCTGTCACCAGGAGTGGGATCCCTAGGACTTGGGGGTGGGTCAGTAGAGTGGGCAGACCTGATGGGCTATGGCCCTTATCTGCCGTCGTCTTCTGTGTTTCTATGTTTCTATGTAGAGTTTCCGAAGAATTGGTGGTGCATAATGCAACTTGCCTGCACATTCACTCCTATTTTTGTCAGCAGAGATTGTAGGTCTCTCATTGCACTCTTCCCTGTGTGCTGTCAGTGTAGATTGGCTGCACGTTTCTTCACCATGGGATAATATTCTTAATTGCTACAGTGTGAGGACAGCTTGGGCCCTTATCACGTACACCAGGGAGCCACATTGCCAGTCCTTTAACTCTGGTTCCATTATCAAAACCAGATGATCTACTCTCAGAGGCTTCACAGAACATTCTTGATCTCTCTCGCTCCTCCAGCATGAGATTAATACATTAGGTAAAGGCTATTGCAAGGATGGTCAAAATATAAATAGTTATGACCTAGCACATGCCATTTTTTTATCAGCCCAGTAGGGACAGAAAAATACCTCATGTAATAATATGTAACTTCTATGAATCTCATGGACCAAGATGTTCTTGATCATAAACCCAGAGTTGTCCCTGAAAGGCAAGATTACCAGACAGAAAATGAACTATTGTGGACATGTGATGAGGACGAATTCACTAGAAAAGGAGGTGCTACTTGGAATGGTCAGTGGTAAAAAGAAAGCAGGAGAGACCAAAGCCCAATGGCTGGCTACCAGAAAGAATGACACAGGAATGAACATCAAGCATAAGAACATAAGAATTGTCGCTGCTGGGTCTGACTAGTGGTCCATCGTGCCCAGCAGTCCGCTTACATGGCGGCCCTTAGATCAAAGACAATTGCTCTATTTGAGTCTAGCCTTACTTGCGTATGTTCTGTTCCAGCAGGAACTCATCTAACCTTTTCTTGAATCCCTGAAGGGTGCTTTCCCCTATAACAGTGTCTGGAAGAGCGTTCCAGATTTCTACCACTCTCTGAGTGAAGAAGAACTTCCTTACGTTTGTACGGAATCTATTCCCTTTTAACTTTAGCGAGTGCCCTCTCGTTCTCTTCACCTTGGAGAGGGTGAACAATTTCTATTTCTCTACTAAGTCAATTCCCTTCAATATATTGAATGTTTCGATCATGTCCCCTCTGTCTCCTCTTATCAAGGGAGAAGAGGCCCAGTTTCTCTAGCCTCTCATTGTACGGTAACTCCTCCAGTTCCTTAACCATTTTTGTCGCTCTTCTCTGGACCATTTTGAGTAGTACTATATCCTTTTTCATGTATGGCAACCAGTGTTGGGTGCAGTATTCCAGGTGGGGGTGTACCATGGCCTAGTACAATGGCATGATAACTTTTTCAGATCTGTTTGTGATCCCCTTCTTAATTATTCCTAGCATTCTGTTTCCCCTTTTTGCTGCTGCCGCACATTGCGCGGACAGTTTCAGTGACTTGTCTACAAGTACTCCCAAGTCTCTTTCCTGGGGGCTCTCTCCGAGTATAGCACCGGACATCCTGTATTCGTGCATATGATTTTTGTTACCGACATGCATCACTTTGCACTTATCCATGTTGAATGTCATTTGCCATTTCGCGGCCCATTCCTCAAGTGTGTTTGTCTTGTTGTAGGTCTTCACAATCCTTCTGTGTCCTCACTACTCTGAATAACTTTGTATCATCCGCAAATTTAATCACCTCACTTTTCGTGCCAATTTCTAGGTTGTTTATAAATATGTTGAAGAGCACAGACCCAAGCACAGAACCCTGTGGCATTCCACTCGTGACGCTTTTCCAGTCCGAGTATTGTCTATTTACCCCCACTCTCTGTTTTTAATCCACGTAAGTATTTCACCCTTGATTCCATGGCTTGCAATTTTTCAAAGTAGACGTTCATGCAGGACCTTGTCGAAAGCCTTCTGAAAATCTAGATATACGATGTCGACTGGGTCACCCTTGTCTATCTGCCTATTTATTCCTTTGAAGAAGTGCAGTAAGTTTGTCAAGCAAGATCTTCCTATGCTGAAACTGTGCTGGCCGGTCCTCATCAGTTTGTGTCCGTCAAGGTGATCGATGATGCGGTCCTTTATCAGTGTGTCTACCATCTTTCCTAGTACCGATGTCAGACTCACTAGTCTATAGTTTCCTGGATCTACCCTTGAACCTTTCTTGAAGATTGGCATAACATTCGCCACTTTCCAGTCTTCTGGAATCTTTCCTAATTTGATCGACCGATTGGCTATTAGATGAAGCAGTTCAGCTATAACCCCTTTCAGTTCCTTGATTACCCTTGAATGGATGCCATCTGGTCCTGGGGATTTATCATTTTTAAGCCTATCAATCTGTCTGTATACCTCTACTAGACTGACCGTCGACCCTGTCAGTTTCCCTTCTTCATTTCGTGTGTATAGCCTGTTGGCTTCTGGTATATTGGATATATCCTCTTTGGTAAATACAGACGCAAAAAATGTGTTCAGTTTGATGGTGATGGCTTTGTCCTCCTTTAGTACTCCCTTTATTCCATGGTCATCTAACGGCCCCACTGCTTCCTTCGTGGGTCATTTCCCCTTAATATATCGAAAGAACGGCTTAAAATTGAAAGAAGCCATGGAAAACAGGGAAGCGTGGCGAGGACTGGCCTACAGCGTATCCAAGGGTCAGACATGACTGAATGGATAGTAGTAGTGGAAATAACAGGTAAACTGCTTTGATTGTAACGCAGAAATACGATATATCAAATCCATGACACTTTAGCCCTTAGTAAAATTCCTCATCAAGATATTAAGTTCCTCTAAAAATTTTATGCTGCTTATCCTAGGAATAAGCAGTGGATTTCCCCAAAACCATCTCAAGAATGTCCTATGGACTTCTCTTTTAGGAAATTATCCAACCCTTTTTTAAACCCTGCTAAGCTAACTGATTTTACCCTATTCTCAATTAATTCCACAGTTTAATTACATGTTGAGTGAAGAAATGTTTTCTCTGGTTTGTTTGAAATCTATTACTACTACTATCAATTATTTCTGTAGTGCTACCAGACGTACACAGCGCTATACAGAGTCACAATCTACTACCACTTAGCTTCATTGCATGCCCCCTAGTCTTAGCTGCTAGTTTTAAGAAAGGTTTGGACAGTTTCCTGGAGGAAACTGTTATTGAGAAAAACCTGGGGGAAGCCACTGCTTGCCCTGGATCGGTAGCATGGAATATTGCTACTCCTTGGGTTTTGGCCAGGTACTAGGGACCTGGATTGGCCACCATGAGAACGGGCTACTGGACTTGATGGACCGTTGGTCTGACCCAGTAAGGCTATTCGTATGTTCTTATGTAAACCTTTCTTAAAACCAGCTACGCTATCTGCTCTTATCACAACCTCTGGCAACGCGTTCCAGATCTTAACTATTCTCTGAGTGAAAAAATATTTCCTCCTATCGGTTTGAAAAGTATTTCCCTGTAACTTCATCGAGTGTCCCCCTAGTCTTTGTAATTTTTGACAGAGTGAAATCGATCCACTTGTATCTGTTCTACTCAACCAAGGATTTTGTAGACTTAACATAACATAACATAACATAAGCAATGCCTCTGCTGGGTCAGACCTGAGGTCCATCATGCCCAGCAGTCCGCACACGCGGTGGCCCAACAGGTCCAGGACCTGTGCAGTAATCCTCTATCTATACCCTTCTATCCCCTTTTCCAGCAGGAAATTGTCCAATCCTTTCTTAAACCCCTGTACTGTACTCTGCCCTATTACGCCCTCTGGAAGCGCATTCCAGGTGTCCACCACTCGTTAGGTAAAGAAGAACTTCCTAGCATTCGTTTTAAATCTGTCCCCTTTCAATTTTTCCAAGTGTCCTCTTGTTCTTTTATTTTTCGAAAGTTTGAAGAATCTGTCCTTCTCTACTCTCTCTATGCCCTTCATGATCTTATAAGTCTCTATCATATCCCCTCTAAGTCTCCTCTTCTCCAGGGAAAAGAGACCCAGTTTCTTCAATCTCTCAGCGTATGAGAGGTTTTCCATCCCTTTTATCATGCGTGTCGCTCTCCTCTGAACCCTCTCTAGTAACACCATATCCTTCTTAAGGTACGGCGACCAATATTGGACGCAGTATTCCAGATGCGGGCGCACCATCGCCCGATACAATGGCAGGATAACTTCTTTTGTCCTTGTAATACCCTTCTTGATTATGCCTAGCATTCTATTTGCTTTCTTAGCGGCTGTTGCGCACTGTACCGTCGGCTTCATTGTCATGTCCACCATTACCCCCAAGTCCCTTTCTTGGTTACTCTCATTCAATAATATCCCTCCCATCGTACTCAATCATACTTCCCCTCAGCCGTCTCTTTTCCAAGCTGAAGAGCCCTAACCTCTTTAGTCTTTCCTCAGACGAGAGGAGTTCCATCCCCTTTATCATCTTGGTCGCTCTTTTTTTGGGATCTTGTTAGGTACTTGTGATCTGGGTTGGCCATTGCTGGGAAACAGGATAGTGGACTTGGTGGACCTTTAGTCCATTCCAGTAAGACAACTCTTAGGTTTTTATGTATTGTTGGGGGAGGGTTCTCTGGATTATTGGGGGAAGGTATTGGGAGTTATCAAGGATGTGTGAACTATTGGCAGAAAGTACTGCGTGGGGGGGGGGGGGGGCTGTTATTGGGAGGCATCCTATAAGAAAAGTTACCAGGAGAGGGAAACACTTGTGTTTGGGGGTGGGGGTGGGGGTGGACCTTGTTGGAGGTTGTGGGAGAGAGGGGAGCTGAACCACAGCTTCAGTTGCTTTAAGGAAGTTAGCAGTGTTATTTCTCTGCTCCTATGTGATAGCTTAATTATTACCGGCACTGCCTAGCTTCCAGTTCCTCTTTGACTTCACCCTCGGAATGCCCTTCTCTGGCCCACTTCAAAAACAGCCTATCAGCGATAACATTTAGCATCAGCAACTGGTCCTCTGAGTGCAATTGAAGTGGGCATGGACATTGATCTGACTGGGTGCATCTTTTCATATGTTCTTTGCTATCTTCTGATCTTCCTAGAAGGAGAAAAGTCTCTGAATGCTGTTGATGTCTCTTTCTGTAAGGTGCATGACCCTCAGCTGAAGGAATCCTCTCCCACTAAGATTCAAACTATCCTGACGGAGGAGTTTCGCAGGTCGATGCGCAAGGAGCAGGAGGTGGATTATCAACTGGCCCTGTCCAGCATCAAACAAATGCTGCACAAGGATGAGGGGCCACAAATGCAGGACCTTATGAAGGACCAGATTCGGCAGTGGTTCATTGAGTGCCAGTGAGTATGACCTGCAGGCTTTCCTGGGAGAGTGTGAAATGCACACATTGATGGGAGTGCTCTAGAGGAAAGAGACAAAAGAGAAACCGTCAAATGCACATGGATGAGAGAGTGCTAGAGAAAAGAGACACCCAGAAAAACCAAATGCACAGGATGGGAGGGTGCTAGAGAAAAGAGACACCCAGGAAAACCAAATGCACAGGATGGGAGGGTGCTAGAGAAAAGAGACACCCAGGAAAACCAAATGCACAGGATGGGAGGATACTAGAGAAAAGAGACACCCAGAGATACCTTCATAAGAACATGGATGGGAGGGCACTAGGGGAAAGAGACACCTAGCAAAACTTTCACATGCACAGGGATGGGAGAGTGCTAGAGGAAAGAGACACCCAAAGATACCTTCATAAGTACATGGATAGGAGGACACTAGAGGAAAGAGACGCTCAGAGAAACATTCATGTGCACTTGGATGGGGAGGCCTCTTGACACCATCCACGTAGCCTTCTGTATCATGCCACTGACATATCAGTGTGTGAAAATCACGGTCTCTCTCTCTCTGACAGTTCTCTTTCTCGCATATTCCTCCATCATTACCCTGAGATGTCTAGAGGAAAGAGACACCCAGAGATACCTTCATAAGAACATGGAAGGAAGGGAGCTAGTGAAAGAGACATCTCAGGGGAGGGATATTCAAGAAAGAGAAGTGCCAGAGAGAGACTGTGAATGTCACACACTGATATGTCAGTGGCATGATACAGAAGGCTTCGTGGTTGGGGTATGGATTGGTGTTCTCAGAGGAAGCTTGAAAGCTGTGCTGGTGATTCTGGAAAGAACTGGACCTCTCTTGTAGTGGAGGCTTCTCTTTTAGACCTGGAAATGAATCGAGTGTATCTGTGATGCTCTGTTTTTCTACGCATTGATTTAATATGTGATTTCTGCACTTTTCCATGGGGTTTGTGTGTTTCAGTGATTATACGGGTCGCTTTCCAGATTTCCCTGACGAAATCGACGGGGGTTCTCAGCTGATCTTCGCAGAGAAGACCCCTCAGCAGGTAACTCTTTTGTTTTGGTTCTGAATCATGTGTATAGGGGTTCAGGACTGACTGCACACGCTGGATGTTCTTGCGACGGCATCGGTAGAAGAGGAAGAGAGCTACAGGCCAGTAAGTCTGACTTCTGCCTGTAGTGAAACCATGTTACCTTGGGCCCTATAATTCACTTTACTAGTCCTTGTTTTAAAAAATGTTTCCTTTAATTTACTTACCATAGAAATTGGAATTAGCATCCTTTCGTTCCCTACCTGTTCCTTACTTCTGCTTTTGTGCCTTTCTCTAGTCCTAGTCTAGTTAGCCAGCGGACCCACCAGAACTTACCTAGCTTCCTTCAGTACCTTTGGATGTACACCATCCAGCCCATTGTTATACTGGGACAGACTGAAGGTCGATCAAGCACAGTATCCTGTTTCCAACAGTGGCCAACCCAGGTCCCAAGTAGTAAAACAGGTTTTATGCTGCTTGTTCTAGGAATAAGTCGTCTCAACTCTGGACTTCTCTTTTAGGAAACTATCCAAACCTTTTTAAAACCCCGCTAACCTAACTGATTTCACCACATTCTCTGGCAACTAATTCCAGAGTTTAATTACATGATGTGTGAAGAAATATTTTCTCTGGTTTGTTTTAAATCTACTACTTAGTAGCTTCATTGCATGTCCCTTAGTCCTAGTATTTTTGGAAAGACTACGCAAGTGATTCACATCTACCCTTTCCACTCCACTCATTAGTTTGTAGACCTCTATCATATCACCTTCTCCAAGCTGAAGAGCCCTGGCCGCTTTAGGGAAGTGTTCCCACCCTTTGATCATTTTCGTCACCCTTCTATGTACCTTTTCTTTTTTATTTAAATGTCTTTAATTTCATTAAACACAACAGTAATACAAGAATTATCCAATGACCTCTAAATCCCTCCCCCCCTAACAAAAGTATAACAATTGACAAATTGGGAGTCTAAGCAAAAGAAAAATCAAATAGCATGTGATCTCCAATAGTCATCCTAAAGAGCCCAAACCCCAGCATTTGCGTATGAGACATGCATAAAAAAAAAGGGCTGTACTATTTTTCCATTCTGCTAAAACATTTTGAAATGCTAAATCCATAAGAGTATCAAAGAATTTGGCCTAAGATAGATGAACGCATAATGACAATTTCATAAGTCAGTTCTGTATGAAATCCAAAAACATCTTAGAAACATAGAGTATGACGGCAGAAAAGGGCCAGCGGCCCAACAAGTCTGCCCACTCAAGAACCCTCCCTCCTTTGAGAGTCTATCTTTTAAGTATAACTCTGCAGCAACCCCACCTGTTTGTCCCAATGTCTCTTGAAGTCGAGCAGGTTACTGGCCTTGACTACCTGGCGTGGAAGACCATTCCATCGATCAATCACCCTTTTGGTGAAGAAGTATTTCCTAGTGTCACCGTGAAATCTTCCCCCCCCCCATAAGTTTTAGCAGATGCCCTCTTGTCGCCGTGGGACCCATAAGAAAAAAGATTTCTTCCTCCATCTCAATGCGGCCCGTGATGTATTTGAATGTTTCTATCATGTCCCCCCTTTCTCTGCACTCTTCGAAAGAGTATAAGCACAGTCTGCTCAGACATTCTTCATATGGGAGATCTTTAAGTCCCGAAACCATCCTAGTGGCTATTCTCTGGATCGACTTCATTCTCTTCACATCCTTTTGATAGTGTGGCCTCCAAAACTGGACAAGTACTCCAGGTGTGGTCTCACCATGGATCTTGTACCTTTTCTAATTCTGCTATATCTTTTTTGAGATACAGTGACCAGAACTGCACACAGTATTCAAGGTGCGGCCCTGCTATCTGCTCTTATGAGCCGCTGACATCTTGTTCTCTCAGACTTCTCATTTGGAAAGTTTTCCCTCGTCTCTGCAAATTGTGTGAATGAACTTTAAGCTCTTGTGTCAGATCCTCCCTACACAAGATTCTACCATGACAGAGTGGACAAATTCCTGGAGGAAAAGTCCATAAACTGCTATTGAGACAGACATGGGAGAAGCCACTGCTTGCCCTGGATCGGTGGCATGGAATGCTACTACTATTTGGGTTTTTGCCAGGTACTTGTGACTTGGATTGGCCTCCGTGAAGACCTTTGGTCTGACCTAGTAAGGCTAGTCTTATGTTCTTTTCCAAAGTTGTCTCAGAATTCCACCTCAACCAATCTATAGTTTTCCCATCCTGGAGAAGCAGCTCTTCATACCCTGGACTGTGAATGTGCTCTGGCATACTACCTCATAGTGAATCCTCACAACTCTTTGTGGCTTTGGACCCTAACAGACTTGGAGTTCCTGCTACGAGGAAAACCATCTCCTTCACATATACTCATGCTGGGCTGATGCTCCAGGGCCGTGTAGCTCATTTTGGCTCTGCATCTATTGAATAGAGCTACTTTGTTCTCAATCCATACCTTTATTTCTCACAACTCTTTGAAACAAAAGTCCAGAAGAGACAGTCAGTTTGGACAGGCAGTTCTATAGAATCTTTATTCTTCCTGACCTCCAACTCTCTTGGACTTTGCCAGGCTCATGTTTATATGTCCATTATCCTCATTCTGCAGTTTATACCTGCTTATCCTTGGAGCAAGCAAAGATACTTACCTCCAAGGACAGCACAACCCACCCACCTCCCTTAGTTGGCTTCTTAGCTTGGTTACTGAGCTGATGGTCCCATAAACTGATGTTGGGCGGAAAGGTACCAGCACATGGCAAGGTATGGGTACTGTCTAAAGATTTAAAGTGACAGTGCACTTGGTAGCCCTTCAATGGTTCAGATCTTATCTATGTTATTGCCACTATATTCTGAAATTGCAAGATCAATTCACCGATCCTTTCATCCTGCCCTGTGGGGTATCCCAAGGATCCATTCTTGCCCCCATTCTATTCAATATCTTTATGTCATCACTACTCGCACAATCCATTGGCTTCATCAAATTCATCTGCATAGATGACATTCAACTTCTTCACACCATTGACATCTCAGACTCCAAGGAAATATAACAAATTAACCAAACACGTCATTTGATTTCTGTCCTGGGTTCTGAATAGGGTATAGAATTGCTCTGGAGTAGGAAAAGGGTTTGGAACTGTCCTGGGTTCTTAATAAGGTGTGGAAAATGTTGTTTCTTCAAACCTTGTAAAACCTTGGTTATATGTTAGGCAGCTGCCTGAACCAGGGGGTGGCTGGGTTACCTCAGTCACAGTACAAAGAGATTCCCTGAGGACTCCATTTAGGCAATCCCTGGCTCTGGTGGAAGAGCTGGGACTGGCACAAGCTGGGGGACATGTTATAGTTCGATGGATATCGATACATGCTGGTGTGTGTGTGTTTGACACCGTCATGACTAGAGGCCAAGCCTCTGAATAGCCTGACTTGCCTCCCCTTGTTCAGCACAATCTCACCTTTTCCTCTCCTCTCCTCTTCTCTCCACTCCCTCCAACCTACAGGTGAAAGAAGAAATGAAGAGAAAAGAAGCAGAGAAACAGGCAAAAAAGGACAAGAAGGCAAAGGAAAAAAAGGAAGGAAAAGCCAAAGGAAAAGAGAAGGAGAAAAAGGTCAGAGTGTAGCATTCAAAAGCATATCATATTAGGAATTAAGAGAGGAGACATCTCCAGAGCTATTCCCAAAGAGAGACCCAAGCACAGAACTATTCCCAGAGACATATAGTATTTCTACTGTGCAGCTGTAATCTACACCATCACTGCTGTATTCCTTTAATATACAAGAATTATACACCTCACTGCTGTGTACCTGTAATACACCCAGACTCATACACCCTTACTTCTGTGTACCTTTAATATACAAGAATTATACACTCTCATTGCTGTGTACCTGTAATCGATCCAGAGTCATACTCCTTCACTGCTGTGTACCTATAATATACACAGAGTCGCACATTCTCACTGCTGTATTCCTTTAATATACAAGAAGTATACACCCTCACTTCTGTGTACCTGTAATACACCCAGACTCATACACCCTCACTTCTGTGTACCTGTAATACACCCAGAGTCTCAGACCTTCATTGCTGTCTACCTATTATATACCCTGAGTCAATCCTGCAAACTAGTTGAGTAATGAAGTTTATGGACTCTGCATTCTTTCTTCCAGGTGATTTGCGTGCTCTGAAGTAGGCATGAGACTCTTACCTGTCCAGTATCCTTGCTGTGAAATGGTTTGACAGGAAAGCTTTGTTAGAGTATGATATTTAAAGTTTGGTAATTGCTTGGAGTTTTGTTTGTGCTTCTCTTTGAGATATCTTCTGCAGGACCTCTGAATTAACATTATCATTTTTATTTTATGTGTCTGGTATTGTATATGTTAAATCTAATCTAACCTTCACTTTCTGTATTGGGGTTCAAGGCAATTTACAAGGGAAGAAGCCCATACAGTAATATGGGGTGTTATATTCTGAATTTATTTTCTGGTTTTGCGTTATGATTTCAATTAGTGTAGAAAGCCTTGAGCCATAGTTAGACATTTTAAGAAATACATAATTAAAATACTGTACACTTGCTGACGATGCCCAGTCTTGGGGTGAGTGAGTGATCATTAACCATTCTGTGAGATGTACCTGAAAACTCCAATAACTTAGCAAGGAGACAGGAAAATGAAGTCCAGAAGGATGCTTGGTGGCAAGGGCTGTCCTGGGGAGCAGACTGGGTCTCCAGACAGGAACTCGGACAGATGATAGATCCATCACAGCACTTCCAGATGTTTCTTGACATTGAAACCCCAATTCTTTGTACCTTCTGTGTGAGAGAGAGAAGTGCTGAGAACAATTTCATGCTTGTTAAAATCCGGCTTGTTCGCTAAGTAGATGTTTCCCAGTTGTTGGCAGATGTCTTCCATTACATTGCTAATAAGAAAGAAACAGGCCCTGTAGCTAAATGGTCCATGTTCTGATTTTTCAAGCCTGAACAGAAGTGTAACATTTTCTGATTTCTAGTCAGTTGGGGTTTCTGGTTATCTACAGTGTGCTGGGACCGCTGCTTTCTCATATTTATCAATGATCTAGAGATGGGAATAACTAGTGAGATAATTAAATTTGCTGATGACACAAAGTAGCTCAAAGTAGTTAAATTGCAAGAGGACCTTGTGAGACTGGAAGCCTGGGTGTCAAAGTGGCAGATGACGTATAATGTGAGCAAATGAAAAGTGATGCATGAGGGAAAGAGGACCCCGAACTATAGCTATGTGGAGTCACTGCCCAGAAAATGAATCTAGCTGTCATTGTTGAAAGCAAATAGAATGTTAGGAATTATCAGGAAAAGAATGGGAATGTTATAATGCCCTTGAATCACTCTATCGTACGGCCACTCCTCGAATACTCTGTGCAATTCGGTGGAATTAGAAAAGGTACAGAGAAGGGCGACAAACCGAATCTAATCTTCGGTTTATATACCGGGTCATCTCCCAAAGGAGCTGGACTCGGTTTACAGGTAATTCAATAAACGAGGGAAGGACATAATAAGAAATTAGGGTTCTGAAGAGGATAACTAGCTTTACGTTTTGGAGAAAAGCCATATTAGCACTTCTAGTGTTTGGTCCCGTATTTGCATAGTAGGAATGAATGTTGAGAAGCGTATAGTGTGTTTTGTGGTTAACCATTACCATTATGTGTTAATAAGATTATATTGTGTGTGTATATATGGAAAAATAGTGTTATAATTAGTATTATTGTGGGGGCGGAGATTGGGCGAGGTCTGGCCCACGACTTAGCTTGTGTTTTGGATTTCGGCCCCTTAATGTGATTGAATTTGACACCTATATCTTCCTTGTCCAGCCACTGTGATAAAACAACTCCAGACCATACATAACACCGCCCTCAGATTGATCTACTCACTCAAAAAATATGATCACATAACAACTGCCTTCTTAGACTCTCACTGGCTACCCATACAAGCACGAATCCAATTCAAATTCCACTGCCTGATATTCAAAGCATTACACGGCTCTTCCCCCTCCTATCTAAACAACCGCTTAAACCAAATCTCCACCTCAAGACACAGAAGAACCTCGAACCCTTTCGCCTTCCCCCCACTCAAAGGCACACATAGAAACATAGAAATAGACGGCAGATAAGGGCCCACAGCCCATCTAGTCTGCCCACCTTAATGTCCGTCCCCTACCTTTGCCCTGTGAATAGATCCCATGTGCCGATCCCATTTGGCCTTAAAATCAGGCACGCTGCTGACCTCAATCACCTGTAGTGGAAGACTATCCAACGCAAGAAAATGTTTGACAACCTTCTAGCAACACAAGCAGCAAAAATCAACCATTCCATCTCCAATCTTATGACAATATCAGACAACTTCAAAACATTCAGAAAAGAAATCAAAACCCTGCTTTTCAAAAAATTCATCCAAATATCTTAACCCCTCCTCTTTTACCTCCAGAAGATTCACCTACCTTCAGATAACCTTCCCCCAAATTACCCACCTTAACACCTTCCAATTAAACAAATACCATCAATAGATTGTAACCTACCCTGTCTAACTGCATTCCATATGTATTTTTCATACAGTTCTTCACTGTCGGTTTAATTTCCATCCTATAAGTTCACATAGAATTTTTCTTTTTTCAACCATCTTTATTTTCTCTTCTTTATTAATTTCCAGGTACTTTAGTTAGATTGTGAGCCTTCGGGACAGTAAGGGAATTTTTTAAGTACCTTCTTACTTCTCATTTATAATCTTAATGTATATTTTCTTCAAACCGCTTAGAACCTAACAGATGAAGCGGTATATAAGAAATAAATTACATTACATTACCCCTGCCCTAGAGGAAAGGAGGGACAGGGGAGATATGATTCAGACGTTCAAATACTTGAAAGGTATTAACGTAGAAGAAAATATTTTCCAGAGAAAAGAAAATGGTAAAACCAGAGGACATAATTTGAGGTTATGGGGTGGTAGATTCAAGAGCAATGTTAGGAAATTCTACTTTACGGAGAGGATGGTGGATGCCTGGAATGCGCTCCCGAGAGAGGTGGTGGAGAGGAAAATGGTGACAGAGTTCAAACAAACATGTGATGAACACAGAGGATCTCTAATCAGAAAATAATGGTATATATTGAAGAACTGGGCAGATTTGCACGGTCTTTGTCCCGTTTATGGACATTCAGTAGGGGAGGGCTTCAATGGCTGGGATGGTTTAGATGGGTTAGAGCAGGGGTGCCCACACTTTTTGGGCTTGTGAGCTACTTTTAAAATTACCAAGTCAAAATGATCTACCAACAAAAAATTTTTTAAAAACACAAAGCACACTGTACGCATAGAAAATGTTAATTATCATTTATATTGTGGTTTTTTTTCAAAGAGGTCAAGGCAGATGACTTTATGCAAGGTCACCTCAGTAACAACTATACAAAAATAGACAAATATACCCCCTCCCTTTTTACTAAACCGCAATAGCGTTTTTTAGCACAGGGAGCTGTGCTGAATGCCCTGCGCTGCTCTCAACACTCATAGGCTCCTCGCGCTAAAAACCACTATTGCAGTTTAGTAAAAGGGGGCCCTAGTGCAAAATATAGACAGCACATATAAATTCTCAAAATGGAAACATTTTGATCACTAAATTGAAAATAAAATCATTTTTCCTACCTTTGTAGTCTGGTGATTTCATGAATCTCTGGTTGCACTTTAGTCTTCTGACTGTGCATCCAATATTTCTTCCCTTCTTTCAGCCTGCTGTATGCTTCCAGACCTCTTTCCCTCCGCCAACTTTTTCTTCCTCTCTCCCTGCCGTCCTCCCCTTTCTTTCTTTCAGTCTTTCTTTCTGTCTATCTTTCTCTCTCCATGCCCCCTTTCTTTCTGTCTTCCTGTCCCCCCTTTCTTTCTTTGTCTCCCTGCCCCTATTTGTTTCTGTCTGTCTTTCTCTCTCCTTGCCCGCTTTCTTTCTGTCTCCCTGCTCCCCCTTTCTGTCTCCCTGCCTGCTCCCAAGCCACTGCCGCCATCGGGGAACAGGCCTCCAAACCGCCGCCACCATTGGGGACCAATGCCTCCAAACCACCACCTCCCCTCCTCCCCCTAGGAGTCACAAACACTACCTGTTGCAAACTGCTGCATGGAACGGGAGTTTTCTGCATGTATTTGCAAGGACGGTTCCCCCCAGGGACATCAATGAAGCTGAAGCCAGACCGATGTTATCAACGTCTACAAGTGTGCAAATAAGCATTCGATTGGCTCTCTCCCCCCCCCCCGCACCCCGAATCCGTCCTTCCTCCCGCTTCCACCATTTGCACTGCCGTCTCCGATCGCGACCGACCCCCCCCCAGAGCTCGCGCTCTCTGCCGCTTCCTGACCCCCAGTCCCCCCCCACTTGATGAAACTTCCTACTTCCAGTGGGGCGGCTCGTGGCAGAGGGGAAAGCTCCAGGGCTGGCCTGGGAATCCCTGAGAGAAGGTAGGATGGGGGGAGGGGAGGGAGGTTGACTGACTGACTGGTGCCGTTCCGTGCAGGTAGTGAGAGGAGCTGCCAGGCGCTAAAGGACCGACAGGATGCTTTGGGTCCGTCTGGCTCTTGGGAAGCAAGTAGAACGTGAAGGCAACGCGATTGACTCGTGTTGCCTTCACGATCTACCGGTCGATTGCGATCGACCTTTTGGGCACCCCTGGGTTAGAGTGAGTTTTGATGGAGACTCTAGTAGATAGAACCTGAGCACACTAACGGGCAGAGCTCTGGGTTTCTGGCCCATAAATAGCTAAGAAAAAGAACAATTTAAATTCAATCCTTAAATTATAGAGAGTGTATGTTGGGCAGACTGGATAGACCATTCGGGTCTTTATCTGCCATCATTTACTGTGTTACTATGTTTTTCTAGATGGGTATCTATTCACGTGGGATCTATTCATAGAGATCTATTCACACGTGGGATCTATTCATAGAGATCTATTCACACGTGGGATCTATTCACAGAGAAAGGTAGGGGAGGGTCATTAGGGTGGGCAGACTAGATGGGCCGTGGCCCTTATCTGCCGTCTATTTCTATGTTTCTATGTTTCTATGGCTGTTGATCAGTAGTTCAAGAGGTCATGTTAGAAGCATGGTTTGGATGGGACTATGGTGGGCTTATGACCTGGTTTATTGTTCTTTGGTGTGTATGTGTTGAATTGGATATGATGGAATTGTATAAGCTGCATAGATGCCTTTTAGGATATTTTTGGTATATCAAGTACAAATAAATAAATAAAATAAAAATAATAAGAAATTAGTGCCAAAAGGGTACCACTGGAGGGATGTAGGCATGTCCTCCTCCACCCCCTAAAGGCGTGAATGAAACAGTGCATACCTGCCTCTATGATAGCTTTAGATGGAATGGCCAGTCCTAGAAGAACAAGCAGGGAGCCTAGAGGGCAGCGTAGTCAACCATAGAGATGGAGACTCGGCCCATGTCTCACTCTAACTGCTACACTTATGGCCCAGTAAAACCCACCCAAAACCGATCAGAGTGGAGGAAACATCACTGTTCGCTTAATCTTCGAACTGAGAAAAAAGACCACATTAGCCCCTACTATAAAAAAAACTGCACTGGCTACCAATGGAAGCGCGAATACTATTCAAATTTGCATGTATCTGTTTCAAACAAGTCTGGGAACTAGCACCTTCCTACCTGCAAACACACTTCATTCTGCACAACCCCACACGAACAACCAGAAACAAAATTATCTTTGCATTCCCAACGATCACAGGCTGCAGATACAAATCCTTCCTGGATAGAACCTTCAGGTTCCAAGCGAATAGACAGCAAGTCTGGCTGAGAAACTACATAAATGAACCCAAACAGACCTAGAACGCATTCCGAAAATCAATTAAAACTGCCCTATTCGACAAATTCATTGACTAAAACAGACGACCCTCTCTCACTATGATATTCCCCGCTGTAAACGCTATTTCAATCTCTCAGGTAACTCCAATTTTCATGTATTCTTTACCCATGGAACTCCAATTAGTATGTAACTTTTCTATTTTATGCTTCCTGTTATTTGCTGACTGTCCAGCTTTCTTTCAATGTGAACCGCCGAGAAGTCACTTGACTATGGCGGTATAGAAAAATAAAGTTATTATTATTATTATTAATGGTTAGGGCTGCAGATTCAAGCCCAGCGCTGCGCCTTGTGATCCTGGGCAAGCCACCTAACCCTTCACTGCCCCAGGTACATTGGTCAGATTGCGAGCCCACCGGGACAGGTAGGGAGAAATACTTAAGTACCTGAATGTAAATACTGAAATAAATCAATAAAAATACTGGAGCATCATAGGTGCTTCCTGCAGGTCTAAGGGCTATTGTTGTGGTGTACAGTTGGGTCCAGTAGGTTTTGGAAGGTCTCACCATACAATATAAGGGATGTTTTATGTGAAGTTCACCTTCAGGTATTAAACGGTCTAGCCCCTAAATATATTACAGACCTCTTCTCATTCCCAACCAACAGACATAAAAGAAAAACACACCTGAAATTTGTCTCCCCTCCAGCTAGAGGGTGTAAATATAAGAGATACCATCAACAACTGCTATCGTACCAGGCTGCCACATGGGGCAAAGACTTAGAAAAACTAATTGCACACACAAACAACTATGGCGAATTCAGGAAACACCTAAAAACCTACCTGTTCTTGAAATACCTAGGTAGCGAACCAGAACATCAGCCCCCCTCATAATACCACCACATACCCGACCCTGTAAAGTATAAACCCCAACCCTAATCACTAACCATGAACACACCATTCAATTCATGGAACATTTCTAAATTTTGTGTTAGCAGCATGGCACTTCCTGGTCTTGCAGCACACAAACTGTTGTTAATATTATTAATGTTGGAATTACCAGATGTACAATGCTATACCCGTTAATTCGCTGTATGTACAGTTTCTCTTTATTGTATTTACAGTTTCTCTCTATTGTAAACCATTTCTCTTTATTGTAAACCGCCTAGAAGTCGCAAGATTGTTGGCGGTATATAAGAATAAAGTTATTATTATTATTATTCAGTGCCCCCTAGGGTGCCCCACTGATCTGCTGAGATGTCTCTATGGCCAGTCTACTAAAACTGCTGGCCTCTCTTACATCCCACTGTAGAAATGGCCTTTATTCTAATCAGAGCAGTGAAGGTGAACATGTGACATATGTACTACGAAAGGGTGTGTATGGGTATGAACTCATTAGTTAAAATTAGAGAGCGAAGGTCACCAGTACTGAGGCTGGACTTTTGCTGGCTACAGGAGAGAAGGAGAATGGAGTATGAAGGCCAAAAAAATGAGAAAAAGCTGTTCCGTAGGCCTCAGTGGTCAGCATGGACAGTCAGAGAAGCTTCTTGAAGGGGTTGCATCTGGCCTGCAGGCGTATTTTGAAGACTCCTGCCTTAGATTGAGTTAAGGGGTCCGTTTCAAGCAGTCTGGGCTACAGATTACAACCTCTGCAAACTCTTCTGAGACTGACCGCGCATACAAGGTCCAACATCTGCTCCTTGTCCAGATGGTCCACTCACAACTTTTCCAAGTTCTTTAGCATCCACTTAGGGAAGATAAGAATATGTGGAACTGCAAAGAAAGGCACTTTAGCTGGAGGAAGTAGAGGCAGAAATCTTTAACCAAAGACCTTACACTGCCTCCATCTTGCATGAAAAATACTAGCTGTTCAAGAAGCCACTGCGGGATGAGACAGCTTCATCAGGGAATGAGATTTTCAGAGAGCTAATTCTTGTGCATAAGTCGCTATTGAAGCACAAAACCAGCATCTTGACCCTTGGATATTCTATAGGCCATTCCCTGCCATGCTTCCCTGTTTTCCACAGTTTCTTTCAATTGCTTGATGTTCATTCTCGTGTCATTTTCATTGGGCCTTGGTCTCCCCTGCTTTCTTTCACCACTGACCATTCTGAGTAGCACCTCCTTGCCCTCATCACATGTCCAAAATAGGTCAGTTTCTGTTTGGTAATCTTGCCTTCCAGGGACAACTCTGGGTTTATAGGATCAAGAACATCTTTGTTGGTGATCCTGGCTGTCCATGCATCTTGAATACCAGCACCTTACTCCTCAGTTTTCCCACTATAACACACTGCTGTTCAGAGTGCTTTCTCTCTCTCTGTCCTAGGAAGAAGACCATGGTTTAGTGCTTGGTCCCTCCAAATTCCTGCCTGAAGTCACGGAGGGAGACAAGACTTACAAGAGTGAGTAGAAGTACTGTGTGTGAGGGGCATGGGCAGTAAATGCTGGAACTCACATTTTGCGTGTGTGATTATGTACATGTGTGTGTGTGTGTGTGTGTAAGTTTGCAGCTGTTAGTCTCAGGAACAAGGTCTCCAAAAGGGGTAATTTTGCATGTAACATGATTGTAATGAACTGCAATTGTGACAGGCTCTGCAATTACAGACAGCCTCTGACCCGAGTCACTCAAATTTACCACAGACATTCGCTTTAATTTTCGCATCTGTTTCCTTCAGGAATTTGTCAGATGGACCATATAAAAGTAACTTATCCAACTTAGTTTGGAACTTCTTTTTCATCAGACCACCGGCACCTGACACAGTCTGGGAATATTTCTACTGCATTTTCTTTCTCTACTAAGGTTATTTCATTGTCCTTTACTTTTTTAGTTCAATAATCGGCTTTTACAGCAAAGTCACTTTAGGCAATAGTGTAGCCTTTAGAGTCTTCGTTAGGGTTTTTATATGAAAAGTGTATTAGTCTAGATTAGTATTTTAGGTTGCATTTCAGAGCATAAGATCAGATTAGAGCACAGAGAGCAGCTGAGGAAAGTCTCTGTTTAGTGTTTAACATTAGTTTAAAATACAGCTAAAAAAAAAGTAGCCCTACAGAGCATATACGGTATTTGCAAAGGTCTTTACGGTTAGGCAATTAGAAACAGCTCTTTGTCTAGTTGCTTTTCAGTTAAAAAATAGTGCCTGATTAAAGGGAAAAGTCAAAAGGTGAGGATCAGTACAAGGTGACTCATCCCACAGCTAATAAAAAGGTAACCCAGACCTCAACTGCTCCTTGTCTTAAGTTCAAATCTTTTTTTATTGCGAATGCAAAGAGTACAAAAAACAAAAGAAAACATCAGAACTAAGGAAATCAACATCCAACAATACAGTTTCCCAACAACAACCAAAAGAGAAACCCATCCCCCCGGCCCCCCAACCCGACCCATCCATCAGAATCCCCCAGTGCACCCCTCCTGGATCCTCCTCCGGAGAATATACAAAAGACGGTCAATAGGCCTGTACTCTTATAGCCCATGGGCTACTGTGGAAAGGATCCCCCCCACAGAAAAAATAAAAAAAAAGGAAGAAAGGGGTAGGCAGTGACTGACCCCGGGAGCGAGCGTGTGTAATATCAGCAACGCTAGGCAAGAGGATTTAAAAGGAGGCTATGACCTCTAAGAGGTAGTCATACATATGACACTCGGTGCAGTATACTGGGAAGCTCCGCTGGGTTCCTGCTGCCTCCATTTCTCTTTTCTCGTTCCTATAGTCCCTCGGTGTGTGGGAGTGGTGCCCGACGTGCAGCTAGCTGAAAGAGTAGAAAGAGAAGAGAAGAATGAGAAGAGAAGAAAAATACCTGTGGTTTATTTTTCAGAAGTTAGAATTTGCTGCTGAGCTGCCTGGGCTCCTAGCTCCTTCTCAAGGCTCCTTCGCAAAGGCGCTCTCGCCTTCGACACGCGCCGAACGGCTGAGCGCCGTTAGCCCCTCCCCTTATAAGGGGGAGCTCCGGGTCTGCTGCCGGTGATGTCAGGGGGTGGGCGGAGCTAACTCTCGCCTCAGCCCCTCACCCTCTGGCTCTCTCCTGCTCCTTCCCTTCTGCCTCCACGTGTCTCCTCTGTCCTGCCTTCTGCTTCTCTCCTCAGCCCTCTCCTCCTCTGCCTGCCCCGATCTCAGAACAAGCATTACATAAGAATTGTCGAGAACTTAAGAATTACATAAGAATTGTCGAGAACTTAAGGAGCAACATATTGGGTAATAAGAAACATTTTAGATTAGATATGGGTGGAGTGTGTGGTAGGTGGAGATAGGGAAGGAACTGGTCGTGTTAAACAGGTTTTATGTGTTTTTTGAAGAGTAGGGTTTTAGTTTCTTTTTTGAAGGTTTTGTAGTCTGTGGTCGTAGATAGCAGATTGGTGATTTGTCTGTCTAGTTTAGCAGAAGAGGCGATCCAACTTTAAAAGACTCTATAGCCATAGTGGATCCCTCTGATTCTTGTCAATAATGTTCTCAAGACAAGTGGGCGCAATCAGAAAGGAGTCTAGTATTGAAAGTTCAGATTGTGTGGGTTCGATGATCTGGCCAAGACACTGAAAGCATTAGGGATCTCTGTACCGGTAGGTAGATTAAGGACTGGTACCGCAGAGATGGCTAAGGATACCAAGGGAGACAATGGAAGTATCAATTAAAAGAAATCCAACCATAGGAAAACAGAAAGGTCCAACTCCTGGTTCAGACCACAAGGAGAAACAGTGCTGAACCTAAAATCTTGTCCATGTTTCCCCCTCTCCAAGAGATCCTGGGTCTTTCACCTTCAAATGAGCGATCCTTCTCTATTGAATGGGACACCAGTGGCTGTTCTTTTCATGGGACTTTTGTGTTCTGTCGATCGTTAATTAAATTGTCCAATATATACCAGGTCACTCCTCCCCTCGTCTTACAGACTAAGAAATATAGCAGACTGTGGGTCAGTAAATTGTTCGGTTCTTAAATTCACACCACAGGATGAGTAGTTCCCACGTCTAAAACGTCCATATGATAATTGCGTGGCCTCGTTGCTCGTGTGGAAGTGCAGACTACTAGATTGTAAAGAGCGTGCCATTTCTATTCAGTTTCATGGATCCAGACTATAGAGCAGCTGTGAAAAAACCTGATCCAGCCTGGTATTGTGCTTCAGAGACAGCCCAGAAGAGACTTTTTATGAGACTGTTGCTGCAGAACAGTTCCTAGACCCGATTTCTTGGTGTACAGTACACTGAGAATGTTTTGGCTTTTCTATGATGAAGGGAAATCACTTGGGGTCTGCACTGAGACTGTCCTTCTAGGATAATGGTCACTGGTGAAGGAATGAGAGTGCCCTGACTGCATGTTGGGAGGGTCTCTGTACTGGTGAATGAACCAAGAGTGCTCTGGATGTGCACTGGGAATGTTTCTCTGTTTGTAGGATGTGGTGGAACCGTTCAGCTTTTGAAATGAAAATGATTTTTTGTTGCAGAGATCTGGAGAAATCGAGAGAAGTCCCTTAATTTAAATCAGAGCTTTGATGCTGAACTAATTAAAGAAGAAAAGAGGAAAGAAGTGGAACAAGAAATCCGAGTGCAGGTGAGAAACAGGTAGAGGAAAGAGAAACACCAGACTAGAGGAATGCAGAGAAGCAGTACCCACAAAACCAGCACAAACTGCCTCGATTCAAGCAGCAAAATCCCCAGCCCTGATGGGAGCATTAATTTGGCCCTCAGTCATCCTTGCCGGCCTCTCTCTGCAATCTGAATCAATCGTACCGCATCTTCCTGGGACATTGTCCTAGACGAGATCTGGAAATGCAAGACAGAGACTCGGATGAGAAGGCAGTTAACTAAGTTCTGGTGCATAATTTAAGGCTGATAATTTTCAAATTAGTTAAACGTAGTTGCACGTAGGAGAAATGCTCCCTGTCTGGGGCTTCTTTGGGGTGGGATTGTGTCTTTCATGTCAGTGTGCATCGTTTCATGTTGTACCGTCTTAGTTTCCAAGGGGGAAGCACACACAATGACCTTTCCCACTCAAAATTAGTGATAAGTACAAGATCTGAGTTCCTAAAGATCGGTTACTTCCCCCACTGAACCACTGGATCACCAGGGAATTTAGGAAGGCCTGAAGGCTGTTACAGTATCCCTGACCTGAAGAAAGGAGTTATGGTCTCTGAATTAGTAAAAAAATGTATTAAAATTAGTCCAATAAATAGGATCACCTTTTCTATTAATAAATGATCATCAACACAGCTACAAAAATACTTTATCCTAAAGCAAAAATAAATAAATAAAACAAATAGAAATTTTTTTCTACCTTTGTTGTCTAGTTTTTGCTTTCCTCATCTTCTCATCATTCTCTTCCTTCCATCCACTGTCTGCCCTCTCTCCACCTCTTCCATATGGCATCTGCTCTCTTTCTATGCCTCTTCCAGAAACTGTCTGCTTCTCCCTTCCAACTCTCCCTCTCCCTCCCCTCCCATTGGTATGACATCCATCTACTTCTCTCTGCTTTCCCAATGGTGTGGCATCTGTCTTCTTCCCTTCCATCTCTCCCTTCCTGCCAGCAGATTTTAGCATTTCTCTCTCTCCTCCTTTCCTCCCCTCAGATCTGGTATCTGTCTCCCTCCTTTTTTCCTTCCAGTTCTGGTATCTGTCTCCTCCCGCTTCCCCCATGCTCTGGCATCTCTCTCTCCTATCCCTCCTTTTCTTCCCTGGTCTTCCTTCTCAATTTATTTTCTGCCTTTGTCTAAATTCTTTCTTACTATTTAGTCCTCAATTTCCCTCTTTCATTGTGTTTACCTACAGCTTACCACCTCTCCCTCACTCCTACCAGTTTCTAATTCTATTCTCTTCCCCCAACCCAGCATGTGCTTTTTTTTTCTTTCTCCTCCCCATTTCCTTCCAGCATTTGTCCCCTCTCTCACCCCCCCCACTTCCATTCAGTGTCTGTCCCCCTCTCATCCCCCACACTTCCATTCAGCGTCTGTGCCCCTCTCTCATCTCCCATTTCCATTCAGCATCTGTGCCCTACTCTCACCCCCACTTCCATTCAGTGTCTGTACCCCTCTCTCATCCCCCACACTTCCATTCAGTGTTTGTCCCCCTATCTTACCCCCACTTCCATTCAGCATCTGTGCCCCTCTCTCATCCCCCACACTTCCATTCAGTGTCTGTGCCCCTCTCTCATGCCCTCACACTTCCATTCAGCATGTGTGCCCTTCTCTCATGCCCCCACACTTCCATTCAGCATGTGTGCCCTTCTCTCATGCCCCCACACTTTCATTCAGCATGTGTGCCCTTCTCTCATCCCCCACACTTCCATTCAGCATGTGTGCCCTTCTCTCATGCCCCCACACTTCCATTCAGCATGTGTGCCCTTCTCTCATCCCCCACACTTCCATTCAGCATCTGTCCTCCTAAAGCACCACTCAACCTCTTCCTGTTATCGGGCCATCTCCCTCCCTTCCCCTCACCTTCATGGATGCTTTCTAAAAGCGAAGTTTTCTCTCTCAGACAGGCCCTGACGGGGAAGCCGTTGTCATAAGTTGCACGCATGCAGCTCCCCCGAAGCTGTTCCTCTGATGCAACTTCCGGTTTCTGCAAGATCGCATCAGAGGAGTAGCTTTGAGAGAGAGCTTGGAAAAGTGCCACGAAGGTGAGGGGAAGAGGAAGAGATGCCCGGACAGCTGCCCTGTTTGCCTTTCCCTAATGCCAGTAGGCCTCCCTGATGCTTTCGGTCCCAAGGCAGGTGCCTACTGGGCCAACCCTTTAATCTGGCCCTGATTTTAATGCAATTTAATAAGAACCATTTTCAAGCATAAAACATAAAACTGGAAATGCTTTAGATCAATACCATGTCACTGACTTATAGACTCAATATTGAGTTCCTATCCTTGCAAAGTTTAAACAACAGCTGTTATGTGGACCTAAATTTCCATATTGTGGAGCAGAGGAAAAGACTGGCTAAGGGGAGTTAAAATGATAGAGATATTCAAATATCTCAACTATAGAAATCATGCTGAAGAAACGATTTTGAGAAGGAGAGGTATAAAGGTGTAGGGTGGGGGGAGAAAAGGAGTTACTTCAGCAGCTTATCAGAAAATATTTTATCACAGTGGATTTAATTGAGGCCAGTCCGTAACTGAATACAGGAAACCTTCAGATAGCAGTCCAAATCTTCAGGAAAGCATGAAACCTTCAGGAAAACAGTCCAAAAAGACCTCTTTGTAAAGGGAACCTAGGAGCCTGCTTGCCTCAATAAAACAGAACGTAAGCCCAGCCCCAGTGGCACCCAGTTGACATAGAGTTGACCGATTCGAACCTCACCGACCTGTCTAAGAACATATCCTCTTGTATAATGAACCTACAATCCTGGGCCCACACTGTGCAAATGAAATTGAATGAGTCCAAAACAAGACTTCTTTGGCTCGGTCCAAAACTAGATCACCTACCCACCTCCATCCCACTACCCTCTGGCTCCTCTCTGCAGCTTGAGTTCTCAAGCAAGGTCTTGGGCATCATCATTGATTCCACATTGTCCTTCAATGACCACCTCCAATCCTTGGTAAAAAAATGCTTTTTCAGCCTTCACATGCTGAGGAAAGTTAGATCCTGCTTCCATCAAAAACATTTTACCCTCCTTGTCCAATCCATCATCCTCTCCAGATTGGACTATTGTAACTCTATCTACTTAAGCCTAACTAAGGAAAACCTCCACAGACTCCAACGGATTCAGAATGCCGCGGCCAAGCTCATCTTCGCTAAAAGTAAATTTGACCATGTCTCCCCGCTCTTGGCCAAGCTCCACTGGCTTCCGATAATCACCAGGGTCCACTATAAATGCGCCTGTTTAACTTTCAAAATCCTATATGGTATCCTCCCTCCCTTTATCCCTCTTTCTTGGAATTCCTCAAACCCTAATACCACCAGATCCTCCCAGAAATTAAAACTATCCTTCCCCTCGCTAAAAGGCATTTCCCACACAGGAAAGCTAGGGACCTCCCTCCACTTCAAAATCACTGAGCTCTGGAACAACCTTACCTCCCCTCTTCGGAACTTGAGCTCTCTCCAAGTTTTCCGCAAACATCTGAAAACCTGGCTTTTCTCAAAAAATGTAAGTCTCCCTCCAACTTAGGAATCAAGGAAACTCTTATATCTTGGCATCCCAAGTCCTGTAAATTTTCTTCCCACTTCTACCTCTAACCCTCTGTTGTAGTTCCTTCCTATTTCTCCTATTGTAAACCGCGTCGAGCTCTACGAACGTGGAGATGATGCGGTATACAAACCTAAGGATTAGATTAGATTAGAGTTCATGTAAAGTGTGTGTACTTCATGTGTGCAGTCATACATTTGATATCTCAAAAAAACTCCATTAGCTTCCGGTCGCCTTCAGAGTCCAATATAAAGCAGTGATGATTTGTCATCAATTTTTGTATGGAACATCCCAGAATTGCTTAAAAGTAATATAGTCAGCTATAGACCGATGAGATCTCTGCGTTCTGAGAGTCTGGCCTTACTGAAGAAGTCCGTGAATCCAAGACTTCTTGAGACAGGAGTTAAGTTATAGAACTCCTTAGTGGGTCAGATATGAAACTGCTGTGAATAGAGTAGGTTAAGAAAATGACTAAAGACACAGCTTTTCATAGATGTCTTTTTTTAGTTATCTCAAGTAAGACTGATGAATTATCCAAGAGCCCTGCCATCCACTCTATGATATTTTCTTGAGGATTGTATGTCATTTTACTTTTATTTACTATGCATTTGTCTTTATTTTGTCGTCTTTTTAACACTGTGTATGTAAACCATGTAAACCGTTTAGTTTTAGCGGTATATACATTTTTAAAATAAATTTTATGGGAATGTGGAGCGTGTATAAGTACATGTCTCATCATGGTGCTAAGATACTTGTACAAGTGAAAATCCTTATAAGCTTGCCCGCCACCTGCTCTCAACCTTTATGACTCTTGCTGTACGTTACCACTGTGCATGTCACATGCTGTTGACTGCGGTGCGATGTTTCTCCATGTCCTTGGTGGTTACCTGTAGGTGGATGAACTGATGCGAGAGGAACTGCAGAGACTGAAGATGGCAGTGGACAAAGATATGGGTGTCACACGGAAGGGGAAGGCAAAGGGGAAGAAAGGTAAAAAGGTGAGACATCCCCGTTCTTTTCTTTCAGCATCTCCTACCTCCACCTCATACAGGGACCCTTCTACTAAAACAAACCAACATTAGCATGTGCCCAATGCCAAGTGACCCATAAGCATGAAATAGATCGCAGCATTTAGCACATGTTAAGCATTTGTAAAAGGGCCCCAGAGTGAACGTGGAAATAATCACACATGAGCTGATTGAGGTCACCCTTCCTTTCACAGAGCTGTTGTACGCCTACAAATCACTCTACTCCCTCTGTCCCTAGAGGTACCGGACTGTTTCTAGTAGGGATGGGCATGCCAAGCATTTTCATCTCATTTCCTGGCTCATGGGCGGCATGGTTCATTTTGTTATGGGAGCAGTGTCGTTAAGGGTGTGCATTATTTTCAAATAGTGCATAGTTTTCCCCAATATTGCAAGCATGGACAGAGTCCGAGATTGAGGGCTGGGCGGTGTGGGGTTCCTCTGCGTATCACGAGCAATGTCACCCCTGCAGCACTTCCCCATGTGCCTTTTTTTAGCATCACCCCTGCAGTAACTCATGGCATGTCGTGCTGGGGGGGGGTGTTAGAAGAACTGGACTCCTGTCTAATATCTAATAATAAATGCACATCTGCCCCATTTCACTCCTGGACCAAGTTTGTTTTATTGCATATGGAACTCTGGAGCTAATTTAGCATTCCTTTGCCCACTCAGTGTCAGCTCAGACTCAGGTATAACCTAGCTCTTGAATTTGTGTTGGAGAGTCTTGGAATACAATTAACTTTTGAGATCCTTCTGTTAGAGGACAGAGAAAAAGTAAATGCATCTCACTAAATCCTTGTTGTACTCTGTTCCCTCTTTCTCTCACCCTCCTCATCTCTTCCTCCTCCCTCCCTTTCCTACATTACTTCCTGTCCCTTCCTTTTTTTCATTTAATTTCTTACATGCACACGTTCAAGTGCAGTCATACATATATGCACACACAGAGACAAAGAGATTCACACCCATGTACAGATGTGCAGACACACATGAGCTTGCACACATATGTTAGATATATTTGATGCACTCATATGCTTGCATACACATATGCACCTGCATATAAACATACATGTATGTATCTACATGTACTTATAGACTCGTATGCATGTAAGCATTCACACACCCAGGTTTCCAATTCCTGTCTCTCTTCTTCTACAACTGGAGATTTACCGAAGGCTTGGAAGCATTCCTATGTCCTGCCAGTCTTGAAGTCTCCTAAACTCGATTCACTTGCTACCCAACTAAAATGATAGAACAAGTGGCGCTTGATCAGTTTTAGATTTTGCTGATAAAACTAATGTGTTGAATCCGCGCCAGGCCAGTTCACTTGTATTTTAAGTGAGGTTTATGACATTGACGTCTGATCCTATTGATCATGGGATGCTTTGAAGAAGATTACCGTCTACTGGAGTTACTTCTACAACCTGTGTGGTGTCAGTTTCCAGAAGCATGTCTAAGGAATATTGTCTTAAGCGTAATGTTCCTCAAGAATCTGCAAGATCACCCATTTTATTTGATGTTTAAGTTGATCCACTGAGATTAGACCTGACAAATATACAAAACTGCTTAAGAAAGGTGTCGGATTGGTTAAAAGAACATTTAGTCGGTTTCAATTTAAAGCCTTGACTTTAGTACATAAGGCTTCTTAAAATGTCAAGCTACAAGATTTAAGGCTCCTTTTATAAAAGTGCGCTAGTGGGGAGTCACATGATGTGTTGAGCCGAGCAAGACATGCTTTGCTCGAGCTCCGGGGCCCTGGGTCCCTCCGCACCTTGCCTGCCTTCAGCTCTCGCATCTGCACTCGGGTTTCTAGATCGTATGGTGCATGGAGAGGTTCTTGCAGCCTAGTAGCTCTACTATGAGCGGTAAGATGACCCGCACCGCCAAAGATCGGGAGGTGAGAGCCTCACGGGCTGACTCCAAGATGGTGGCGGTGGCTGATGTGGGTTATGTGCTTCCCTTATCGACGGCTCATATCGAAGCGTTGTCTGCCTCAGTGGTGCAGGCTTTGGCCGCTCGTTTTGACCAGCTTTCCAACCAACTTACCTCGCTTGAATCTCTCCTAACCGACACCACCCGACGTACCGGCGAGCTGGAGACCCGAGTAACGCACGTGGAGGACGCCCATTCCGCCTCTGCGGAGGACCTTACATCTCTTAAAGAACAGCTTCGGCGCCAGGCGGACAAAATCGAGGACTTGAAGAACTGATCGAGACGCGATAATCTGCGTCTGATCGGTCTGCCGGAGGCGGTTTCAGACTCTCGCCTGCTCACCACATTGGAGTCCTGGCTTCAGGCAGAGTTGCCGCTCCCTGCCGGTATGGGGCCCCTAAGGCTGGAGTGAGCTCACCGCCTTGGAAGGCGGGCTGAGGACCATACCCGCGCTCGGGTTACTATTTTCAAGGTGCTCAACTCGTCGCATAAGGCCAAACTTATGCCACACTATTGGAAGAAGTGCAACACCTTTACTTACAAAGGGGCTCCAGTCCATTTCTTCCAGGACTATTCCCTTGCTTTACAGGAGTGACGGCATTGGTTTTCCAGAGTTTGCTCTGCCTTGATTGAGCGCAAACAGCGTTTCCAACTCTCTTATCCTGCACTATTGAGGATTTGGACAGCTACCGGGTGGAAGAGTTACACCTCGGCGGAGGACCGCACAGGCATACCTGGATGCCCTTCCGGGGGAGACTGGACCTTCATCGGCCCCATGAGGTTCCGGGCATCATTGCTGCAGTTCCCCTCTCGTTGTTGTCATTCCACTACAGATTGTTGTTGACCGTTCTTTTTTTTTTGGGGGGGGGTCCTCTTTTGGATCCTGACAGTGCTTTGGTCTTCGGCTTCCTTGCAGGAGTTTTTTCCTCCTTTGGTGTCTGGGGCTCCTCACATGGATGATCCTATTTTGTTTTGGGAGGCAGCTAAGACAGTGATTTGGGGACATATTATTTCTTTTCTGAGTGCTCGCAACAAGCGTATTCACAGAGGAATCATTAATTTAGAACGGGCCTTAAGAGTAGCTAAACGGTCATTTCATTCGAATCCATCGAGGGAGGCTTGAGAATGCTATTGGTCTACCCAAGAGGCTTTAAATTTGTTACTTCATTCTTGTTCCCAAAAATGGATGGCTTTCCATAAACACCGTTTTCAACGTTTTGGTAACAAACCTGGGCGCCTTATGGCCCGATTGGTTAAAGCCGAGACTAGTAGGAAACCGATCTTGTCTCTTCGGACCCCGGGTGGTGGGGTGGTGACCAATACGTCTGATATCTCCGCAGTTCTTTTTGACTTTTTTAGCCGGTTATATGATGCTCCCGATGATGTCTCTCCGGACTTATTGACAGATTATCTTCAGTCTTCTGGAATTCCTCACCTGCCGGAGGACGTAGTGTCTTCTCTTAATAGCCCGTTTCGGGCGGCTGAATTAGAAGTTGCAATCAAAGCTCTCCACTCTGATAGGGGCCCGGGTCCAGATGGCTTTTCGGGAGACTTTTACTGTCTTCTTTCTTCCCATCTCTGTGGTCCTTTACTGGCTTACTTTAACGCTGCTATTGCTCAGGGCTCTTTTCCACGTTATGCTAATGAGGCCATTATCTCTGTATTGTTGAAGCCTGGTAAGGAGGCTGACTCACCAGGATCCTATCGTCCCATCTCCTTGATTAACGTGGATCTAAAGCTTTTTGCCCATATGTTGGCTGATCGTCTTGCTCCACATCTCCCTAAGATTATTCATGAGAATCAAGTCGGATTTGTCCGGGGACGTCAATCAGTTTGTAATGTCTGTAAGGTTCTCTTTGCACTTGCCCATTGTCATTCTCACCAGATTCAAGCTTTGTTTGTCAGTTTAGATGCTTCTAAGGCATTTGATAGTGTCCATTGATCTTTCTTGTTTCGTATCCTAGAACATGTTGGGCTGGGCGTTTTTTATCTTGATGCAATACGCTCTCTCTATTCTAACCCGAGGGCTTCGCTTCTAGTCAACGGGACCCGCAAGGACTCTTTCCCCATCCTTCGTGGTACCCGGCAGGGCTGCCCCCTTTCCCCCTTGCTGTTTCTTCTTTCTTTGGAATCTTTGCTGTGTACTCTTCGGGGGTTTGCGGAGGTGCAGGGCCTTCAAGTTGCCGGGATTGAGTTAAAGACTTTAGCATTTGCGAATGACATGTTTTTGATTCTTACTAGGCCTGAAGATTCTTTACCGACGGCATTGGACCTCATTTCTGAATTTGGCTTTTATTCTGCTCTGTCTCTCAATCTGGATAAGTCCTTGGCCTTGCCTTTTCCACCTGAGTTACGTGCCACATGGAGGGGTGTCTTTCCTCTTCGTTGGACTGACTCTACTTTGAAATATTTGGGGGTCTTTATTCCTCAGGACTTATCTAGTCTATATCGCTTGAATGTGGAACCGTTGTTCCAGGCCCTTCAGAATAAACTACAGTTATGGGGAACTCTTCCCTTTTCGCTTTTAGGTCGGGTGCATCTTTATAACATGCTCATTGTCCCCTGTTGGCTATACGTCTTTCAGGTCCTTCCTCTTTATTTTACTTCTCGAGATGAGCGACGCCTGGAACTCTTGGTTCAGAGATTTCTTTGGACTGGGAAGCGGCCTTGCCTGCCTTATAAATGGGCAGCAACTCCGTGGTACAGGGGTGGATTGGGTTTATTGAACCTTCGATATTTGACTATTGGATGTGGCATGCGCCACATTAATGATATTTTCAGGGGTACTTCAGCATTCACCAACACTTCTTTGGAACTCTCCTGTTTTCAATCTACTCACTTTAGTGCATATCTTCATTCTCTTCCTTCTCTGGTGCCTGAGTCTCTCTCTGTGAAGGTGCTCCACCGTCCCTTGTGGAAGGTTTGGTGCTGGGTCTGTAAATACCACGCTCTTTCTGCTTCTGTAACTCCCTTTCTGCCTGTCCGCTTTAATAGCTGTTTCCTATCTGGGATAGATGGGCCAAGTTTTGCTCGGTGGGAAACAAGGAGTATTCACTATGTATTTCACTTGGTTGATGATGATGGCAAAATTAAGCCTTTTGCACAGTTTCGAGACGAATTTGATCTCCCACCCACTGATTATTTTGCTTATATGCAAATTCAACATTATATTTCTGCTTTACCCTCTAGTTCTTTGCAAGTCTCCTGCCAAGAACTGCTGTCTACGGCTTTCACCATTGGTTCCCAACTTCCTGTCTCCCTTAAATTCCATCATCACCATTTGAAGGATGAGTCCCCCTTGTTTGACCATTCTAAATTACGGGATGCTTGGGCTCGTGACCTTGCAGTGGAATTGCCGGATGATGTGCTTTTGCAGGCTGTCCGTAGGTTGCCTGCCTTTCGAAAATATACCACCTTTTGGGAACAACATTATAAGTTGGTTTTCCGTTTGTACATCTCTCCGAAGAGGGCTTATTTATCCCGCCTTCGTGAAACCGCTGCCTGTCTCTGATGCCAGGCTCCAGAAGCGGGCTTGGGACACATGTTTTGGACTTGTCCTAATGTTCAAGCTTTTTGGAATGCTGTTTTTGTTTTTGTGGAGCACATTTGGAACCTTACCATTCGCTGCTCCCCTTTGTTATTATTTGGAGTTGTTCCCCACTATTTCCCTCGTATAAGGGGGACTGCTCCTTTCCTTAAGTGGACTGTCCTTGTGGCCTTGAAATGTATTTTGCTGCACTCGCTTGAGGATGCTGCTCCGGATTACTCTCTTTGGCGATGTTGGATGATTACTCTCTTGAAGTGGGAAAGGAGGGATGTGCCGGACCTTTCCTTTCTCCCAGGCCGCATCTTTCAACGCACTTGGGAACCATTTTGGACAACTATGACTCCGATGGCTCGAAGCCGCTTGCTTAACTGTTGAATCCTTGTTTTCTATCCCATTTTGTTGCCTGAAGTCATTATGCCATTGTATAGATCCATGGTGAGGCCCCACTTGGAATACTGTGTGCAATTCTGGAGGCCGCATTACCGTAAGGATGTGCTGAGACTGGAGTCGGTCCAGAGAATGGCCACCTGGATGGTCTCGGGACTCAAGGATCTCCCGTACGAGGAACGGCTGGATAAGTTACAGCTCTACTCACTCGAGGAACGCAGAGAGAGGGGTGACATGATCGAGACATTCAAGTATCTCACGGGCCGCATCGAGGTGGAAGAAGATATCTTCTTTTTCAAGGGTCCCGCGGCAACAAGGGGGCATCCATGGAAAATCAGGGGCGGGAAACTGCACGGGGACACCAGGAAATTCTTTTTCACTGAAAGGGTGGTTGATCGCTGGAATAGTCTTCCACTTCAGGTTATTGAGGCCAGCAGCGTGCCTAATTTTAAGGCCAAATGGGATAGACACGTGGGATCTATTCACAGAGAAAGGTAGGGGAGGGTCATTGGGGTGGGCAGACTAGATGGGCCGTGGCCCTTATCTGCCGTCTATTTCTATGTTTCTATGTTTGGTATGCCTGTTCCTTTTATGTTTTTTACATGGTCATGCTGTATTTGGAAGGAGGACCCGGGGGGGGTATTTTGGGAGGGCTTGTTTTGGGGTGGGGGGTTTGATCGGGGGGCAGTGACCTGTGGGGGGTGGGTTCTGTTATCTAAAATGTTGAGCTTGTCTGTAATTCGTTTTGCATACTGTTTGGTGTTTTTGCTGAGCTCAATAAAACATATTTGAACATAAAAGTGCGCTAGCGTTTTTAGTGCACGCACTGGATTAGCGCTACCTGAAAAATTAGTGGCTAGCGTGGGCTATTCCGCGCGTTAAGGCCCTAAAGCACCTTTGTAAAAGGAGCCCTTGGTGATTCTGTATATTCCAACACATATATTGCAATCTTTACAAGAGTCAACTTGCTCTAAGGCATTTCCTCGGTTGACACCATGTAGATGGAACTAATTACCCAAAGAGAATGTTTAAAAATTTAAAAGGTTGTTTAAAACCTTTTAATTTAGATTTGGAAGTAGACTATAGGGGTGTATTAGTCTCTCTGCAAGATATTTTAAGGGTAATTTTTTGTCTGTTGTGCTTCTTTTAGTGAATAATTGGTGAAAGTCTTTTCAAATATCTTATGCCATGCTTTCCTTTTTAATATTTGTTTTAATTTAAACCATTGAGTTCTGTAAAAGGTAATGCAATATATCAAATTTAGTAAAACATAAAACAGACACATACACATGTTTTCAATGTAAATGTTTTGGTTCTAATAATTTCTCTGTTTTCTAATCACAGAAAGGTAAAAAAGGAAAGAAGGAAAAAGATTTGACACCCAACAGGTAAAATTTGTTTCTCCTTTGGCATTTCTGGGGTCAATTAAAACAAAGTCATACATTCACAGATGGTCGGTAAACAAGTATGATGAAGGAAACTGATAGAGCTAAAAGAAAATCCTTCAGAAATGAAAGAAGGATCCAAAATAACAGGAAACAGTACAAGCAATGGCAAGTCAAATGCAAAACTCTGATAAGGAAGACAAAGAAAGACCTTGTGTTGGAGGCAAAAACATATAGGAAAACCATTTTTAGGCATATTAGATGCAAGAAACTGGTAAAAGAATCATTTGGACCGCTAGATGACCAAGGGGTAAAAGGGGCACGCAGGGAAGGCAAGGCCATAACAGATAGATAAAATGAATTCTTTTCTTTGGTTTTCACTGAGGAAGATGTGGGGGAGATACCAGTACCAGAAATGGTATTCAATTCTGATGAATCAGAGAAACTGAAACAAACCTCTAAGACACTGGAAGATGTAATGGGGCAATTTGACAAATTGAACAGTAGCAAATCACCTGGACCAGATGGTATACATCTCAGAGTACTGATACAACTGAAAAATAAACCTGCAGATCTATTGTTACTAATGTCCTATTATGGATTAAGAACTGGTTGAAAGACAGAAAACAGAGAGTAGGTTTAAATGGTCAATATTCTCAATGGAGAAGAATAAACAGTGGGATTCTCCAGGGGTTTGTGCTGTGACTGCTGCTTTTTAACATATTTATCAATAATCTAGAGATGGGACTAACTAGTGACACAAAGTTGTTAATCCTTGCATAAACTGTTACCCTTATAAAGTGTGACTGATCCTTTCCCACTGCCAGATATTGACCTCCTCCATTCTCTACCATCTCATCCCTGCATCTACTGACACTTTTACATTACATTACATTACATTACTGGCTTATATTCCGCCTGTACCTTGCAGTTCTAAGCGGAGTGACTCAAGCTTGTCTCTACAGCTGCTGCTTTCCTCACTGGTTGACACAGCCTTCTTCGTTGACTCAAGCTTATCTTTACGGTTATCTCCACTTTCCTGAAGACTCATTACTGTGTTTCTTGCTGTATTTTGGAGAGATTTGTCTGCCCTTGAGTGAACATTTTCTCCTTTCAGTCTCTTGGTTTTATGGCCTCTAATTCCAGGACTTTGGAGTCTCTCATTGAGGAACTCGTGATGCAGGGACTCATGAAACAAGCCACGGATGTCAGCATAAGTGATTACAAAGGTATGAGATGTAGAGACAATACAATACAAATTTATTTATATACTGCAAGTACCTCGAAAAGTTCGTAAGAGAAAACCAATATAATATAGAATTAACACGGCAGGCTCACAATCTATCTAATGCACCTGGGGGGATGAAGTGACTTGCCCAGGGTCACAAGGAGCAGCATGGGTTTGAACCCACAACCTCAGAGTGCTGAGGCTGTAGCTTTAACCACTGCTCCACACTCTCTCCCCTAGTGAGGTATTTAGGGTTGTAACTGCTGCTCCATGCAATTCCCCCCACCAACTGGCACCCATGCTTACTGAGACAGCTGCGTTAATTAGTACTCCTGGGAATTGAGACGCTTGTATCTGGGTTTGTCCACTTGCCCTGTCTGTTGTGTCTCTGATGTTCCTGAGGGGAGGGGCCGAGTGCCACAGCGATATGTTTGAAAGTCCTTCAGTGATATTTGACGAGGACCTCAGAGCAGGTTACAGCAAACAGGTGACCCTAGTTTTGGAAACGATATTCAGAGGAAATGCATTGGTTCCTTTACGGGTGTATTCCGTAGAGGAGTCCAGGCTTCAAGGCGTTAGAGCAGTCCTTGGGACGTACCCAGACAGTCAAGGTTCCAGAATATCTACAATAAATATGCAGGGAAGACATTTGCTTGCACTGCTTCTAATGTATGTGTAACCCTGGCTTCCTGCCTCGTGCTCCCCACTCGGGCTCTGGCCATCTGCAACCAGAGTTCACCAAAAGATATTTCTCACTTGCAGACACTCAGGCTCACAATTCTTACTGAGATTGGGCTTAGGCTAGGGCCAGAGAAAACATGGTCCCGAGCTTCACTGACCCCACTGGGATCTTTCACTCTTCCCAAAATGAAGAATAGCTCAGTCCAAGGTTTACTTTTTTACCCAAATTATTGTATGTTTGAACGATATGTTACTTAAATTTTTTATCTATTTGTACATCGCCTAGAATTTTGAATAGGCGATAAATCAAACTATTTAATAAACTTGGAAACTTGGAAAAAACAACTGGAGCTCTTTCTTCAATTCGATGTCAGTATAACGGCAAACTAGTAACACTTCTTCAGATGTATTGGCAGAAAGATTTCCTTTAACAACTCATTCCACTCTCCTCTTCTTGCACTCCAACATGACTAACTATTCCTTCTCTGTCCTCCAGGAACAAGAAAGGGGGTCTCCCTCAAGTTACAAGACCTTGGCAGGAAAATAGGATAACCATTCTGTTAATTTTATCCTCTGTTCTTCAATCTACTCAATCTGAGTTTCCTCTGTCCTCTCTATACATCACTTAGGAGTCTCCCTCAGTACACTGGCTTTGTTGGGAGAAATGGGATCAAGCAAAGCTTTAACTGGTCCTCTCAGTCAACATCAGTTTCTTATTCTCTGTCCTCTCCTCAGGGACCAAAGGAGTCTCCCTTAGTGCTAGGGCTTTGGTGGGAGAAATAGGATGACCAAAAACCTGGAAGTTCCTCTGAACTTCCCTTTTATAATCTCCCCTCTCCCCTCCCACAGGGGAAATGAGACCTCCTACTTCTAACACTAAGCGACTACCTGGAAAATCCCACACTGCTGCTGTGACAGCAGAGGCATTTTCTGGGGGGAGGGAGGTTACATATGCAAATCTATCTCATACATATTCTTTGTGGATATCCTGAAAACCTGACTGGCTGGGTGCATCCCAAGGACTCTTAATACTGCTGCAAACTAATTTGGGAACAGGAAACCTGGTGGCCTTGTGCCCCCCTCTGCTCCAAGAGGAACACGCTGGAGATCTCTGGTAGCACGCAGCAGTTCACACAAGCTGTTTGCACTGACTCCAGAGCCTGTCTTCTGATACAATTTCCTGTTTCTGTCACAGGATAGGTTCTGGGGCCGACACAAGCAGCCTGTGCGAATGCCTGCCACCTGTGAGGACTTGAGAGAATGAGATGCTGGTTCATCAGCAGGGGAGGGGGAAGAGAGATGTCCGAGGTCTTCATCTTGGAGATCACCGTCAGCCAGCCTTTCCTCATGTTTCATGTCCTTCATGTTGGTCACCCTTCTCTGTACCTTTTCAAGTTCCTTTGCTGCTTGGGTGGACTGAGCCCAAAGTGGGTGGCCTTAGCTTACCCATGGTTCCAGCAATTAAAGTTAGGGGCTACTGTGATCCTTGTGGAAAACTAACAGTGCCCCCCCCCCCCCCCACCCCTGTGCAGTTCTTCACCACTTCCTTTGAGGATTGAGCCCTCAGAGAAAAAATGTCAATTTGGTCTTGTTGCCCTTTGTCAAGAAGTAGGCAGAGTGGAAGGGGAGTAGTGTGGGATAACGGTTGGGAGCGGGTAGATGGGTGGGGGGAAGCACATGGATAATGGTGGAGGAATCACTTCTGGGCAGACTTGATGGCTCCATCTGATCTTTCTCCTGGTGCCATTCACCTGTTTTACTCTGAATATACAAGACATATGACTAGAGGTGGAAGGGGGAGGGGAGAGATGGGTTACCAGGTGTCCGGACGGCTTTTCAAAACCCAGCACTTTGTCCAGATTTTGAAAAGTTTTGAGCTTTGGACCGCATCTGGAGGGCATCTGTGTGACATTATTGTGTCACACCCACGCATTCTCAGTGGCCCTCAAATACAGCTCTGAGCTTGAAGAGAAGAGGTTTGGGGGGCAGAGCTGGGGCGAAATGGAGCATGACTTGGGCAAAAGAGGGTGGGGCGGGGCTGGGTAGAACTGGGCGGGATTGGGGGTGGGGCCTCATACTTGAAAAAGTGTGAAAAGAGGTGATTGAGAAAGACACAAGCTTTGTGAGAGGAGAGATGGAAGTGGGGCTAGAAGGGAGAAACATGGGGGTGGTAGAGGAGTGATAGCTGAGGGAGAAAGGAGGTTGGGGTAAAAAAGGATGGGAGAAAGGAGGTTGATGGGTAAAAAAGGATGGAAGAGAAAGTTGGATGGGGAAGTGCAGGTGTTGAAGGTAGATAACATCACTTTTCAATCAAGATCTTAGGAGTTATACTGGATCAAACATTGTACCATGACCAGATCAGTTCAGTTGTTAAAAACTGTTTTTATAAGCTAAGAATGATTAGATCTCTGACCAAAACACTTGACTCACCAGCCTTAAATATTCCGATTCATTCATTGGTTATCAGTAAACTTGACTATTGGAACTCTCTTTACATAAATCTGTCACAAAAAGAAATAAGGCGCCTACAAATAATACAAAGCACAGCAATTAAAATCATTATGAATTTGAAAAAATTTGATCACGTCACCCCCCCTTCTGAAACACGCACATTGGCTACCAGTATGACACAGAATTACATTTAAACTGGTACTATTAACGTTCAAAATTTCCCAAACGAAGCAACTACTACTTCTTAGACAAATTCCTCACTCCCTATACACCATCAAGATCCCTTTTGACTGTCCCCTCTCTAAAAATAATTAGTACAAGAAGAGCAGAAATCTTCTCAGTAGCTGCTCCGCAAACTTGGAATAATCTGCCATCTTTTATCAGAACAGAAACGTGGTTCGATAAGTTTAAGGGCTCTCTTAAAAGTTTCTTGTTTAATGATGCGTTTGAGAGCTAAAGTTAGCTCCAAATATACGGCTCCTCCCCAGATTTAATTAACTCCTCCCCAGTGACAACTCAGCCTTTTCAGGCTAATATTTCACCCCTCCTTTTGTTTTTACCTTATCTGGTTCCTGTAGTTCTACCCTTCTTTCCTTCTGTTCCTGTCAGTGGTCATCTTGTCTTTCTTCTGTATGACTTATGTATTTTAACCCTGATTTTAATTGTAAATTGCTTAGAAACCTGTTTAAGCGTTTAATTAAATTTTAAATAAAACTTGGATATGGAAGATAGGGTCTGCTGGATACAAGAGACGTGTGTGTGTGGGGGGGGGGTAGATAGTTGTTTAGATAGATGGGAGAGATATGGAATAAAGATGAGTGGGGAAGACATTGACATGGTGGGGGAGAGAGGGTCGTAAGTTGAAGGGGAGATGAATGGGAATGGCACAGAAAAGATGGGACGATAGACCTGGAGAAGTTGGTTTTCGATGTGGCTTCACTGCTTTGTTTTTTCAGGTGATTACAGCTACCTGGGGAGTACACTGCGGATGGCGAATATGGAGCCCATGCCCTCTGTGATAGACCTTCGGCAGAATATCACACTGACCGCCATTCTACCCCTGGGTATGTTAGAGTCCACCAATATGTCTGAATCCCTCCATTGCATAGAAGAGCGTAAGAACTTCCAGACCGGTCAGAGCGATGACTCATTCAGCTATTAATTGTTCATACACCCGACTTCCAGAAACTTGTCCAAAAAGTTAGATCTCAGCTGCTTTGGTTTTAGATTTAATTGTATATTAGATGACAGAAATGTTTTCTGATTTGGTTTAAATGTACTACAAAGTGACTTCATAGCGTGTCCCCTAGTTTTTGTAGTTTATGAGAGACTAAACAATCGATTTGAATTTACCTCTTCCACTCCACTCAAGAGTTTATTTATTTTACTTTGTACTTATTTATTTATTAAGGGTGGAAGTTATCAAAGTCAGCTATCATTAAAACATGTTACATTACTGTTAACCCCAGTTGTTAGCATAGAATGTGACCTTTGCTAAAATATCACCAGTTTTCGATTAGAACCTGAAAGGGTTTCACTGCTCTTGCATTAACATAAGAACATATGAATAACCTTATTGGGTCCATCAAGCCCAGTAGCCTGTTCTCACGGTGGCCAATCCAGGTCACTAGTACCTGGCCAAAACCCAAGGTGTAGCAATATTATATGCTAGCAATCCAGGGCAAGCAGTGGCTTCCCCCATGTCTTTCTCAATAACAAACTATGGACTTTTCCTCCAGGAACTTGTCCAAAACTTTCTTAAAACCAGCTACACTATCCGCTCTTACCTCAATCTCTGGCAACGTGTTCCAGAGCTTAACTATTCTCTGAGTGAAAAAAATTTCCTCCTATTGGTTTTAAAAGTATTTCCCTGTAACTTTGAGTGTCCCCTAGTCTTTGTAATTTATGACGGAGTGAAAAATCGATCCACTTGTACCCGTTCTACTCCACTCAGGATTTTGTAGACTTCAATCATATCTCCCCTCAGCCGTCTCTTTTCCAAGCTGAAGAGCCCTAACCATTTTAGTCTTTCCTCACACGAGAGGAGTTCCATCCCTTTTACCATCTTGGTCGCTCTTCTTTGAACTATTTCTAGTGCCACTATATCTTTATTGAGATAAGGAGACCAGAACTGAATGCAGTTAACAATAGATAAAAAAAATCAATAGGCAATAATTAAAATCAATAAAATAAACACAACAGGGAAATGTACACTTATCTTTAATGCCAGGTTCCGACGTGGCCCGTTTCGATCCTGCGTCAGGGAACTAAAAATCCTTCACCGAGAGAGAAGGTTTTACCAGCTACAGCCATAAATGAAATGAATCTAAATTGTTGAGACATCTCTCACCCTGGGAGTAACATTTTGAATTCAGATTTTTGGTTCCCTGACGCAGGATCGAAACGGGCCACGTCGGAACCTGGCATTAACGATAAGTGTGCCTTCTGAATAATTTTTGAGCAACTTGTTAACCAACACATGAGAGAGTGATAATCTGCTGGTGGACAGCAGTATAAAGACTTTTTAAATATCAACTAAATATATTGAACATAGGATGATTGGGTGGTGAGGTGATAGTTTTGGGGTTCGCCCCTTGTTTTCACCTCCATGTCTCTGAGCACTGATTTCTTTATATGTTGATATGGTTTTCAAGAAATGTTGAATATATGTGAGTGAATTTATACTCCTTGGGTTTTAGCCAGGTACTAGGGACCTGGATTGTCCACTGTGAGAATGGTTTACTGGGCTTGACCATTGGTCTGACTCAGTAAGGCTATTCTTAGGTTCTTATGTATCTCCTAGTGTGCAGATCCTAACTACAGGATCATTTCCTGCATCACCAAGGTGATGTTTTCCTTTTAGGAGACCTTGTTCCTCCAAGGCAGCACAGGGGCTGCCAGAGTGGAGGTGGGACTTCTCTACAACATCCCTGTAGGTCTCCTCTATGTACCTCTCTGTCTTCCTGAGCTCCTCCAAGTCTGCAACTCTAGTCTCAAGGGAACGGACTCATTTTCTGAGAACCAGGAGATCTCTGCAAGCACATACATATAATTTCTCACCAAACTGGGAGATAATCATATATGTGACACTCAGTGCAAAAGACTGGATAACTCCTATCTTGCTGCTGGACTACTATCTGCATCTTAGTATTATTGAGCTGCTTAATTAAATCCTATTAATGTACTGGGGATGTTTCTGATATTATTGATTGGTACATGTCAGCTTTGGGAAATTGTATGTCAGTTTCCACTACTGTGCTAGGCTTACTTTTGGCAGGTGTTTTTTTTTATACCATAATTCTGAAGGGATGTCTTCCCCTTCCCTCTGCTCCCCACCACCTTGGACCCATCTCAGTCCTAGCTATATCACTGAGGGATGTGTTCATTTTGATGGCAGAACTAAAGTGTTCCTTTATTGTTGTGCTCTTGCATGATGAATGGATGCAGCTCTGGTATTAGAGGTGCGGATAGCTTTTGTCAGTAGGCAGGATAAGTCTGTTCCTGTACTGACTCGCTCTAGCATAGCGAATGGATGAGGTTCTTGGATCAGATGTAGGGATGCTTCATTCAGTGGGCAGGATTATTATTATTATTATTAGGTTCTTATATCCCGCCATACCCAAAGAGTTCTAGGCGGTTTACATTCGTTACATTAGGATCCGGTCTGAACCCGGATTTACAAAAATTTTATCGGAATTGCAGGTAGCGCGGAAGGAGGCACAGGTTTGTCGTAGTTGGGTTAGAGGATAAAATGGAGGGAGTGGGAAACCAGAAGAGGGGGGGGGGAGAGGGAGGTGGGGGTGGGGGGGGGTTGGAGTGTATGCGGGGAGTAAGGACTAAGGGTCTTGTTCGCGGAAGAGGTGTGTTTTGAGAAGTTTTCTGAAGTCTAGGTAGGTCGGGGCCTCTAGCATCATTTGGGCTAGCCAAGGGTTCAGCTTGGCCGCCTGGAAGGCGAAGGTTTTGTCGATGAATCTTTTGAGCTGGCATGATTTTATGGAGGGGAAGGTAAACAACTGGATTCTGCGGGATTTCTTGTTGGTGCAATACATATTGAAATGTGGGGAGAGGTATTTTGGTGAGAGACCAAATACTGTCTTGTAACAGATGCAGGCGAACTTGAAGAGGACTCGGGATTCGAAGGGTAGCCAGTGCAGTTGGTGGTAGAAGGGGGTGATGTGTTCCCATTTGTTCAGGCCGAAAATGAGGCGGACAGCTGTGTTTTGAATCAGTTTTAGTCTTCTGGTGATTTTCTTTGTGGAGCTTAGGTAAATGATATTGCAATAATCCAGTATGCTGAGGATAGAGGATTGAACTAATAGTCGAAATGCAGTGTCATCGAAGTATTTCTTTATGGTACGGAGTTTCCAGAGTGCTGAAAGGCCTTTCTTGACAATGAGGTCGGTGTGATTTTCTAGGGATAGATGTTTGTCAAGCGTGACTCCTAGTATTTTTAATGTTTGTTCGAGTGGGAAAACCAATCCTTTCACCTGGATTGTGGTGTCTTTGATTTTGTTTTTGGGGGTGGCTAGAAAGAATTTTGTTTTGTCTGGGTTGAGCTTTAGTTTGAAGGAGAGCATCCAGAGTTCTATCTGGCTGAGTATGTTAGTTATGTAGTTGAGAAGATCCTGGGATAGACTGGTTAGAGGGATGACAATTGTGATGTCATCTGCATAGATGAAGAATTTGAGCTTAAGTTTGTGAAGGAGGTTACTGAGGGAGGCGAGGTAGATATTGAACAGGGTGGGGGATAAGGGGGAGCCTTGTGGTACACCGCAGGAGTTCACCCAGCTGTAGGAGAAGTTGTCATTTTTGTGTACCCTGTAGGATCTGTTTCGTAGGAACCCTTGGAACCAGCTGAGTACCCGGTCTGAGATTCCAATGTGGGCCAGGCATTCCAGGAGAATAGTGTGGTCAACTAGGTCAAACTAGGTCAAACGTGTTCCTATAGTGTCTTACTCATGATGATCAATGGTAGAGCTCTTGAATTGGAGGTAGGGATGGGCTGAAAGAGAAAAAAAACCCTGCAATGTCTCACTCTTGCATGGTGATTAGATGTGCTCTTGCTTTTACTGAAGGCACTTGTCTTTTATTTTTTCTAGGTTCTGTAATTGTTCATGAGAAGGCTCCTTTGGTGAAATCTATATTGCTGGCAGGTCCTGCTGGGATTGGAAAAAGGATGCTTGTTCATGCCATCTGCACGGAGTCAGGCTCCAACTTCTTCGATTTATCCCCAGAGAACACTGTTGGGAAATACCCTGGGAAGAGTGGCCTCCAAATGTTGATGCACATGGTCTTCAAGGTAGTCTTCAAGATGAACTGAATGCACACTTTACTCACCTCCATCCGTTAAGCAGATTATAGATATTTTAAATAGACATTGCTTCTTAAAATTCAAGGCTAGAGCATGTGTCAGTATCAGGGAGTCTGAAAGGGGAAATGTCCCTTCTCAAGACCATCACAGGCTGCACAGTAGAAAGAAGGCAGATAAAGACCATATGGCTTTCCCATGCCATCTACTATCCCTGAATTCAGATACTCTTTTGTCTCCATCACCTCCACCGGGGGGTCCCTTGAAGCCACCACCCTTTCCATGAAAAAGTATTTTCTGAGGTTACTTTTGAGTCTGTCCCCTTTCACCGTCATCATATGCTCCCTAATTCCAGAGTTTCCTTTCAATTGAAAGAGGCTCACTTCATGCGCATATATACCACATAAATATTTAAACATTTCTATCATATCTCCCCTCGCCTGCCTTTCTTCCAAAGTATACATATTGAGATCTTTAAGTCTGTTCCCGTAGACCATCAACCATTTTCATAGCCTTCCTCTGGACTGAATCCATCTTGTTTATATCTTTTGGAAGGTACAGTCTCCCCCTATCCACCAAAAGCAGCATATTGGACAAATGTCCACAACACAAATGAACTCATTTGTTGGCTTACTTCATTGATGAACAACCTACTACAAGAAGGCCAGCTGCTTACTCAAATGGGTCACATTGCTCTCACACTCCTCTATCCACAACCACTAATTTAATAATAATAATAATAACAGCTTATATACCGCAATAATTTCAGACCCATTGCTGGACTACCACTGCTTTCCAAGCTCATTAAGAAAACTGGTCTGTGCATAAACTCTCAGCTTACTTAGACTAATCCTCCTGCCTACACTCCTCGCAGTATGGGTTCAGACCCCAACACAGCATAGAATTGCTACTGCTCACATTAATCTTTTGCAAAATCAAACAGATGCTCAGTAAGGGGCAACAATTAATCCTCCTACAGTTTGACATATCCATTGCATGTGACTTTGTCAATCACAAGCTCCTACTGAGTAAACTAACAACTAGGTCTGACTGGAACCATCCTCAACTGGTTCAAAGAGTTCTTAACAAATAGAGAATACAGTGTATGGAAAGATGACAAATTTTCCCACAGCTCAAATGTCCCCCACTCACCAGTACCCTTCAACATATTGATAAGCACCCTGGATAACCTCCCCCTTCCCCGATGTTGAATGTCTGCTATCATATGTGGACAACATCTTCCCCTTGATACCTCTCTATACTGACACTGGAGCTCTCTCCAACAAGGTGTCCAAAGCCATAGGAAAAATCTACTCTTGGGCACTTTCCAGTAAACCAAAACCCCACCAAAACCAAACTGCTATGGTTTCACAATGGCACATGGTCTATTCCCATGAACCTATCCTTACCCTTTGGCGCATCTTTAAAAGTTGAAAAGTCTTCAAAGATCCTTGGAATTCTGCTAGACTCCACACTCTCCTACAAATCCCAAATCTCCAACCTCTGGAAAAGAACCTTTTATAGTTTAAAGCAATTGAGACTAATTAAACTTTACTTCCACAACATCATTTTGCAATTCTGGTCCAAATTCTTCTCCTAGTGCAACTTGACTACTGTGATTCACTCTACGGAGGTATAACCTCCACGCAAGCTTTCAGACTCGAAATGATTCAGAACACTGCAATTAGACTGATCTTTGGATTGAAAAAATATGACCCCGTCTCTACCTAATACAATACACTTCACTGGCTACCTGTAAAAACACGGATTACATTACATTACATTATAGTACATTAGTGATTTCTATTCCGCCGTTACCTTGTGGTTCAAGGCGGATTACAGAAAGGATCTATCTGGCCATTTCCAGAGGAATTATAGAATAGTTAGGGAGTAGTCAACTTGGTTCATAGAGATGAAGTGGTTCTTGTGGCGTTAGGTTGTTTTAGAGAGAAGGGAGGCGTTAAGTTGGTTTCGATTGTTGGGTATCAGGGATTTTTTAAATAGTATGGTTTTTATTTCTTTTCTAAATGTTCTGTAGTCAGGGGTCGTTATCAGCATCTTGTTTAAACTTTCCTGCATCGTGCACCAACTCAACCTGAACAGATAATCCATCTGTTTTCCACCTCCATCTTCACCTCCACCACAATCAACACCACCCACCAGATGATCATCTCCTCAGCCAAGGGAGTGAAATATAAAAGTTTTTAACACTCTTTTTATGTATACTTGCTAACAGAACCTGGAATGACCTTCCAACGACCATTAGAACAGAACAGAATTACTTCACCTTCAAAAGAGGACTGAAAACATACCTGTTTGACAAATCCCTCCCTACACAGTAACTCTGCCTACCCACCAAACCTGGCACCGGCAACTTCCTTGGCTTCCTGCCCATTTATACGTTCTCTATCCTAGGAGTTAACCTTCACCCCCCTCCCCACCTGCAACTGTGCACAATCTCCTTGTACAATATTGTATCTCCTCCTCATCTCTGGACAGCATCTTGTAACAATGTAATGTAACTGTCCCCATGTCCCTGCATGGGCCTCTTAATCTGTATGTTGCCTTGAACCTGAACTGGATACATGTGGATTCAAAAATGCTGATTAGACTAGATTTGATTTAAATTGTACATAATATTCTAAATGAGGTCTCACCAGGGTCTTATGCAGGAGCATCAATACCTCTTCCTATGCACCCTAGCATCTTTCTAGTTTTTGTCATCACCTTTTCAACCTGTTTGGCCACCTTAAGATCATCACATACAATCCCACCCAAGTCCCGCTCTTCTGTCATGCACATAAGTGCATTTTATCTGCCAAATTTCAGACTATTCTTCAAGCTTTGCCAGGTCTTTCTTCATGTTATTCACACCATCCTGGGTCTCTACTTTGCAGATTTTGGTATCATCTGCAAAGAGACCAATCTTATCTGACAACCCTTCAGCAATATCGTTTATAAAAATGGTAAAAAGAACCAGAACCTTGAGGCACATCACTGGTAGCATCCCTTTACGTTACATTACATTACTGACTTCTATTCCGCCCGTACCTTGCAGTTCTGGGCAGATTACAAAAGAAACAACTGGACATTTCCAGGAGAATTACAATATAGGGTTTTGGATTACAGGTAAGATGACTGAGAAATTACAATTTAGGGTATTGGATACAGAAAAGATGACTGGACTATTCCAGTAGATTTACAATTTGGGGAGCTGTTTACGGGCGGAATACAAATGAGACTAATTGGGCATTTCCAGGAAAATTGCAATTTAGGGTTATGGATTACAAAAAGGTGGCTGGACAATTCCGGTAAATTGACATGGTTGAGACATTGAGGAGAAAAAATAACAGGAGAGGAAGAAAGGTTTGAGGGGGAATTTACACGGAAGGGGAAGACCAGGGTTAGAGTTAAGACATCTGGATACATTTTTTGAATAGCAGGGTTTTGATTTCTTTTCGGAAAGATTTGAAGTTGCTCGTTGTTATCTGCAGGTTGGAGATGGTATGGTCAAGTTTTGCTGCTTGCGTCGCTAGTAGATTGTCAAACATCTTCTTGTGCTGAGGGCCTTTGAGTGGGGGGAAGGTAAATGGGTCTGGGTTCTTTTTTGTCTAGTAGTGAGGTTTTGATTCAGGCGGTTGTTTAGGTAAGTGGGGGCTGTGCCTATATTGCTTTGAATAATAGACAGTATAATTTGAATTGAATTCGTGCTTGTATTGGTACAAGCACAAATTCAATTCAAATTATACTGTAGCGATCTCCATTGATCACCACTCTCTGTCGCCTTCCACTCAACCAGTTCTTGACCCAGCCCATCACTTTGGGACCCATCCCAAAAGCACTCAGTTTATTTATTAGACGTCTGTGTGGAATACTGTCAAAGGCTTTGCTAAAATCTAAATACACTACATCTAGCACACAACCTCTATCCAAGTCTCTGGTCACCCAGTCAAAGAAATTGATCAGATTTGTCTGACAAGACCTACCTCTAATGAATCCATGTTGACTCAGGTCCTGTAGTCCATAGAATTCCAGAAACTTGACTATTCTCTGTTTTAAAAGCGTTTCCATTAATTTGCTTACCACAGAAGTCAGATTTACCAGCTTGTAATTCCCTACTTCTACTTTTGTGGAGAGGGACCACATCTGCCCTTCGCCAGTTTTCCAGTACCACTCCCGACTCTGGACACTCATTGAAGAGAGCGACCGGAACTTCCTTAAATTCCTTCAGCACCCTCGGATGTACACCATCTGGCCCCATCGCTTTGTCTACCTTGATTTTAGCTAGCTCCTCATGAATACATCCCTCTGAAAATCGATCAGGGTCTACCACTCCTCCATCCCTATGTGCAGTTGTGGTGCTTTCTATATCCCAGAGCTAACAGATACCAGCCCTGCACGTCATCACTGTTCTGTCTAAGCTGAGCAAGAGTCCTCCATCAACAGTCCTGCCAGTTGAGGGTGCTTTTCACTATCACTTTGCTTAGTGTCCTCTAGTTTTTGTACTTTTTGAAAGAGTAAAAAATCGATTCACTTTTACCCGTTCGACACCATTCAGGATTATGTAGATCTCAATCATATCTCCCCTCAACCATCTCTTTCCCAAGCTAAAAAGCCCTAACTAATCTAGCTTTTCTTCATTCGAGAGGAGTTCCATTCTTTTTATCATTTTAGTAGCTCTTCTTTGAACCTCTTCTAATTCCACATATCCACATTCCACAGAATTGAACACAGTACTCAAGATGAAGTAGCACCATGGAGCAATTTTAAGTCTGCCCCTGTATACTTTATGTCAAAGACCATTGACCATTTTAGTAGCTGCCTTCTGGACCAAATCCATACTGTTTATATTTTTTTGAAGGTACGATCTCCAGAATTGTATACAATATTCAAAATGAGGTCTCACCAAAGTCTTTTTCAGAGGCATCATTTCCTCCTTTATTCCTCCAAGCCAGTCTAGCTAGGTACTTGGGATCTGGGGTGGCCACTGTTGGAAACAGGGATGCTAGGCTTGATAGTGTCTCAGTAAGGTAATTATGATGTTGCTATATTTTTATGTTCCTCTCCCTATGCATCCAAACATCCTTCTAACTATTGCTGTTGATTTTTCTAATTCAATCACACTCAAGTTCCACTCCTTTTTCATGCAGAAATGCTCTTCATCCCATGAACTATATCATTCCCTGGGGTTTTTATAGCTGCCCAAATTTTGGAACATTCTTCAAGCTTTGCTAGGTCCTTTCTCATATTGTTCACACAATCAAAGGGTATCTACCCTATAGCAGATTTTAGTATCATTTGCAAGGAGTCAAACCTTACCGGACAACACTGCAGAGAAACAACAAAAAGAAATCAGTTACCATAAGGGTGGATTTCTAGACTGTTCTGGTAGGACTAAAGGAAAGAAAATTATCGGGTAAGTCATAATTTTTCCTTCCTTATCATCCATATCAGACCAGTCCAGACAAGTGAGATGTAGCAAAGCAATCCTCAATAGGATGGGAATAGAAGATATGGCCCAAACAGTAGGGAGTGCAAAGAACAAAAGTGGTGATTCAGTAGTAAACATGTTGAAACCCAAGATGGACCTGAAAAGGCATTCGGAGCCTTTATCTCTAAAAAGAAGTATTAACCTCTGAGGAACAAAAGCTGAAACAAATAGCCAGGTAGAAAAGTTTGGATTCAGGGATGAATGAGGAGCAAACAATCATCAATGCAATAAACTAATCCAGCTGCCGGACATGATTCTTGACTGAAATACTAGAAAAGCAGAAGGAAGGCGGGATCAGGGTTGCCCAGCTACAAAAGAACTACAGGGAACTGTAGACACTGAAACCTGTCAGTAGTCTGGGTTTAGAAGAAACCATAGTTGGAAACTGTGGTTTATGCATTGATTGCATATGGCAAAGAATTATTGTGCATTTTGGCCTAAGTAGATTACATGACATTTATTGACTTCTATTCTACCATTACCTTGCAGTCCTAGGAGGATAACAATAAGAAAATCAGCTGGTCATGATAAGAACAATAAAAACTTAACATATTTCCTGAAAAACATGGTTTTGATTTTTTTTCCATGTAATTTTATTCAAATTTAATGTCAACGGTACAAATAAAAAATGATACAAAAACTTCACATTTTATAGGATGGATGAGTACAACCTCTAACAAAGAATATCAATCATAACATTACCATCCATACAAACTGTTTAACATAATATAGCATATGTAAGAGAGAGGGAGAAATAATAATGAGAGAAGAAACTAAGGAAGTAAAAACCAATCAAGAGAGAAGAGGGTATCTCAGAGGCCAGAAAGAAGAAAGATATATAGCAAAATTGAATAAAGTGGAACAGTTCTGTATTTATTAAGGAGAATCCTAATTCTGTGGGTGATTCAAGTCGTTCTAAATTAAGGCTCATTTCTTAGTTGTTTTGGTGTGCAAGGACAAAGTTGTAGATATTAACATTTCACGTCTATGCTGTAGTAACACTGATTACCACCAATTGTGGACACTGAGTAGATCAAAAGATAAGAATAAGAATATTAAGTAATGCATGTTTTGTTTCAGAAATCGTAATATTAGGTGCCTCAGGCTTTTTTATGAGCACTTGAGCAGAGAGATCTGTTTGTATACCAAAGATGATCTTTATTACAGACCAAACTTCTACTCCATTTCAGTAAGAAACCCCAACCTGTCTATACATTTTTGAAATATTATAAAATATCTGGTTGGTTGGTTTTTTTACTTATTTCCATAAGAATCTACAGAATCCACCCGGACGTCCAATAATTTCAGCTAAGGATTCGTTGCTGGAACGAATTTGTAAATATGTTGACTGCCACCTCCAGGACTGTCTGGGTTTGCTAAAATCATTACTGAGGGATTCTACCCATTTTCTGCAAGTGTTGGAAGAATTGAAGGGATGACTCTGATGACTCTGGATGGTGCCTTGCTTTATACTTCAATTCCTCTAAAGGAGGCACTTGAGATCTTGCAAGACTACTTAGAATGCAGACCACAACCACATTTAGACCCCCACTGATTTTTTCTTGAAATTAAGTAAATAGCAATGACATTCAATTATTTCCTGTTTGGGGAGAGTTTTTTTCCAGCAATGTTCCAGGGTAGCTATGGGGGGTGTTATTTGCCCCCTTGGTGGCCAACGTTTTTATGGGCCACTTTGAAAATCAATGGGTGTACAGTTCTATTTACAAATATCATATAGGACAGTGGATCTGTTTCATTGATATTTTTCTTTTCTGGACGGGCCCTCTGGAAGCGTTACAAGAATTTTGCGATTATCTGAATACACGTCATTCACAGATTAAATTGGAAATGAAGTATGATATGAGTAAAGCTATTTTTTTAGATGTCTGTGTGAATAAGAATGATGAGCGATTTGTAACATCTGTACATATAAAAGATACAGATCGCAATTCTATTTTGATGTTTATCGTATGCACCCCTACCTGATGAAAAATAATATCCTTTTTGTGTAATCTTTGCACAACCATCGGATTTGTAGCTCTAAAGAGGGATTTGTAGAGCATTCTGATATTCTGGAAAAAATGACTTTTGACTCGTGGATATCCTGCATCAGTAGTTAAAAAGGCAAGGAAATGAGCCTTGTATAATCATAGAGAAGATTTGATAAAATATCGGGAGAGCAAGCAACAGAACGAAGTGTTGCCTTTTGTCATGAAGTATTCAAATTTGTCAATTCAACTGCAGCGAGCAATTCATCCACACTTCTCCATGCTTAGACTTCATTCTCTTTTCATTTCAAAGAAACAGCAATTTGGAGGACATTTTAAGCCCTAACAGTATACCTATGACCAATGAGAATGTGGATCATTTATAGTTGTGGTAATAATAATAACTTTATTTCTTCTATACCGCCATAATCTTATGACTTCTAGGCGGTTCACAGTAATGTTGGAGGGACAGGTGTTTGAACATCCCAAAACATGTATATTGTATTCAGTGCCCCAGAACGGTAAAGACAAGACTGCAGGAACATAAATCGTGCATGCAAACTGGGAGAATTGCAGAGCCCCTGGCAAGTCATGATTTTTCTATGCTTAAATATACTGTGCTAGAGAAATGCCAGCAGTCATCCAGAAGAGGCAGCACAGTTATCCTTCCAAGATTAAATAGAGTAGAATGGGCTGCCTTTTTTGATGAGGAATTAACAGCAGGTCCCAGGGTGATACTCTGTTGGAGAGTGGATGGTCAGCTGGTAGACCTTATGCCATCAGAATAAAGACGTGGGATTGGCCGTCAGAATGAACAGAGGCGTACCCCTGAAATGGAATTTATTTCCTGTCCTGGCGTCTGTACGCTAGTGCCATGTTTTGGATCCGAGCTTTAGAAGCATGGGAGTAATCCAGCGTATGGTAGTGCTGTTCATTTTTTATCTGTTTGTAGTCCCCTGACGCAGCCCTGATTGTCGAAACAGGGATTCCCTATTGGGCGTATGAAGAGTGAAGATGGTGCTATTAGATGAACGGAGGAGTCTTATGGTTTCATTCTGAACACTGCTGGTTGTTTTCACATTTGAATTGTTTTTCCATATATGGATATGAATTGACTCTGATTAACTATACATGCTCCAGTGAATTGATCAGTAAAATGGATTTTTTTTTAAAGGCCCATGAAGCTCTAACTGGGGCCTTTTTTTCTCCACAAAAAAAAATCCTCACTTGTATTTTTTTGAATTCATTATTTCTTCATAGAGGTTTTGGATGTGGGATTAATGCAAGGTGTGAGTAACTGGAGGTCTATATGATATAGCGGTCATCTTTATAGCGTCAAGCATAATTTTTGGTTTCTTTTTGTGGTAATTGAAATCACCCATTATTATCCTGTTGCCCAATTCTCCAGCTTTCCTAATCTCTGAAAACATTTCTTCATCTGTCTGCTCATTTTGTCCCGGGAGGTGGTAGTGTAACCCAACCTTTGTATTCCTTCCCTTCACACAAGGAATTTCTATCCATACTGCTATCTGTCATGCAGAATTTTTATTTGATTTGATACAATTCCCTCTTTAACATATAGTGCAACCCCCCCTTCCAATTTGATCCACTCCATTCTTGCGATATAATTTGTCCCATTGATTGTCCTCCTTCCACCAGGTCTCCGAGAAGCCTCTTATATCTATCTATACTCTAACTCTCCTATTTTATTTTTTAGGCTCTTAGCATTTGTATACAGACACTTCAAATTATGTTTTTTTCTTGTAACTATAGGCTGCTGAGAAGACAGGGAGAATTTGAGTCTTTTACTCTGCCTTCCTGTTAAACCCTACTGGCTTTCTTTCACCATTATTGGAACCTCTCTACTGGGACTCCCTAAATATCCTGTTTCAATAGTATCGTCCAAAGATACCTGACACCAAACCATCCACTCCTTGGTGACTGTCAGCTTTCCCCCACATCTCAGTTTAAAAGCTGCTCTATCTCCTTTTTAAACGTTAGTGCCAGCAGCCTGGTTCCATCCCGGTTAAGGTGGAGTCCGTCCTTTCAGAACAAGCTCCCCCTTTCCCAAAAGGTTGCCCAGTTCCTATCAAATCTACATCCCTCATCCCTGAGTTTTTTTTCTGTTCTTTTTTTCTCAGCTTTATAAAAGAGCCAATGATATTAAATGGGGCTCTTTTAGACTATTGGGATAAGCAGCTTAAAATCTGGTTTGCTACTTGAGATCTAGCTAGGTACTTGGGACCTGGGTTGGCCACTGTTGGAAACTGAGCAATTGAGTCGGTGAGTTCGAATGCAAATGATTTGCATGAAAACTTAATAGTGAATCAATCGCTGTTGGAAAATCAGCCAGAGAATCGGCCAACAGCGATTGAGTTGCTATTGTTAGTGAATCTAGCCCCATGTTCAGTTTTGATCAAGGATTGCCCTCAACTAAAAAGGAATAAACTAATGTAATCAACACCTCAGGCATGGATCCTTTAAATGCTTTAATTGGATTGGGTTAATTACTTTGGGGCTCATTTAAAAAAAAAGATAGCATAAGCCATCTTACTAGTCAAAAGATCCATGTAGCTATTTTCAAAATAGACTTTCTAGATGTCTTTCTGATTGTTTTCTCTCCTGTGCATTTAAATCTTAAGGAGGTGTATTTGAGGCGTTTTTCGGTTGGACTTAGGACTTGGATGTTCTGCAGGGATAATCAAACTTTTATCAAACGTCCAGGTCACCATTTAGATGTTTGGGCTACAGGTCAAAAATGTGCCCAAACTGACCAGTAGATGACTACTGGAGGGATTAAGGCATGACCCTCACTGACCCCCTTCCACCACCCAGAAACAGTATATTCAGATGGCCACACAGACATATCTGGGCAGAGCAGAGGGGCATCTAGGGGGTACTGCAGTGAACATGACATGAAAAATTCCTTCCAAAACCTACATAAAGTAGACACCTGCACCCCAATAGATGGTATGATGGGTACATTAAGCACCATAACGTATAAGTAGTTTACCTGGGACTTTTTAATGTGACGCTTACTGCAGTACCCCCTAGAGCTCTACTTAGCCATCTGTGTGGCCAGTTTGTTAAGAATGCTGGGCTCTTGGACGTCCCAATGGCTTGTTTTTGTGTGTTTTTCATTTGGATATCTTTGGTTTTGAAAATGACCAAAATAGAGAGACAAAATAAGAACATAAGATTTGCTGCTGCTGGGTCAGACCAGTGGTCCATCATACCCAGCAGTGCGTTCCCATGGCAGCCCTTAGGCCAAAGACCAGTGCCCTAACTGAGTCTAGCCTTACCTGTGTACGTTCTGGTTCAGCAGGAACTTGTCTAACTTTGTCTTGAATCCCTGGATGTTGTTTTCCCCTATAACAGCATCCGGAAGAGCGTTCCAGTTTCTACCACTCTCTGGGTAAAGAAGAACTTCTTACATTTTTAAGGAATCGATCCCCTTTTAACTTCAGAGAGTGCCCTCTCGTTCTCCCTACCTTGGAGAGGGTGAACAACCTGTCTTCATCTACTAAGTCTATTCCCTTCATTAACTTGAACGTTTCGATCATGTCCCCTCTCAGTCTCCTCTTTTCAAGGGAGAAGAGGCCCAGTTTCTCTAATCTCTCACTGTACTGCAACTCTTCCAACCCTTTAACCATTTTAGTCGCTCTTCTCTGGACCCTTTCGAGTAGTACTGTGTCCTTCTTCATGTACGGCGACCAGTGCTGGACGCAGTATTCCAGGTGGGGTCGCGGTATGATAACCTTCTCCGATCTGTTTGTGATCCCCTTCTTAATCATTCCTAGCATTCAGTTCACCCTTTTCACTGCTGTTGCACATTGCGCGGACGGCTTCATTGACTTGTTGACCAGTACTCCCAAGTCTCTTTCCTGGGGGGTCTCTCCAAGTACTACACTGGACATCCTGTATTTGTGTATAAGATTTTTGTTACCCACATATCAACATTTAACCTCATTTGCCATGTCACAGCCCATTTCTCGAGCGTGTTTATGTCACGTTGCAGGTCTTCGCAATCCTTCTGTGTCTTCACTGCTCTGAATAACTTCATATCATCTGCAAATTTAATCACCTTGCTCATGACGCTTTTCCAGTCTGAGTATTGTCCATTCACCCCCACTCTCTGTTTCCTACCCACCAGCCAGTTTTTAATCCACGCGAGTATTTCACCCTTGATTCCATGGCTTGCAATTTTTCAAAATAGTCGTTCATGTGGGACCTTGTCAAATGCCTTCTAAAAATCCAGATATACAATGTTGACTGGGTCACCCTTGTCTATCTGCCTGTTAACTCCCTCGAAGAAGTGCAGCATGTTCGTCAAGCAAGATCTTTCTTTGCTGAAGCCGTGCTGGCTGTTTGTCATCAGATTGTGTCCATCAAGGTGATCAATGATGCGATCCTGTATCAGCACCTCCACCATCTTCCCCAGTACCGAGGTCAGACTCACCGGTCTGTAGTTTCCCAGATCTACCCTTGAACATTTCTTGAAGATTGGCGTAACATTCGCCACTTTCCAGTCTTCTAGAATTCTTCCTGATTTGATCGACAGATTGGTTATTAGTTGAAGCAGTTCAGCTATAACCCCTTTCAGTTCCTTGATTACTCTCGGATGGATGCCATCTGGTCCTGGGGATTTATCGTTTTTAAGCCAATCAATGCATACCTCTTCTAGACTGACCGTCAACTCTGTCAGTTTCCCATCTTCGTTAATTACAAAAATAAATATCTAAATAAAAGATAAACCTCTTGTGATTTATTTATTTATTTTAAAATTTTGTGTAACAAAGGATACATACATAAATACAACAGACTCTACAAATTTATCAAAGATTAACAATAAGATCATGTCATAGAATTCATCATCTGATGTCAATACCTATAGGAATATGCCATCATTTTTTTCTACTGGATTGCTAGATGTCTCTCCTAAAACGTCCAAACTCAGACTTAGACATCCTATCAAAAATGCCCCTCCACATATACCTCTTATCTCAATGTATTTAAGCAGTTAAGAACATGAAAATACAAATATAGTTAAGTATTTCAACTACAAATATCTGAAGACAGAAAAACTGTTCCAGAATTCAGATATCTTCAAAACAATAACAAAAAATCTGGTCACGAATGTCAACATGAAGAACAAAAGGACGTACTAAACAATCATGTCTGTAATGCTTTACAAAAACTCAGATAGCTTGCTTGTAGTTTTCCAGGTCTCACTGCGTCTTGTCAGGTAAGAACCTGGTGAGACCTGGAAAACTGCAACAAGCATGATGCCAGCCACGAAAGCTTACAAGCACAACAAAATAGCTTGTTATACTACTAATAGCAGCTGATAGCATGTTCCACAGTGAGGGACCCAAATAACTAAAGCTTGCCGTCTAGCTGAAGTCAGCCATTTGGAGTGTAGGAAGCTTTAGTAACTCACTGTTGAGAAGAACGCAAAAAGAAGCGTCTTTGATCTCGTATCTCTTGGCATTTTGCAGGTAGCAAAAATACTGCAGCCCTCTGTGGTCTGGATCGGAGATGCCGAGAAAGTTTTCTATAAGAAAGTACCAAAAGAGGAGAAAGAGGTAAGTGTGTGAGAGAAAGAGAAGGACCACGAGACGTTCAAGTATCTCACGGGCCGCATCGAAGCGGAGGAAGATATCTTCTTTTTCAAGGGACCCACAGCAACAAGAGGTCATCCGTGGAAAATCAGGGGCGGGAAACTATGAGGTGACACCAGGAAATTCTTTTTCACTGAAAGGGTGGTTGATCGCTGGAATAGTCTTCCACTGTAGGTGATTGAGGCCAGCAGCATGCCTGATTTTAAGGCCAAATGGGATTGGCACATGGGATCTATTCCCAAGGCAAAGGTAGGGGAGGGTCATTAGGGTGGGCAGACTAGATGGGCCGTGGCCCTTATCTGCCGTCTGTTTCTATGTTTCTACGACCACGAGCACAATAGAGCAGTCAAAGAAAGACCTGCTGGGAAGAGAGCGTAAAACGAGCAAAAGAAGGGGCAGAGCTAGCAATGATAGGGCGGTCAAGAGAGGATAATATTTCTTTACAAGTAACTGGAGGTCAATATTCAAAGGGGCTTATTTTCAAAAAAAGTTGGACTTTTGGACCGCCAAAATGTCCAAATCACCTTTTTCAAAACCTACTTTCTAGATGGTTTTCTATGCCGTTTCTCAGCAGTGCATCTAAATTTCATGGGGACCTGTTGGAGGTGTGTTTTGGGTGGGCTCAGGACTTGGCCGTTTTACAAAATGTCCAGGGCACCATTTAGACATTTGGGGCTAGACCAGTTTTAAAAATGAATAAGTGCCAAAAAAGTGCCCAAACTGAACAGATGCCTCCCTCCCATGTTCCCCCAGTGGTCTTTGACCCTCTCCTATCTATCTCCCAAAGATGTGAAACCTCTCTTAAGTTTCATTAAAGTTTGATTTGATCGCTTAATACAATTTTCTAAGCGATATACAATAAGTAAAAAAAGACCCATACAATTAAAATTTATAACAAGCACCATAAAAATACAATATACTGGATAGACATGTCAGCAAAACTACAAGTGTTACAGATGCAGATATTATGGCCAGTCCTAGTAGACCAGCAAGCAGGCATCTGGAGTAGCCTGGTGGTCAGTGCAGTGGACCCAGGCCCATATCTCACCCTAACTAGTACAATTGTGGTGGAACGTGTGTCCATCGAAAACCTTCGGTGCTGACATTTGAGGGACACCTTCAAGAATAAGGGCAATTGGGGTGGATCCGGTAGGTTTTGGAGGGTTCCCCTTACAATGTACGGGGGGTTATGGTGAGATGTGTACCTGGGAACCCTATTTGAAGTTCCCTGCAGTGACCCCTAAGGTTCTCCAATGCTCTTTATTAGATTTACAGAAGTCACCCCATAAAAATTACAGCAATGTTTAGCAAGTTAGGAAACCACAACTACAATAAACCATAATTATTCAAAGGAACCCAAACCCTCTTCAAGTGCAGAACTCAACAATGCTTAATAACAGTAACCAATCTACTCTTCTCTTGTACATCCCAATGACTTTATTTTGTGTGTTTTGCATCTGGACAGTTTGTTTTTCAAAAAATGATCAAAAAAGATAGATGCTCTAAGGATGAACATGTCTAGAAATGACATGATAGATGTTTTGTGTTTTTGAAAATGGCCATCTCTTCTACCCAAGTTTTGGACACACTTCTCAAAACATCCAAACTCGGACTTAGACATCATATCAAACATGGCCCCTCAGGTGGTTTGAGTGGGCAGGAGAGGCTTCTGCCCAATTAAATTGTGTTTTTAATAGGCTGGGCCATGAAACCAGATATCATCTCTAACTGGCTAAACTAAAACCAGGTAGGAGAGGGACGTTATAAGGGCAAAGTTGGGAAGGAGATTACAGTTATGTGAGTGCTGGTGATATTGGGTGCATGGCTGACTGGGCACAACAGACCACTTAAAAAGAAGCCCTTTGCCTAGATAGCTAAGGAGCTGGCACTGAGTATCAGCTGGTTCCTGGATAACTTCTGGATAGCAGCCTGAGGAGTTTCTGGTGACCCCTCCACTCCAAAGCTAAGAGACAACAAGAGAGCACCCTCCCAAAATTTCCTCTGGGCCCTTCTTTGATAGCCCTGGGGGTGTCTAGCAGGTCCTAAGAGAGGGGAATCGACCATGGTCCTCGAAACCTGACTGGCTTGTGGCCCTCAATGAATATGCATGAGAGCAGTACGTAGAGATCCCACCTCTGTCCTAATGTCCACTTGCTCCTGCTTTTGCAGCTCTGGCTTCAGAAAGGACATGGCAACATCAGCTGCAGGCTTATGGTACTCAATAGTACTGGGAGACCATTGCTAGGGGTCACAGCAGCCATTTTGAGGCCAGAACCACAATGGGCTGGTGAAAGTGGGCATCGCTCTTGCCCTCACAACCCCCTAGACTAAGAGGGCTGTCCATAGGTGCTACTGTTTATAGCTGTTCTTGTATTTGGTAGGACTTTAAAGGGGTGCAGGTACCTGCTTCCCCTTTTACGGGTCTTGTCAGAGCTTCCAGAAGGATCTTAAGCAGCTCTCACTTGAATATTGGCTAGGACCTGTATAAGATCTGATGAGCACCACATGCCAGCATGGCCCTAGGAACTCCATACCAGTACCCATATAGAAGAGAATGACACGGGGACAAATTTTTCCTTGTCCCTGCCCCATTCCTGCAAGCCTCAAACCATTTAAAATCATAAGTATTCGAGGCTTGTGCGGTTAAGGCAGAGCTTACAGGAATGGGGCAGAGGCAGGGACAAAACTCATGGGGACAGGGTGTGGAAATTGAGTTCCTGCAGGGATGGGGACATATTTGTCCCCGTATCATTCTCTACCATATAGCTCAGCATGAAATAGCAGAGCCTAATTGTCCATGTAGTGGTCAGCGTTTTAAAAAGCATTGACCGGGACTGGCTGAATACGGAATGGATCCGGGTTCAGCTGGCTTCTCAGTGTTTGCAGTGAAAGGGAGTTGTGGGTTCTCTCTCTGTTTTCCTGCAATGATGGATGGGGGGGGGGGGGGGGGGGAGAGTTTCTCAGCTCTTTCCTGTGCCTTTGCTTCTGAGGTGGTGTTTTTTTTAAATTTTTTTTTGGGGGGGGGGAGAGTTTCTCAGCTCTTTCCTGTGCCTTTGCTTCTGAGGTGGTGTTTTTTTTTTTTTTTTTTTTTGGGGGGGGGGGGAGTTTCTCAGCTCTTTCCTGTGCCTTTGCTTCTGAGGTGGTGTTTTTTTTTTTTTTTTTTTTTGGGGGGGGAGAGTTTCTCAGCTCTTTCCTGTGCCTTTGCTTCTGAGGTGGTGTTTTTGTTGTTTTTTTTTTTGGGGGGGGGAGAGTTTCTCAGATCTTTCCTGTGCCTTTGCTTCTGAGGTGGTGTTTTTTTTTTTTTTTTTTTTGGGGGGGGGAGAGTTTCTCAGCTCTTTCCTGTGCCTTTGCTTCTGTGGTGGTGTTTTTTTTTTTTTTTTTTTTTGGGGGGGGGAGAGTTTCTCAGCTCTTTCCTGTGCCTTTGCTTCTGAGGTGGTGTTTTTTTTTTTTTTTTTTTTGGGGGGGGGAGAGTTTCTCAGCTCTTTCCTGTGCCTTTGCTTCTGAGGTGGTGTTTTTTTGTTTGTTTTTTTTTGGGGGGGAGAGTTTCTCAGCTCTTTCCTGTGCCTTTGCTTCTGAGGTGGTGTTTTTTGTGTGTTGTTTTTTTTGGGGGGGGGAGAGTTTCTCAGCTCTTTCCTGTGCCTTTGCTTCTGAGGTGGTGTTTTTTTTGTTTTTTTTGGGGGGGGGGGAGGAGAGTTTCTCAGCTCTTTCCTGTGCCTTTGCTTCTGAGGTGGTTTGTTTTTTTTTTTTTGGGGGGGGAGGAGTGTTTCTCAGCTCTTTCCTGTGCCTTTGCTTCTGAGGTGGTGTTTTGTTTTTTTTTTTGGGGGGGGGAGAGTTTCTCAGCTCTTTCCTGTGCCTTTGCTTCTGAGGTGGTGTTTTTTTGTTTTTGGGGGGGGGAGAGTTTCTCAGCTCTTTCCTGTGCCTTTGCTTCTGAGGTGGTGTTTTTTTGTTTTTTTTTGGGGGGGGAGGAGTGTTTCTCAGCTCTTTCCTGTGCCTTTGCTTCTGAGGTGGTGTTTTGTTTTTTTTTTTGGGGGGGGGAGAGTTTCTCAGCTCTTTCCTGTGCCTTTGCTTCTGAGGTGGTGTTTTTTTGTTTTTGGGGGGGGAGAGTTTCTCAGCTCTTTCCTGTGCCTTTGCTTCTGAGGTGGTGTTTTTTTTTTTTTTGGGGGGGGGGGGGAGAGTTTCTCAGCTCTTTCCTGTGCCTTTGCTTCTGAGGTGGTGTTTTTTTTTTTTGGGGGTGGAGAGTTTCTCAGCTCTTTCCTGTGCCTTTGCTTCTGAGGTGGTGTTTTTTGTGTTTTTTTTTTGGGGGGGGGGAGTTTCTCAGCTCTTTCCTGTGCCTTTGCTTCTGAGGTGGTGTTTTTTTTTATTTTTTTTTGGGGGGGGGGGAGAGTTTCTCAGCTCTTTCCTGTGCCTTTGCTTCTGGGGTGGTGTTTTTTTTTTTTTTGGGGGGGGGGAGAGTTTCTCAGCTCTTTCCTGTGCCTTTGCTTCTGAGGTGGTGTTTTTTTTTTTTTTTGGGGGGGGGAGAGTTTCTCAGCTCTTTCCTGTGCCTTTGCTTCTGAGGTGATGTTTTTTTTTTTGGGGGGGGGGGGAGAGTTTCTCAGCTCTTTCCTGTGCCTTTGCTTCTGAGGTGGTGGTTTTTTTTTGGGGGGGGGGGTTTGTAACCCAGCTACTTTTCTTTTCTTTTTTCATAGTTGGAACCAAAGCGTCTGAAGAAGGATTTACTAAAAGTTCTCAAAATGATAAAGGCTGAGCATCGTGTTCTCATTGTGGGAACATCTGAGAAGCCTTATCTCGCTGAAATCAAATCTTTTTGCAAAATGTTCCAGAAGATTTTCATGATTCCACGGCCAGACTATGCGTCCAGATTCGGTGAGGTGCAGTTTGTAGAGGGATCATGTTCAACTGCCTGCAATTAATGATTTAGCATTAGCTTTATTCCCTTGTGTCTTGGGTAAACCTGAGGGCTTACAGATGGTGAAAGGTGGGCTTACACCCCCTCTCTTTTTTTACCCAGACCCCCCTCATCACTACCCCCATACTCCATACATAGATCACATCCCTCCCCCATAAATACCCACATCCGATACACACCGAATGCACTCCCCTGCATAGCCCTATCTGACACCCTCACTCCCACAAAAGACATGGCCCCCAACCAACACAATGCCACTCACTCAATTCCAAAACAAGTTTAAGAAAAGTCACACTCCACACTGGATCCCATCAACAGGTGCACCCCATTTGATGTAGCTGAGACCTTTTCATTGATAACTCAAGGTGAGCTGTGCTCAAGTAGAGGAGATGTTTCCCTGTTCTCAGAGGCTTCATGATCCAAGTTTGTACTTGAGGCTGTGGAGGGTGGAGTGACTTGAGCAGGTTCACAGGGGGCAGGGGTGGGATTTCAGCCCTGGCTTCACTGGTTATCAAATTGCAGACTAAGTCAACATGAAAAGAGTCAAGGAACTAACAATGTTCTCAAAAATAGAGATCCAAAAGAGACGACATGAAATATTGAAAAGATCTCTTGCATAAGTGTAACTGTTCTAAAGAAAGTGTATCAGAAGTATTTTTCAACAGTTTTAAACCCCAAATGCTCAGAGATGTGAAGCCCCACCAAGAGACATAACAATGGTAGGTAAAGAATATACTGTACAATATGTAAATTAAAGGGACCTTTAAGCCTTTTTCCAAAACAAAGCTAAATGGTGGTGTTTGATAACTTTGACAGTTGATGAGGAAACATTTGGAAAAGTATATTTCTAAGTTGACGTTTTGAAATTAGCATTTGGGGTTTAAAACTGTTGAAAAATACTTTTGATACACTTTCTTTAGAACTCTGGACTCATCCCACCTAGATATCAAATTCCCACGTGCTCCCCCGTCACCCAGTGGAACAGCATCCTGGGCGTTAGAACAGCGAATCATTGTCTTGGGTACCTACGAGGCTCACTTTGTTGTATTTCTACCCAGGGTGGAGGGCAATCAGTTTTTCCTTCCATCATGCTTTCTATGTTGCTAATTCCCCAACTGTTCCTCCAATTTGTCTATAGCAGGGGGCATCTCAGTCTCAGATCTTTTCCCCTCATATCTGTATCTGGGGGGGGAGGGTGAAGATGGCCATACCTCCCCCCTCACACTTTTCATGGTAGGGGTCGGGTGATTGCACCTCTGAATTTTCCATTCACATGGGAAGTGTGTGGTGCAGTGGTTAGAGCCACAACCTCAGCACCCTGAGGTTGTGGGTTCAAATCACACACTACTCCTTGTGACCTTGAGAAAGTCACTTAATCCCCCCCCCCCCCCCATTGCCCCAGGTACATTAGATAGATTGTGAGCCCACCGGGACAGACCGGGAGAAACGCTTGAATACCTGAATAAATTCATGTAAACCATTCTGAGCTCCCCTGAGAGAATGGTATAAAAAATTGAATAAATAAATAGTGTGAAAAGATTCAGTCTCTCATAACCAGAGCTGGTATTGTGACATCATAATGCCTCATTCCACCAATAAGAGCCAACCTCATCAGTGATGTCACAACGGCTTCATTGTCTGCTACATTTTGACTTCTAGAGTGGCGCAGTGGTTAAAGCTACAGCCTCAGCACCCTGAGGTTATGGGTTCAAATCACACACTACTCCTTGTGACCTTGAGAAAGTCACTTAATCCCCCCCCCCCATTGCCCCAGGTACATTAGATAGATTGTGAGCCCACCGGGACAGACAGGGAAAAATGTTTGAGTACTTAAATGTAAACCACTTAGGCTATAAGTGTTATATAAAGACTAAAATAAAATAGATGTTCTCTCTCTCTCTCTCTCCATTTAGTTACCTGGAAGGAGCTGATCCAGAATCATGGGGGTCTCTTCACCAGCAGTCTGAACCTCAGTGCTTTAGCTAAAATGTCCGATGGGTATTGCCAAGGGGCCATTGTTCAGGCTGTTCAGAGTGTGCTGAGGGGGAGACGTTTGTCCCTACAGGCCACAAAACCACTGGCCGCTGCTGAGTTTCTGCTTCATCTGGCCAGATATGACCCAATTTTCAAAGAAGAGGAGGAAATCCTAAAGGTTTGTCCCGGATCACCACCGTGGCTTGTGACTGCTGCATCTGGGTTCTATCACAGCTCGCAATACCACGGAGCTGAGCCCAAGCGACTGAAACTCTTTCAGATTGCTCGATTAGATAGGGGACAGCTCTAGTGAGTAGAAATTCAGTTATGTGCTCCAGGAAGGCTGTAGACGATGGGTGGAGAAGATTTTACAGGATAGCAATAACAGATAACAGAAAACCAACCGGTAGGTAAGAACAGTGAGATGATTTTTTTTCCCCCCAATCTATAGCAAAACTTAATTAAAACCTGTTCTAGGAGCTTCTTTCTCTAACAACTAATAAACATCTCCATGGATCAAAGACCTGAACTCTCTGTTAACTGGGAATCTTTTTTCTAAGATGGTTAGGAGGGGTTTCTTCAGCTATAGAGACTCCTGTCTGTTGATTTGAAATAAAGCAGACATGCAAACAGGAGAACAACTCGTCTTAGAGCAGGGGTGTCCAACCTTTTGGCTTCGCTGGGCCGCATTGGCCAAAAAAAATGTTTCTGGGGCCACATAAACATGCAAACGCTGCAGCAAGACAGAGGAGGGATCCGGCAAGACGATAAACACCCAGGGGCAGCAGAGGAAAACACTGCATCGCCCTCGACCGGGGCCGCACAAAATACTTCACTGGGCCACATGCGGCCCTCGGGCCACAGGTTGGACACCCCTGCCTTAGAGTATAGGTAGATCAAGTCTTTATTAAAAAATTGGGAGTCCCAACAAGGATCCCAGTTTCGCCATATGGTGTACGCCTTCTTCAGGGGACACTTGGCTTGTGGACGCTAAGTCCAAAATACGTTAGTAAAGACAATCTGCAGTGGTACAAAGCGGTTTGTACTGCTCGGAGCGCTTCACTAGTGTATTTTGGAATTAGCGTCCACCATCCAAGTGTTCCCTGAGGAAGGCTGGTGTGAAAGTTTTCTCGAACTCTGGGATCTCCTCTTCCTCTTCTTGAAAGGAGGGACTCCTTTCTTTTGATGATTGTGTTGGAGGTCTCCAACTCTGGGGGCCTTCTATCTCTCTGTTTAAGAAAAATGTCTCTTCTTTTTCTCTTTGGTGTTGGGAGGGAGCACTGGTCGCCATACATGAAGAAGGACAAGGTACTACGCGAAAGGGTCCAGAGAAGAGTGACTAAAATGGTTGAGGGGCTGGAGGAGTTGCTGAACAGTGAGAGATTAGAGAAACTGGGTCTCTTCTCCCTTGAAAAGAGGAGACTGAGAAGAGACATGATCGAAACATTCAAGATACTGGATAGACTTAGTAGATAAAGACAGGTTGTTCAAACTTTCCAAGGTAGAGAGAACGAGAGGGCAGTCTCTAAAGTTAAAAGGGGATAGATTCCATACAAACTTAAGGAAGTTCTTCTTCACCCAGAGAGTGGTGGAAAGCTGGAACGCTCTTCTGGAGGCTGTTATGGGGGAAAACAACCTCCAGGGATTCAAGACAAAGTTGGACAAGTTCCTGCTTAACTAAAATGTACGCAGGTGAGGCTGGACTCATTTAGAGTACTGATCTTTGACCTGGGGCCGCTACGTAAGCATTCTTTAGGTATATTAGTGATAGAAACAGGAACACAGGAGGGATAGTACGCCTTAGGAAACCGGACGGGAACTATGTAGAATCAGACTCCGAGAAGGCTAAACTGTTAAATGAATACTTTTGCTCAGTCTTCACCCGTGAGGAGCAGGGATCCGGCCCTCAGCTACCAACAGGGGATAGCTCGATAGACCCGTTTTGCAGCTTCGAGTTTACGCCCAGTAGTGTCTACAGTGAACTATCCAAACTCAAGGTTCACAAAGCTATGGGGCCAGACAGCATACACCCCAGAGTACTCAGGGAGTTAAGAGACACCTTGGCGAAACCACTATCAACACTCTTCAATCTCTCCCTTAGCAAAGGAAAAGTCCCGCTAAACTGGAAAACGGCTAATGTCATTCCTCTCCACAAAAAAGGAAGCATTCCTCTCCACAAAAAAGGAAACTATGAACTACAGACCAGTGAGTCTCACATCAATAGTGAGCAAACTAATGGAAACTCTAATCAAACACCACTTGGATATGGTCCTGAACGAGGGGAATCTGCGAGATCCCCGTCAACATGGGTTCATAAAGGGGAAGTCTTGTCAATCCAACCTGATCAGCTTCTTTGACTGGGTGACGAGGAAGCTGGATATTGGGGAGTCCCTGGACGTAGTGTACTTAGATTTCAGCAAAGCTTTCGATAGCGTACCACACCGCAGGTTGTTGAGCAAAATGAGCTCTATAGGTCTGGGTGATACCTTGATTACATGGGTGAGAGACTGGCTAGGAGGTAGACTTCAGAGGGTTGTGGTGAATGGCTCCCCCTCCAAAACGACAGTGGTGATAAGTGGAGTACCGCAGGGCTCGGTTTTGGGCCCAATCTTATTCAACATCTTCATCTACAAACATGATCAAAAAACTACAGACCGTTCAGAACACAGCTCTCAGACTAATCTACTCCCTCGGAAAATATGACCACATCACCAACGCCTACCTAGACTCACATTGGCTACCGATTAAAGCCAGAATTCAATTCAAACTGTACTGTCTAATCTTCAAAGTTTTCAACGGTACTGCACCTGCCTATCTAAACGATCGCCTAAACCGTAACCTTCCACCCAGAATAAGAAGAACACTGACACCATTCTCATATCCACCACTCAATGGCACTCATCGTAAAAAGCTTTATGATAACCTCATAGCAACGCATGCAGCAAAACTCGAACCCTCCATCACTAGATTGTTAACCTCAACATCTGACTTCAAAGCATTCCGTAAAGAAATCAAAAACGCTGCTCTTCAAAAAGTATTTACAATCTACCTAATCTCCCTCTCCTCTTCCACCAACCAGGTTTGCTCACTCCCTGGCACCATACCATCAATCGACAAAAAATACATATAAAAAAATAATAAATAAATAAAAAAATACCTGGAACCTAATTCACCCTACCGAAACCGATTACCTACCAAAGTATGGAAACAGAATATTTGATATGTATAGTAATGTAACCTGATTTATCTTCCATTGTTATTATGTCTACACCCTCACTCTGTCATTAAGTCTATACCCTCAATCTGTATTCTCCAATATCTTGTACCCTCCTGGAAATGTCCAGCTCTCTTCTTATGTAATCCGCTTTGAACCGCAAGGCACAAGCGGAATAAAAATCACTAATGTAATGTAATGTAATGTAATGTAATAAGGGACTTGGCTGAGGGGCTTCAGGGTAAATTAACGTTATTCGCCGATGACGCCAAATTATGCAATATAGTGGACAAGAACACAACAGGACCTGACAACAAATCCAAGACCGATAGTATGGCACACGACCTCCTCCTACTGGAGAATTGGTCCAGGACCTGGCAACTAAACTTCAATGCCAAAAAATGTAAGGTCATGCACTTTGGCAACAAAAATCCATGTAAGACTTACACTCTTAATGGTGAGATCCTAGAGAGAACTGTAGCGGAACGAGACTTAGGGGTAATCATCAGTGAGGACATGAAGACTGCTACTCAGGTGGAGAAAGCTTCATCTAAAGCCAGACAAATCATAGGTTGCATACGCAGGAGTTTCGTTAGCCGTAAGCCCGAAGTCATAATGCCATTATATAGGTCCATGGTGAGACCCCATCTGGAATACTGTGTACAATTCTGGAGACCACATTACCGCAAAGATGTGCTGAGACTAGAATCGGTCCAGCGAATGGCCACACGGATGGGCTCAGGGATCTCCCGTATGAGGAACGGCTGAATAAATTGCAGCTCTACTCTCTAGAGGAACGCAGGGAGAGGGGGGACATGATCGAAACATTCAAATACCTCACGCGCCGTATCGAGGTGGGGGAGGATATCTTCTTCTTCAAGGAACCCACGTCAACACGAGGGCATCCATGGAAAATCAGGGGAGGGACATTGCATGGCGACACCAGGAAATACTTCTTCACCGAGAGGGTGGTGGATCGATGGAATGGTCTTCCGATACAGGTGATTGAGGCCAGCAGTGTGCCTGATTTTAAAGCTAAATGGGATCGAATGGTGGGTTCTCTTCGCAAAGGGAGGTAGGGGAGGGTCATTGGTGTGGGCAGACTTGATGGGCCTTGGCCCTTATCTGCCGTCACTTTCTATGTTTCTATGACCACTGGTCTGACCCAGCAGCAGCAATTCTTATGTTCTTATGTCCCCTGTGTCTTAAATAGTTCTGGAAGATCTTTTCTCTTTCTCTGTGGTTACTGGTGGGGGAAGGGTCACGCCTCTTTCTAATGATTAGTGTGGGGGGGGGGGGCGGCCAGCTCTGGTGACACTACTCTTTTTAATGATTGTGAGAGGGGTGTCTAGGTGATGACCCACTGTATATGGTATTATATTGATTGGGAAATGTTTTATGCTGTGAATGGTCATCGGTGAGAGTGTCTCCAGCTGGTGACTTCTTCTCTTTATATCCTGACAGGACTGGTACGGTAAAACGCCCCTGAGTAAGAAGCGCCAGAAAGCAGCCCAAGCAAGAATTGAAACACCCAGTAAAGGAAAGGAGAAGAAGGGGAAAGAGAAGAAAGGCGCCCGGTGACTGAAGCATCAAAAAACTATCATTTATTAAAGAGAATCTTTTTCAAATAAAAAAAAAAGAAATTTATTGGGCTGTTTTCCCACAAGCACATTTTGCAGTCTTCTGACACAATTACCAGTGATTGAGCCAGTAGTGAGAAGCAGTGTGTTCACTTTAACTCTTGACTGGCTGGCTCCAGGGGAAGCATCTGCAGTCGATGGAAAGGTGCTTGGCCTCTGGCTTCTTTAGTTCATTCATTATCCCATTCTCCCCAATGAGCTCAGAATGAGTTGCAGGTTAACAGTGCAAGAGTTTTTATCCTAATGCCACACACACTGTACCAATATATATTTCTCAGGGGAGTGAGGTGAAGATGTATGTTTTTATTGCTTTCCTAAAGTTCAGGAGTCCTTCAAGGTATCTGATCTGAGGGGGCAGTTGATGCCAGTGGGAGTAGGAACATCGTTTGCAGTTGAAGGGCACGACCAGGGGGTCGTATTTCATCCTGAGAGCAGAGGGACCGGTTCGGCATGTACAGAGGAAGTTTGGTCATCACGTAGCCTGGCGCCATGGGCAAGGATTTGAATGCTAGCATCAGTCCCTTGAAGACTCAAGACTTGGCTACGGGCAGCCAATGAGATGACGATAGAGCCTGAGAGAAGGATCGTGGGCACAGAGGTTTTTTAGAAGTCTGGTTGTCACATTTTGTACATGCTAGATATGACATATGGTCTTCGCTGTGAGACCGTTTGAATATCATAGTCTTTCTCAACCTTTTCAAGCCAAGTACCCCCTAAGCCTAACAAATACCAACCGAGTACCCCAGCCCAAGCTCTACCCCAAACCCACCCAAACTCCACCCCTGATTCCACCCCCAATGCAATTTCTTCCATCCATTTTTCATATACACAAAATATAATCTTATTAATACATAATGGTAACCATAAAATTTTTTTAAACACAAAGCACACTGTTAATCATTTATATTCAGTGGTTTTTCAAAGATGTCAAGGCAGATGACTTTAAAATATGCAATGTCACCTCAGTAACAACTATAGAAAAATAGACTAATAATAATAATAATTTATTTTCTTGTATACCGCCCAACCAATAGTTCTGGGCAGTTCACAACAGGAAAAATACTGAGACATTTCAACACATGATACAGTTTCATAGAACACACTATCTACATATAGTCTAAGATTATATGTTAAAAGTAATACAATTATTAAAACATGCAACTACAATTGTTAAAAATATAGAAAGCAGAAATAAATTCTCAAAACTGACACATTTTGATCACTAAATTGAAAATAAAATAATTTTTCCTACCTTTGTGGTCTGGTGATTTCATGAGTCTCTGGTTGCACTTCCTTCTGACTGTGCATCCAATATTTCTTTCTTTCTTTCTGCCTCCTGCATGCTTCCTCTCCTTCAGATCTCATTCCATTCCCCAACCAACATTTCTCTCTGTCTCTCCATGAGTCCAACTTTTTCTTCCTCTCTCTCTCTGCCTGCTCCCCTCCCCATGAAGGCACCACTGCCGATTTCTCCATGCCCCTACCCCAAAGACAACCCTGCCACCTGCCACGCTCCATTCCCACCCCCCACAGCAGCAGCTGCACCTTGTGACCCTGGGCAAGTCACTTAATCCCCTCATTGCCCCAGGTACACTAGATAGAGTTTGAGCCCACCGGGCCAGATAGGGAAAGTACCTGAATGTAAACCACTTAGTATATAAGTGGTGTATAAATAATAAATAAATAAAACAGGGATCAAAAATAAATAAATAAAACAGCCACTGCTCATGGCCAGCCCACAAGCCTTCCCCCTGACATCAATTCTGATGTCAGAGAGAAGATTCTGGGCCAGCCAGGCAGCGATTGGTTGGCCTGGAACCTTCTCTTCAATGTCAGAATTGACATCGGGGGGAAGGATCGTGGGCTGACTGCTTGCAGTCGCTGGACACACCTGGCCCATCTCTGTTGCTGCTGCTGTGTGGGGGGTGGGGGATGGGAATGGTCTGTGTCGGGTAGCAGGGTCGGCTTTGGGGGTGGGGCAGGAAGGAATCGGTGGAGGTGGTAGCTTCAGTGGGAGGTGGGCAGGTAGGGAGAGATCCCAGGCGGTAGCCAGCCCGCATATCCCCAACAGGTGGCCCACGTACCCCCTGGTTGAGAAACACTGGAATAGCATGTTGCAGTAGTCCATGCGGGAAAGGACTAAGGCTTAGAGTAGTTGGGTGAAGTCAGACTCAGAAAAGTAGTTCCTTATTTTTCAGAGTTGTAGGTAGTAAAATGAGGAAGATACCATCTGAGAGATGGGCCCTCTCGACGACCAAGGAAGGAAAGGGTCAATTAAAGAAGACAAACAGGTTGCCGATAGGTTAAATTCATTTTTTGCATCTGTCTTCACAAATGAGGACACTGCAACAATGCCAGAAACAGTGAGGATATTCACCGGAGGCATAGAGGAAAGCCTCACAACAGTAAATGTGGAGTTGGACATGATATACTTTCAGATTGACAAACTAAAGAATGACAAATCCCCTGGACCGGACGGAATTCACCCGAGAGTATTAAAGGAACTTAAGGTGGAAATTGGGGAACTATTACAATCCTTAGCTAACATGTCAATTAGAACCGGGCAAATACCAGACGACTGGAGGATAGCAAATGTTATCCCAATTTTCAAGAAAGGATCAAGAGGTGAACCGGGAAACTACAGACCTGTGAGTCTCACATCGGTCCCTGGGAAGCTAATTGAAGCAATAATTAAAGATAACATTGTACAACATCTGGAAGATCACAACCTAATAAGAGCTAGTCAACACGGCTTCAGGAAAGGGAAGTCATGTTTGACAAATTTAATTCATTTCTTTGAGGTGAACAAACACATGGATAGTGGACAACCAGTGGACATAATTTACTTGGACTTCCAGAAAGCATTTGACAAGGTCCCGCACGCAAGGCTTATGAGTAAATTACTAAGTCATGGAATAGGAGGAGAAGTGCACAGATGGATCAGCAAATGGTTAGAGAACAGAAAGCAGAGAGTAAGCATAAATGGGAAATTCTCGGACTGGGAGAAGGTGACTAGCGGTGTGCCCCAGGGCTCTGTTCTTGGGCCCATCTTGTTCAATATTTTTATAAATGACCTGGAAGAGGAGACAACATGCAATATAATCAAGTTTGCAGATGATACAAAACTATGTCGGGTAGTGGGCTCTCAAAGGGACTGCGAGGATCTTCAGAAGGATCTGAACCAGCTGGAAAAGTGGGCGATAAAGTGGCAGATGAATTTTAACGCAGACAAATGCAAGGTAATGCATCTGGGAAAGAAAAACAAAGAACATGAATATAGGATATTGGGTGTGACATTAGCCAAATGCGAACAAGAAAGGGATTTGGGGGTACTGATAGACAGAACCCTAAAACCATCAGCTCAATGTGCGGTGGCGGCGGCGAGGAAAGCAAACAGGATGTTAGGCATGATTAAGAAGGGGATCACGAGTAGATCGGAAGACGTCATAATGCCACTTTACAGAGCAATGGTCAGACCACACTTAGAATACTGTGTCCAACACTGGTCTCCATACCTTAAGAAGGATATAACTCTGCTGGAGAATGTGCAGAGGCGAGACACGAAACTTGTCAGAGGTATGGAGAATTTGAGCTACAAAGAACGCCTCAGAAAACTGGGACTGTTCACCCTCGAAAAGAGAAGACTGAGAGGAGATTTGTTAGAGACTTTTAAAATATTAAAAGGATTTGATAAAATTGACCAGGAAACAGCATTACTGACATTTTCAGATGTGACACGGACAAGAGGTCATAGCCTGAAACTGAGCGGCAGCAGGTTCAGGACAAATGTCGGGAAGTTCTGTTTCACACAACGAGTGGTGGGTGCTTGGAATGCTCTCCCAGAGGAGGTTGTGGCAGAGACTACTGTTCTGGGTTTCAAGCGCAAGTTGGATTCATACCTTCTTGCAAATCACATCGGGGCATACGGGAAATCCGGGTCTCCAATAAGGAGCACCTAACTGGGCCTCCGCGTGTGCGGATCGCCGGACTAGATGGACCTAGGTCTGATCCGGCGAAGGCGTTTCTTATGTTCTTATGTTCTTAAGTTGGAATTAAGGAGTATTCCTAGGCTGCGTACATGGTCCTTTGCGGTTCAGGTAGTTGAGTCCCAGTGTAGTGAGGGGCGGGTGCAGTGGCAGAGTTCTTTACGGATCCAAAGGAGTTCAGTTGTAATTTGTTGACAGACATCCAGTTTTTGATTTTCGAGAGGCAGTTTAGGAGTTTCATGATCTGGGCGTCATGGGTTTCTCCTATCGATGGGTATAGTTAAATATCATCCATGAAGGAGTGAATCTGTATTTAGTATTTGTGGTCTATGTCTAGGACAGGTCTAATGTAGAGATTGAATAATAGGGGGGATAGTAGAGGGGAGTGTGTGGCGCAGTGGTTAAAGCTACAGCCTCAGCACCCTGAGGTTGGGGGTTCAAACCCACGCTGCTCCTTGTGACCCTGGGCAAGTCACTTAATCCCCCCATTGCCCCAGGTACATTAGATAGATTGTGAGCCTGCCGGGACAGATAGGGAAAAATGCTTGAGTACCTGAATAAATTCATGTAAACCGTTCTGAGCTCTCTTGGGAGAACGGTATAGAAAATTAAATAAATAAATAAATAGAGCCCCCTGTGGATTAGCTTTAGTTTCAATAGTGCACTGTGGGATCTATTATTCAGGAAGGAGTTAAATCATCTTAATGCAGTGTCTTGGATTCCAATTTCAGACAGCCGTGCAATGAGGAGAGGATGATCAATAGTGTTGAACGTTGAGCTGAGATCCAGCAGCACCAGGAGGATATCATTCCCCTTATCCATGAGTTTCTAGCAGTCATCGATGACGGTTTCAGGACTGTGGAATTTCCTGAATCCCGAATGGAAGGTAGATAGAGCTCCTTGTTTGTTGATGGAGTGTAATTGGTTTAACACTTTTTTTTCTAGGATCTTGTAGATGAAGGGTAGGTTAGAGGTAGGTCTAAAATTGCTGGGATGTGGATTTTTTAAAGATTAGTCTGATGACCACTGACTTCCAATTTGTGGGCACTATCCCTGTTTGTAGAGATGTGTTGATGGGAGGAAGGATGGAGTCTACAAAGGCATCTTTCACAACCACTAGAAGGGGTCTAAGTTGGAATCAGAAGGGTGAATAGTGTCTAGTATCTTGGTGATGTCATCATGGAAGACAGTTTCAAAGTGAGTTAGGTTCCCAGTTGTAGTTTTAATTATCTTGTCTGGGATGTGGGGGGACAATGTCTGTAGCGTAGTAGAGTCGAGGTGAGAACATATCTTGTCTACTTTGTCAGTGAAGTAGTCTGAGAGCATTTTGCTATCGAGTTCGATGTTAAGGTATTGGTTGTCTCCTTGCAATGTTGTATCTTTTTTTGTTAGATTAAAAAGGACCTTTTGAGGGTCTTTAATAGTTGGGAATAATATATCTTTTTAACCTCTGGGGTGACTTTTTTATATAGTTCCTTCCATTTGGACCTGTCACTGTTAAGCCTGGATTTGTACCATTTCCTTTCTGCTTTCCTTAATTCTCTTTTCTTAGTTCTTAAGTTATCAGAAAACCAAGGGGAGGAATATTTGTGGGGATAGTATTTGATCTCTTTGACTGGGGCTAGCCCTTCATATAGGGTTTTTACCTCAGTGTGCCAGTCCACAGCAGCCTTGTCAATAGATTCAGCGTTGGGTTTTAATGTTCTGTGAAGAGATCCTTTAAGTTGATAGCGCTATTTCATATCTTCGTATGTTGGGTTGCTTCCTGGTTGATTTGTTGTGTAGGTGTGGCAGAATGTGATCAAATGATGATTGGATCAGGGTACTGGTTTGGTAGGGCAGTCAGGAGTTTCTGTGGTGAGCAGAGTATCTATTTGAATAAAGATTAGGTCTAGGATGTGGCCCGTAGAGTGAGTCAGTGAAGGGACCATTTGCTGGAAGCCTAGGTCCGATAGTGAAGTGATGAGGTCTGCTGGGGATCCAGTCTCATTTGGGTAGTGTGTGAAGTTAAAGTTGTATGTGATGACCAGTTTGCTAAGGATGGATACCAGGTCATCTAAGATGGACATTGGCCTGTGGCCTCCATTTTAAATATTACACTTGTGTTTAATTCTACATAAACTATGGGTTGGGAGGTGCTTCTTACCCTGGCTATGGACAGAAGGGCAAACTTACGGTAATTCAGATAGTCCAGCTGGGACATGGGATATAAAATGTCCTTCAGAAATGCAGAGTGTGAAAATGATGCTATGCTTCTTACATGCAAAGGGATTTTGGATTTGACTTGTGCCTTTATCAGCTGCAGTTTATGGTCAGGGGCAATGGGGTATTTTCCTCTCCCTGAAGGGGGTTGTGTGGCTTACCCAAGGTCACAAGAAATCACAGAGGGATTTGAACCCTGGTTTCTCTGGTTCTCAGCTTGCTCTTCTAACCATTGGGCTACTGCGTGATACTACACCCTACTTTGAGATCTTGTTCTCAATCTGTTGTAACCACAGAACTGTTTTAATAAATAATAATTATTATTATTACTGTGGTAGCACCGCACAGACATGCATTCCTCATTCAATTGCTTTTAATTATGGTTTTATTAAGTGAAAAGGAATTGTGGCTACTTCAGATAACCTGGACAAGTGCACTTGGAGGAATAGGCTATAGATTTGTGTTAAGTAGAACTAATTAGTGATATGAAACTCAGAGGAGGGGGGACCAGGATGACTCCAATTTGTAGAAATAGCAGCTGAGGAGTTCCAAGAGAAAGAAGAGATCAGATGTGCTACAGAAGAGCTCAGGCCCCCTGCAAAGGACAACCAGAAAGTGATTGGAATAAGAGCAGAGATCGGGTCCCTTGCAGTAGAAGTCATGTTCTCCATAAGAGACAACCAGAAAGAGATTGGAATAAGAGCAGAGATCGGGTCCCTTGCAGTAGAAGTCATGTTCTCCATAAGAGACAACCAGAAAGAGATTGGAATAAGAGCAGAGATCGGGTCCCTTGCAGTAGAAGTCATGTTCTCCATAAGAGACAACCAGAAAGGGATTGGAATAAGAGCAGAGGTTGGGTCCCTTGCAGTAGAAGTCATGTTCTCCATAAGAGACAACCAGAAAGAGATTGGAATAAGAGCAGAGAATGGGTCCCTTGCAGTAGAAGTCATGTTCTCCATAAGAGACAACCAGAAAGAGATTGGAATAAGAGCAGAGATCGGGTCCCTTGCAGTAGAAGTCATGTTCTCCATAAGAGACAACCAGAAAGGGATTGGAATAAGAGCAGAGGTTGGGTCACTTGCAGTAGAAGTCATGTTCTCCATAAGAGACAACCAGAAAGAGATTGGAATAAGAGCAGAAGTCGGGTCCCTTACAGTAGAAGTCATGTTCTCCATAAGAGACAAGCAGAAAGATATTGGAATAAGAGCAGAGATTGGGTCCTTTGCAGTAGAAGTCATGTTCTCCATAAGAGACAACCAGAAAGAGAAAGAAGAGATCAGATGTGCTACAGAAGAGCTCAGGCCCCCTGCAAAGGACAACCAGAAAGTGATTGGAATAAGAGCAGAGATCGGGTCCCTTGCAGTAGAAGTCATGTTCTCCATAAGAGACAACCAGAAAGAGATTGGAATAAGAGCAGAGATCGGGTCCCTTGCAGTAGAAGTCATGTTCTCCATAAGAGACAACCAGAAAGAGATTGGAATAAGAGCAGAGATCGGGTCCCTTGCAGTAGAAGTCATGTTCTCCATAAGAGACAACCAGAAAGGGATTGGAATAAGAGCAGAGGTTGGGTCCCTTGCAGTAGAAGTCATGTTCTCCATAAGAGACAACCAGAAAGAGATTGGAATAAGAGCAGAGAATGGGTCCCTTGCAGTAGAAGTCATGTTCTCCATAAGAGACAACCAGAAAGAGATTGGAATAAGAGCAGAGATCGGGTCCCTTGCAGTAGAAGTCATGTTCTCCATAAGAGACAACCAGAAAGGGATTGGAATAAGAGCAGAGGTTGGGTCACTTGCAGTAGAAGTCATGTTCTCCATAAGAGACAACCAGAAAGAGATTGGAATAAGAGCAGAAGTCGGGTCCCTTACAGTAGAAGTCATGTTCTCCATAAGAGACAAGCAGAAAGATATTGGAATAAGAGCAGAGATTGGGTCCTTTGCAGTAGAAGTCATGTTCTCCATAAGAGACAACCAGAAAGAGATTGGAATAAGAGCAGAGATCAGGTCCCTTGCAGTAGAAGTCATGTTCTCCATAAGAGACAACCAGAAAGTGATTGGAATAAGAACAGAGATCGGGTCCCTTGCAGTAAAAGTCATGTTCTCCATAAGGGACAACCAGAAAATGATTGGAATAAGAGCAGAGATCGGGTCCTTTGCAGTAGAAGTCATGTTCTCCATAAGGGACAACCAGAAAGGGATTGGAATAAGAGCAGAAATTGGGTCCCCTGCAGTAGAAATCATGTTCTCCATAATGGATAATGTGAGAGAGATTGGAAAAGCAGAGATCCGATCCCTTGTAACAGAAGCCATGTCCTCTGTAAGGGACAACCAAAGAGAGATTTGAATAAGAGTAGAGATCAGATCCCTTGTAGTAGAACCACAAGAAAGATAGAAAGGATGTCATGTGGTGCTCAATTCCATTATTATAATCAAGACTCGACACATACGTGTTTCAGCCAAATTGGCCTGCCTCAGGAGTCTGAATCTTTATACAGAAATATGTGTTGCAAATATTTTAAGCCTTGCTACTGTGCTTCTTGAGCTGTATACATACAATGTGTTTACAAATTCCCCTTTGGTTGTTACTTCAGAATTTCTGATGATGTCCAATGCAGGAGGAGCATAAGTGTATGATGCTCATCTTGGGCAGATGTCAGGCTTATGTCTTTGTCTGTCATCTCCACATTTTCTGAGATGTACTGGGGCCCAGCAAAGAGTATCCAGAGTCTAGGGCAGGGGTGTCAACTATCAGTCCTCAAGGGCCACAATCCAGTTGGGTATTCAGGATTTCCTCAATGAATATGCATGAGATCTATTAGCATACAATGAAAGCAGTGTATGCAAATAGATCTCATGCATATTCGTTTGGGAATTCCTGAAAACCTGACTGGATTGTGACCCTCGAGGACCGACATTTGACACCCCTGGTCTAGGAAGTGGGTTTCTAGAGTCCAGGATGGCCAAGGGCTTGGGAATAGAGATGAAAGGGTTGAAATTGAGGTTATAGAGTTTGAATTGTTTCACAAGAATTCTATTGTAATAATGCAACTTGTTATAATTGTAAACTGCTGTGGTTGTATTGTTTAATGGGGGGGGGGGATAAAAATTTTTATCAATAAATTAATAAACAGACATCGAGGTGAAGAAAATGAAGAGAATAGACTACGTTGAAGACTTGTCTGCCGAGGCACAGTTAGCCTAACCAGGGAAGGAACAGCTGGATCATAAGGTGCTCATCCACCCCTCAATGAAAAGGAGTTTATAGGTCTTCACTCAAACAACTATTACATTACATTACATTACAGATTTCTAGTCCGCCATTACCTTTCGGTTCAAAGCGGATTACAAAAAGAGTTATGGAAGAAGGGTTACAACGTTAGATCAGAGAAGGTTTCCAAGAGAGGGAAAAGTAGGATCTGGGGTTAGGAGGGGATGGTAAGAGGGGGGTTAAGCTTTATCATGGAACTATGGAACTGATACTAAGCCAGCAGGAGGCACCATAGTTGAAGCCCGCTGCCACTGAAAATTCAATGCCGCATCTACCACCCTTTCTGTAAAAAAGTATTTTCTTACATTACTCCTGAGCCTATCACCTTTTAACGTCATGCCCTCTCCTTAACTTCATATCCCCTCCTATCTTTCTTCCAGAGTATATGTGGTCCATGTTTTCATTAATCTATCATTAAGGAGACCAATGATGTCAGCCCAAGTATGCCATACCCTTAATTGAAAATAATAGATACCATAGAAGCTTTAGAAGCCAAAGAAGCAGATGAACCCATTGTTATACACTGAAAACTAGCAATCGGGGCCATCAGTACAGCTGATCCAAGCAACTTGACACACCAATACAATTATGGCTGCCTCTACTACCCTGATAAGTGCCCTGGAAGGTCTCAAATCTTTGTTTATGTATGTATTCATAGTGTTTTGTATGTAATAATAATAATAACTTTACTTTTATATACCACCATACCACAAACAGTTCAAAGCGGTTTACAGGGAAAGAGACTATACATACAGTGACATTAAAGAGAACTTTCGAAATTACATTGGCATGTTAAGGTTAGTCAAGTTTATCTGGAAGTATTTTGGAAGTACATCAAGGTTGAAGTGGGGTCAGATAAATTTGTCAAAGAGATAAGTTTTGATTGACTTCCTAAACGTTTGGTACGAAAGTGCGGTTGAGATGAAGTTGGTTAAACGTTTGTTCCATTTGCCTGCTCGGAATGATAATGTTCTATCGAGGTATCTCTTGTAGATACAATCGGGATGGAAAAGCGAACAATTTGGCACTGCGTGTATTAGTTGTGCCTGGGAATTTGAATTGGTGAGACAGATAAGTTGAGGATGAACTTGTCATGATTTTGAAGCAAAGGCAAGAAAACATAAAAATGACCCTTGCAGCCAGTGTAGTTTTTTGTACTACAGGCTTACATGGTCTGATTTCTTGAGGCCATAAATGAGACAGACTGCAGCATTTTGGATGATTCTCAGTCATTTGATGGTTTTCTTGAGAGATCCCATACTCTTCAAAAAATACATAAAACCCATCTAGCATAACCAGTCCCTACCCAACCCCCCCCCCCAAACCTCTCTATACCCTTAATACTCTCTAATATGCTTCTATCTACCCAACATAGTCTAAAATGCTTCTAATTTACCCAATACTTATCTCCATAGATCTTGACTTCTCTTTGGTAATTCTTTACCCAACATTTATCACCTTAAGATCTCGACAACTCTTTGGTACTTCTTAAGTAAATATTATGACATCGCTTATGCTGTTCCTGCTAATTTTTAATGTAATTCTTGTTAACTTTGATGTAATCCGCCTTGAACCGCAAGGCATTGGCGGAATAGAAATCACTAATGCAATGTAATATATAATATTGCAATAGTCTAAGGTACTTAAAATCAGAGATTGAACCAGCAGCTGAAAGGAGAAGAAATCGAAGTAATGTTTAATGGTAAGAAGTTTTCATAAAGTGAGAAAGCATTTTTTGACTTGAGCGTTATTATAATCTTCAAAAATCAGGCTTCGGTCCAGGGTTACATCAAGGATTTTGGATGTAGGATTAATTTGGTAGTCTGACCCATTTAGTCTCAAGGAGGTGTTCACGATCTTGGTATTGGGACTTGCCAAGAAAATCTTGTTTTTTTCGGGATTCAGTTTTAATTTAGAATGCGTGGTCCAATGTTCTACCTTGGTAAGGACAGATGAGGTGAATTGTTCTGTCTCTTGGGTCAATGAGGTTATGGGAATGTACAATTTCAGTTTTAAATCGGATAGCATATTTCCCAGTGATGCCATGTAGATATTGAAAAGTGAGGGAGAGAGTGGGGAGCCCTGTGGCACTCCGCAGGGATTGGACCAAGCCTGAGAATAGGTTCCTTCGCTGTACCTGTCTAGAAATGCTGACGGAGTCAAGGCACCTAAGCAGGATGTCATGATCAACAAGGTCGAAGGCACTGCTCAAGTCGAACTGCAGTACCAGTGCGCTTTTTCCCCGGGAAAACAAATGGAAAAGATGGTCAGTCATAGAGGCTAAAACTGTTTCAGTGCTGTAATCTGCTATGAACTATCTGTTGGCAATTGTGAAATATAAATGATTTAACTGTAACAGTAACCTACCCAATAAACATGTGCCTGGACTATCGTCCACTTCAGGAGTTGAGTCTTGTGCATTTGAGATGTTTTTCCTGCTGGGACCTAAAATACAAGCTGGAAAAGGTTTGTATCCCTCTGAGTTTGCAGTGTCATCTGTCTTAGCTGTCTTCCGAAAGGGTCATCAGGTGCTAAGGAGTCTCTGGATACCCTTACTCCATCATTGCTTCCCAAAATTTCCAGCTTGGATATCTCCTCAGGAATTATAGCCCCAAACCCTGAATTAAGGTAATGAGGATTATGATGGCAAATAAGCAGCTGAGTTCAGTTACTTACGGGGAATTTAGAAACACCTAAAAACATATCTGTTCCTGAACTACTTCGGCAACTGATTTGTACAATCCTTAAAGCCACGATTCACTAGTAACATGTCAATTCCACTCAATTTGTTCTATTTTTAATCATTGTAAACCACATAGAACTTCACAGTCCTGCGGAATATAAACTGTTATTATTATTATCTTAGGGAAGGGGTAGGCAATTCCAGTCCTCAAGAGCCAGAGCCAGGTCAGGTTTTCAGGATATCCACAATAAATATACATGAGATAGATTTGTATCTGAAGGAGGCAGTGCATGCAAAGCCATCTCATACATATTGTGTATATCCTGAAAACCTGATCTGGCTCTGGCTCTGCCTCTTGAGGACTGGAATTGCCTGCCCTAGGGCCACTGACGTAGCCAAATTTTGAGACCTGATAAAGGATTCATATTCATCATTCTCTTAATGTTCCCCCCACCAGAAGTATCAAAGATACCATAAGAAAATGGAAAAACCAAAAAAACACAACCATTGGTTTAGATTAGATTAGATTAGATCCTTTAGGTAAGACACTGGTAAGTGCTTCCACTGAGTCTTAACTCAACCATGCATGGGACAGACCTGAATGTCTGAAGAAGACTGACAGCCTGAGATGGAGGAGATGAATCAATAGCAGAATTTTCCCATGAGATGGCAGAGGTTGCATGGAAAGCTGCAGACAGTTTGTTCTTGGAGGAGTTCTCATGCACTGAGATGTATCTAAAACCAGCTTAGGCCTTTACTCTGCCTCTGAACGCCTAGAGCAAAAAAGGGCATTCTTGGAGGAGTGGATAGGGTGGGAGGTGGGTGGAAGGTGGGCCGACCTAGACTTAGTCGTCTGGCAGCCATAACTGAAAAGATTTGACAGGTTGCCAGACGGAACTTATATGTTTTGACTTAGACCGCGACCAGCTCAGCAGCCCCAGCAATCTGCCCACCCCCCACCGCAACGATCGCGGCAGGAGAGATGCCTAATCTCTTCTGCTGCGATCCTTGTTAACCTCCCCAACAGGAGAGATGCCCAGTCTCTCCTGCTGGCACCCCCCGAACTGCCACAAACTGACAGGACAGATGCCCAATCTCTCCTGCCAGCACCCCCCAAAACAACTGTGAACCAGCAGGAGGGATCCCAAGCCCTCCTGCCAATGACACCCCCGAATACAGGCAGGACAGATCCCAAGCCCTCCTGTTGGATACGCACCCACCCCCCACCAAATACTGGCAGGAGGGAGACCAAGCCCTCCTGCTGAAGATGCACCCCCCCCGAATACCGACAGGAGGAAACTCATTGTGAGATGTGCCGAGGAGGGGCCTAGGGCCTGATTAGCCCAGATAAGGCCTGCCTTAGGCACATGGGTGCATTTGGGGGGTGTCCAGCAGGGTGCGCCTTCAGCAGGAGGGCTTGAGCTTCTTCCTGCCAGTATTCGGGGGGGGGGGGGGGTGCCTTCAGCAGGAGGACTTGGCCTCCCTCCTGCCGGTATTTGGGGGGGTGCTCCTTCAGCAGGAGGGCTTGGGCTCCCTCCTGCTGGTATTCAGGGGTGTCGGTGTCGACAGGAGGGTTTGGGATCCCTCCTGCTGTGATCACAGGTTTGGGAATCTCTCCTGCCAGGTATCGCTGGGATTCAGGGGGGTTCTCTCCTGCTGCGATTGGGGGGGGGGGACAGTTACAGGATTCTGTAACCGGTTTTATAGATAAGGCAGGTTGTTCACTCTCTCCAAGGTAGGCAGAACGAGAGGGCACTCTCTAAAGTTGAAAGGGGATAGATTCCGTACAAACGTAAGAAAGTTCTTCTTCACCCAGAGAATAGTAGAAAGCTAGAACGCTCTTCCTGTTATAGGGGAAAACCCTCCAGGGATTCAAGACAAAGTTAGAAAAGTTCCTGTTGAACAAGAACGTGCGCTGTTAGGGCTAGTCTCGGATAGGGTGCTGGTCTTTGACCAGAGGACTGCCGCATGAGCGGACTGCTGGGCATGATGGACCACTAGTATGACCCAGCAGCAGCAATTCTTATGTTCTTGACAAACGCCGATTACAGAATCTTGCAGATCTGCCTTTGCTGAAACCGTGCTGGCTGGTCCTCATCAGAGCGTGTCCATCAAGGTGATCAATGATGCGGTCCTTTATCAGTGCCTCTACCATCTTTCCCGGTACCAAGGTCAGACTCACCGGTCTGTAGTTTCCCGGGTCTCCCCTCGAACCTTTTTTGAAAATCGGCGTAACATTCGCCACCTTCCAGTCCTCCGGAATCTTTCCCGATTCGATCGACAGATTGGCTTTTAGTTGAAGCAGTTCAGCTATGGTCCCTTTCAGTTCCTTGATGACCCTCGGATGGATGCCATCCGGTCCCGGGGATTTATCGCTGTTAAGCCTATCAATCTGCCTGCATACCTCTTCTAGACTGACCGTTAACCCTGTTAATTTCTCGCTTTCACTTCCAGCATAAAGCCTGATGGGTTCCGGTATGCTGTGTATATCCTCTTCGGTAAATACAGACGCAAAAAACGTGTTCAGTCTGTCGGTGATTGCTTTGTCCTCCTTTAGCGCTCCCTTTATTCCTTGGTCATCCAACGGTCCATCTTTGTTTTCTACTCCTTTCTTGATAATTCCTAACATTCTAGCTGCTCATTGAGCTGAGGGTTTCAACATATCCTCAACAATGACAACTAGATCCTTTTCCTGATTAGTGACTCCTAACACAGAACCCAGCATCACATAGCTAGAGTTTGGATTCCTCATCCTCACATATATCACTTTGACCTAACCTCCAAAAGAGATCCCACCCTGCTCCCCTCTTCTCCCTCAGCCGACGTTCTAGCAAAATTCATTAACAATAAGGTCTCTACCCTGAGATGCTCCTTCCCTCCCTCAGTCTCCTACTACTCCCTGGTACCCACTGACTCCATTCCCACCCTAACGGTCTCCAACCCTATCCCAGCTGACAGATCTTGGACTACCTTTGAACACATATCAGAATTCCTGGTCCTCAAACTCTGACTCAAACTGAAATCCTGTAACTGTTCCTTGGACCCATTCCCCTCCTACCTATATGAGAATATTCCCACACAGGCCATCTCTTCTATCACTAACCTCATAAACTCTGCCCTTTATTCAGGCCTTTTCTCCCCAGAAATGGTCTTATTGCCTTGACCCCACTACTGAAAAAATCTGACCTTGACCCTTCCATACCTTCCAGCTACCACCCAATTGCAAATATCCCTCTCTTAACCAAAATGCTAGAGTCTATCATTTCTACCCAACTCTCATCATACTTAGAGAGATTCTCTATTCTCCTACCCTATCAATATGGCTTTTGTCCCAACTTCAGCACCGAATCCCTACTGTCCTCCCTGATATCAAAGGTTCAACAACTTCATTCTCGAAACAAGTTCGCCGTCCTCCTACAATTTGACCTTTCTGCTGCTTTCGACATTGTCCACCATGACATTCTTGTTTACCAACTCTCTAAGATAGGCATTGACTCCACAGTCCTAGACTGGTTCTCAAAATTCCTCCGCTCTCGTTCTTACATTGTCAGCATTAATGGCACCACATCCTCCCCCTGGAAACTGAATTGTGGAGTCCCGCAAGGCTCTCCCCTATCTCTTATCCTTTTCAACATCTATATGTCCTCCCTCAAACTCCTCCATCTATCCCCCCTTGAAACAATTTACACTTACGCTGATGACATCCTCGTCCTCCTCGAGACCGATTCGAACCTCACCAACCTGTCTAAAAACATATCCTCCTGTATACTGAACCTACAATCCTGGGCCCACACTGTGCAAATGAAATTGAACGAGTCCAAAACAAGACTTTTCTGGCTCGGCCCAAAACTAGACCAACTACCCACCTCCGTCCCACTGCCCTCTGGCTCCACTCTGCAGCTTGAGCTTTCGAGCAACGTTCTTGGCGTCATCATTGATTCCATCATTGATTTGTCCTTCAACGACCACCTCCAATCCTTGGTAAAAAAAATGCTTTTTCAGCCTTCATATGCTGAGGAAAGTTAGATCCTGCCTCCATCAAAACCATTTTACCCTCCTTGTCCAATCCATCATCCTTTCCAGATTAGACTACTGCAACTCTATCTATTTAAGCCTAACTAAGAAAAACCTTCATAGACTTCAGCGGATTCAGAATGCCGCAGCCAAGCTCATCTTCGCTAAAAGTATATTTGACCATGTCTCTCCACTCCTGTCCAAACTTCACTGGCTTCCGATAATCGCCAGGGTCCACTTTAAATGTGCTTGTCTAGCTTTCAAGATCCTCCATGGTATCCTCCCTCCCTTTATCCCTCTTACTTGGAATTCTTCAAACTCTAACTCCACTAGACCCCCCCACAAATTAAAACTTTCCTTCCCCTCACTAAAAGGCATTACCCATTCAGGAAAGCAGGGGACCTCCTTCCCCTTCAGAATCACTGAGCTCTGGAACAGCCTTGCCTCTCCTCTTCGGAACCTGAGCTCTCTCCAAGTTTTCCGCAAGCATCTGAAAACCTGGCTTTTCTCAAAAATGTAAGCCTCTCTCCAACTTTGGTATCCCAAGTCCTCAAAATCTCTTCATAACTGGCTTCCCTAATCCTCTAAATATTCCTTATTCTTCGACCTCTAACCCTTTATTGTAGTTCCTTCCTATTACATCTCCTGTAAACCGTGCCGAGCTCCACGAACATAGAGAAGATGCGGTAAACAAACCTAAGGATTAGATTAGATTAGATTAGGTAATTAATGTTCTAGTATGGATTAAGAACTGGTTGAAAGATAGAAAACAGAGAGTGGGTTTAAATGGTCAATATTCTCAATGAAGAAGGGTCTGTGCTGGGACTGCCACTTTTTACCATATTTATCAATGATCTAGAGATGGGAATAACTAGTGAGATAATTAAATTTGCTGATGACAAAGTTGTTCAAAGTTGTTAGAGGCTCATGGTGAGTGTTTAGAAAATGGCTGCCTAGACACTAAGCTCCCATTAAAGAAATTGATCTTGGCCGTTAGCCCTAATAATCAGATAACGATGTCAAGTCAAATTGCTGTGTCAAAAAATGTATTCCAGCTCTCAACAACCTGCTAATAAAAGAACAAAGCCAGACCACAATACCTCTTCGGAGAATCAATCTGTTGCACTGCGGCAAAGTATGGAGGAAATCCTGAGCCTTAACGATATAATGCAGGAGAATTCGGCAGCATTGTCAGATCTCAGAACTTCAAATGTCCAAATCACAGGAGGAAACAGCATTACTATAACAAAAATGTGCCGTTAATGGGTCCCTTGCCTGGTAAAAGGTTTTTAATCTAATGTTTTACTTGTTATAAATAAAGTCTGCCTGCATCGTGTACAAAGTCTGCAGTTTTTTGTTTTGCTTGCTCTCCCCCGTTAATGCAGATGGCATTATGTAGCTCCAACGGAAAGTGCTGCAACTGGAGATGGAGCTTCAGTCCAATTTGGCAAAGAGAAATTGTATATGCCTCCTGGATTTCTGTGAAGGAGATGAGGGGCCTGATCTAGTTAAATTCCTTGAAAGCCTTCTGCCACAAATCCCGGGTCTTGGATCAGCACGACCATTTGAAATCGAGGTATCTTCGATCCATTATAAATGAGGATTTCTTCTAGTTAAAAGTTTGTAGACCCTTGGATATTGAAGCTATTCTTCAAAAACAGACACAAAGATTTCTGGGCCTAAAAATCCAGATATTTCCTGATGTATTGCGAGATACTCAAAGACGAAGACGTCAATTTCTGTTGTTGAAACCAGGTGTTATTCTTCTTGGAGGGGTTTTCTCGTTAAGATAGCCCTGTAAATGCATAATTAGGTATCAATCCACAAAATATGTATTTTTTTAACCATCTCACCTGACTGCATTTATAGCTATGAAGCGTCTTGAGGGAGTTCAAAAGGAGAACAGTGCCAGTTGCGTTTGCTCTTTAAATTCTAATTTGGTTTAGAATTTCCTTTAATCTGCTCCATTGAAAACTTGGATTCAAAGATTGAGGATTTGAGAATGTTTAGTTAACAAGGTTTTATTATTTCTTTCTCTTTGAGTTCCTATTCTTTCAATAACTAAAACAATCTTTTCTGTACAACTCTATATGCTTGAGATGTATAATTGTAGACTCACCTTGTCTGCTTTTATAACCCGATTTGTGTTTTTCATAGCTCGTAGGGCCCTTTAGACACCTTATAAAGTATCTAAGCTATCGCAAGAGGGGTCAAAAAATTAGACATTTGTTATTTGATTGTTCTTTTCTATGTCATTTCTGGCAATCTGTTTGGGGGAAAATAGAATTAATTTTTTGTTTTCAAATTCCACTTACATATGAAATTATTATTCTGTGCTCTGTGGTCCTTAAAAATATTTTGAATAAATATGATGCTAGGTTATTTGATATTTTAATGGGATTAGCACTCCAACATATTTTGGCAAACTGGACGAATAGTTCTGAGCTTTCAGAGTATACTTGGTGGAATGTTTTATGTTTAGTGCAAAAGTATAAAGAAGCTGCAGCAGTGAAACACTGTTGATTACATTTTCAAAAAAATGGGAATTTATTTGACTCTTAGGGGCTCACAATTGAAACAGAAATACATCTAAAAACCCACCCATATTGGCACTTGGATGACCCAAAAGACAGGTGGTCCCAGTGTCGATAATCAATATGGGTTTTTAGACATATCCAGAGACTTTTAAAGCCTCTGAATCCTGCTGTACGCTGTGGTTAGGGCAGGATGTGGGCCGACCTAGATTAGTCGTACTGCAGGGCTAATCGAATGTTTGACGAGGCTGCCTGGATGGAACGTATACGTTGTGATTTAGGCAATCTAAAACCAGATCTAAGTGCCCAGAAGGTATCCAAAGTGACCAGATAACCACTTTAATAATAATAATTTTTATTTTTATATACCGCCAAAGCCATAATAGTAGATTGAGGCGGTTTACAATAAGAAGAGCGGGACAGTCAGCGAAGATAGGCACAATGAAAAGTCATTGATACATGTGAGCAGGATACAGAGATAATAATAATAATAACAGTTTATATACCGCAGTACCGTGAAGTTCTATGCGGTTTCAAAAGAATAAAAGAAGGTACAAATTGATTGAACTTAAAAGAGGTGAAAGCAAGGGGTTGATAGGTCAAGAGAACCATTATTGAGGAGAAGGAGATGTACGGGTCAGCTGTCTAGATACTTCAGGAACAGATGTGTTTTTAGGCGCTTCCTGAATTCCTCATAAGTAGTGGGTGAAAGCAATTGTTCTAGATCTTTACCCCATGTGAGAGAAGGTAATCATGGTGTTTTTTCAGTTTACATCCTCTAACTGGGGGGCCACGAAGTTCAAATGTGAGCTTCTCTTGTGTCTGTTGAGGATAAGAGGAGCTAGAACAATCAGCGAATGATCAGCGATAATAGGCACACTGTAAAGTCGTCAAGTACAAGTAGGCAGGGTACTAAGAAGGCTTGAGAGATCTTGGTTACAAATTGGTTAGAGTAAAAAGGGAAAGGGCTTTAAGAGATCTTAGGTTACAAATTTGTTGTACAAGTTAGTTTTTACTAGTTTTCTAACACTTAGATAGGATGAGGAGTGTGTACAGACCCCCACACTCCCTCAGTGATCTCTGACCCCCTCCCACTACCATAAAAATTGGAATAAAAACATACAGAACATCAGCACCTGGCATAGGAAAGTCTAGTGGCTTAAGTAGACTGGGGGGTAGGCTACCATAGAGAGGAGGACCCAGGCCCATAAGCCACTCTAACCACTGCATTCATGATGAAACATGTGCACCCCCCCGTACCTTACTGTACTGCCATATACTGTAGGTTCACAACGTCCAAATATGCACAGACCTTCTAGTTAGTCAACTTATCAATGTTTTAGTTACCACCTCAAATATGTCCAATTTCTACCATCACCGTGTTCCTCAGAGTGCCACACTAGATCTATTAATATCTTGATCATAGTGTGGTAGCCGTCCTCATAGGAACTTATATACGGTGCAATTTTCTGTTAGGTAAACTAATATTTTCATTTGGACATTCTAATGTTGGTTATATCTATTTGTGTCCGTTTATGAATAAAGTGCTGGTGCCAATACTTAAATATGAATAAGTACTCTTAACTTCATAATAAACTAATTAAAGTGCCACTTAGCTTAGAACAATTCTGCCTCAATCCCCACCGACGCATTTCATTCTTCCTCAGGGTCGTGGAAGGAGAATGCTGTAAATTAACAGACTTTGTTAGTTCTCCAGTAAAGCAGTAATTAAAAATAGTGGCTTACCAGAACAGTTCAAAAACTTTAGCGTTTAACTAAATCCTTAATGTTCTCGCCGGGACTACAACATGGCCGCGGCATTCTAGGTGGAGCTAAAGAAGGGGAATACCCCATGATGTGCCAAAGAGTCAGCCAATCAGTGACAAGATACAAACGAGTTGGAAACGGAACTAAAAATCCTATCATACTGCTAGAGTCATCCAGTCACTCGTTAAAATGAGCGCATGAGGAATCATAGTGTTCAATTTGAACATCCAACGGAGTTCTTTAAGATTCATTTTGGTTTGTTTCATTTTATTCCTGTAAGTCTCCAGGGAAATAAGTTGCTCCCCTTCTTGCTTGGTAAATTCCGCCTCAGTGATCTCCGAGTTCTTAATCGTCTGTAGCAAACTACCAAATTGGAAAATGAACTTAAAGAGAACATTGAACAAATTATCCAGATGACCAAGGATCCACTAGCTCTGTATCGGGAGGCAGTGATAGTTCAGGATCCACATTCAGAGGTGGATATAACACACAAGGCACAGTAGGACCAAAATTTTTTTTCCACAGGGCCAGTGTGGCCGCTAGAAATATAGCAGCAACAGAGGCCGGCGAGTAGGTCTTCAGGCTCAGGGGTACCAAGGGCCACAGACCAGATCCCAACAGAGGAATCTTCAACCATAATCAACATTTCAGGTGTAAGAATCACCAAAGATCAACAAGCCCTCTTGGAATTAGGTTTAAGGTTTGTTCCTTCTGTACCCTATGATGCTTTTGAATTCTGTTTGGCCATTTATAAATTTTTACGTAGCTTACATACTAAAGTATACTTTTTGGATACGACACTTACTGATGATCCTTTAATATTTAGAAAATCTGGATGGTGTCCTCCCCTACCCCTCCATCCCAATTTAAGCACATTTTTGAATCTTGTGCCTCATGATGTGGAAGAACTAGAAAAGATGAATCGCCAACCCCTTGATAATCTCTCTATTACATTAAGAAAATCTTAACATGCCTTAGCCTTAGTGATATCTAGAGCTGATAAAGGGGGTGCAATAGTAGTTCAATCGTGTCAGGTATATTTGGAAGAGGCAGGGAGACAATTAAATGACCCTCAGTTTTACAGAAGGCTGAATGAGGATCAGCCACGTGGAGGCAGGCAGAGCAGGCAGCAGCTGAGGACCAGGAGAGTTGGGAGAGAGAAGCAAGTGAGGAGGAAGCAGGGAACAACGGTAGCGAGGAGCGGGTAGCGGCGAGAGTTAGCTCCGCCCACCCGCACCGCGTCATCACCGGCGTCAGCACCCGGACTCCCCCTTAACAGGAGGGGAGCCACGGCGTGAAGAACACATCAGCCATGTGGAGGCAGGCAGAGCAGGCGGCAGCTGAAGAACCAGGAGAGTTGGGAGAGAGAAGCAAGCGAGGAGGAAGCAGGGAACAGCGGTAGCGAGGAGCGGGTAGCGGTGAGAGTTAGCTCCGCCCACCTGCACCGCATTATCACCGGCGTCAATGCCCGGACTCCCCCTTAACAGGAGGGGAGCCAACGGTGCACAGCCGTTCGGTGCGCGGCGAAGGCAAGCAGCAAAGGTGCTCGCCTTTGCGAAGAGCCTTAAGAAGAGCCGGACCACTACACCCAAGAGCACAAGAAGAGACAGCATGGTAAGGGGTAGCAGGCACACAGGTAGAGGGTAGTAGGCGCACAGGAAGAAAGACACATACAGGCAAGTGAAGAAAAGGGACAGAAAGCACTGAGGACAGGGAAGAGGTAAGTCCAGGGGGGCCACACCCACACAAGAGCAAAAGAGAAGCAACAGGTTCAGAGGGCACAGAAGTATAGCAATAAGAACAGAAGACAGAAAAAGGGCAGGCCCAGAAGGCAGGCCTAAGAGGTAACCTACACAGAGAGAGCACCAACTAGAAAAGAGAGAACACACATAAATAGAGAGAACTCACATAAGCAGCGATGGAGGGTTAAGAAAAACAGAAGGCAGTAGTGGAGGGTTAAGATAAGGCAAACTCAAGCAAAAGGTTCTGACAGGCAGAGAGGGCTAGGAAGAGCAGGACAGCGTGCACGCACAAGTGGAAAGAAGCTGAAGACGAAGAAGATCAAGAAGAGCCAGGAACAGGAGTGAGCGCGCAAGCAAGGAGTAAAGGAACTTCTAGAAGGCGGATAAGTATGGAAGCTGCAGGAGCCCAGGGGTTGAGCTTCCCAGTTTCCTGCACGGACTGTCACATGTACGACTACCTCCCCTTGGGGAGACAGTCGTATGTGTGCGGATGATGTCAGGAACTGAAGAGCTTGAAGAGTGAAGTCAGCCATCTGAAGCACAGGATCCAGGAACTAGAGGGACTCTACATCTCAGAAGACCCATTACCCATGAGAGATAGACACATCGAGGAACAGGTCAGGGAACTCGAGAAGTTCATCGAGGACGTCTACAGGAGAGTAGAAGAACAAGAACCCGAGCAGCAAACATACAAGGAGGATGCACTGAGCGGAGGACACGAACTATCTGACACCAAAGAAGAAGGATCCCATGGAGGGTACTTGCAGGAGGAAGAGGCAGGATCCTACCAGCACCTAGAGGGAGAAGAAATGAGAACCACCAAGGATACTGATCTGTGACCGCAGCGGAGACTGAAAGTAGGAAAATCTGCAATCCTGGTGGGAGACTCGATCTTGAGACAGGTGGACAGTCACATAGCAGGAGGGAGAGAGGATCGGCTGGTGACCTGTCTCCCAGGAGCAAGAGCCAAGGACATCACCGACAGAATTTAAAGGATCCTGGAAGGGGCAGAAACGGAAGAGATGGCAGTGATAGTCCACGTCGGGACAAATGATGTCACCAGGAGAGACTACAGCAGGAAGGCACTCACCAAACAGTTCAAGATCTTGGGAAGGAAGCTGAAGATCAGGACTCAGAGGAGAGTGTTCTCAGAGATCCTACCAGTACCGAGGGCTGATGTGAAGAGGCAGACGGAACTACAATCAATAAATGCATGGCTGAGGAGATGGTGTGAAGAAGAGGGATTTCACTTCGTGAGGAACTGGACAACGTTCTGGGGCAAGAACAAGCTCTACAGGAGAGATGGACTTCACCTGAGCATGGCGGGAACTAGACTACTAGCAAACAGCGTCAAGAGAGGAATAGAGCAAGCTTTAAACTGAGAGGAAGGGGAAAGCCGACCAGGTGTTGATGATTCGGAAGACAGTAACCTGAAAGGATACTGAGTGGGGAAAGTGCTGGGAAGACACCAACAACGTCAAACCAGCAACGAAATACCGAAGGAAACAGACACATCAGGAAAGGGATAGGAGGAATCTACTACATGAGGAAGACAATAAGGAACAGGAAGAAGGGCATGAACGTAAAGAGGAAACATACCACGTACCACAGGGGGAAGACAAGAGAGACAATAAGCAAAAGTCTGCAGAACGAGAAGGGGACTGGAAGAATAATGAATCGCAAGGTAAAATAACAAGACAACAAAACTACCGAGACTTAAACTGTATGTATGCTAATGCAAGAAGCCTGAAGAACAAAATGGGGGAACTAGAAATCAGGGCCAAAGATGAGAATCTAGACATCATAGCAATCACGGAAACATGGTGGAAAGAGGACAACAAATGGGACACAGCACTACCAGGGTACAAGCTCTACCGAAGAGACAGGACACATCAGAAAGGAGGAGGAATAGCACTTTACGTAAGGGATACCATTCCATCGACCGGTGTGGACACAGCAACAACAAATGGCCAACTGGAATCAATATGGGTTAAAATACCAGGAAGAAAGGGAAAGGAGATAAAGATGGGACTGTACTACCACCCACCTGGGCAAACAGAAGCAATGGATGAAGAACTGAGAGCTGAGTTGAGGCGAGAATGTAAAACGCAAACACCATAGTTATAGGAGATTTCAACTACCCAGGGATAGACTGGAGCCAAGGAGTCTCAAAATGTTCAAAGGAATCGGAGTTCCTAGAGGCTGTACGGGACTGCTACTTGGAACAGCTTGTCAAGGAACCAACGAGAGGGACAGCTATTCTGGATTTAATCCTCAACGGGCTGAGACGACCTGCCCAAGAAGTGGAAGTAATGGGATCTTTAGGGAACAGTGACCACAACACAATCCAATTCAAAGGGGAGGAGAACCATTGTAACAACGTTCAACTTCAGGAAAGGGAACTATGATGCCATGAGACAAATGGTAAAGAGAAAACTCAAGAACAGCTCCAGAAAGGCACAGACGGTGGAGCAAGCCTGGACCTTATTCAAGGACACGGTGAACGAGGCTGGTCTAGGTCCTGGCAACTCAGCTTCAATGCCAAAAAATGCAAAGTCATGCACCTGGGCAGCCAAAATCCATGCAAGACTTACACCCTTAATGGTGAGATCCTAACAAGAACTGAAGCAGAACGAGACTTAGGGGTGATCGTCAGTGAGAACATGAAGACTGCCAATCAAGTGGAGCAAGCTTCATCCAAGGCAAGGCAAATCATAGGTTGCATACGCAGGAGTTTCGTCAGCCGTAAGCCTGAAGTCATTATGCCATTGTATAGATCCATGGTGAGGCCCCACCTGGAATACTGTGTGCAATTCTGGAGGCCGCATTACCGTAAGGATGTGCTGAGACTGGAGTCGGTCCAGAGAATGGCCACCCGGATGGTCTCAGGACTCAACGATCTCCCGTACGAGGAACGGCTGGATAAGTTGCAGTTGTACTCACTCGAGGAACGCAGAGAGAGGGGTGACATGATCGAAACATTCAAGTATCTCATGGGCTGCATCGTGGTGGAAGAAGACATCTTCTTTTTCAAGGGTCCCGCGGCAACAGGGGGCATCCATGGAAAATCAGGGGCGGGAAACTGCACAGGGACACCAGGAAATTCTTTTTCACTGAAAGGGTGGTTGATCGCTGGAATAGTCTTCCACTTCAGGTTATTGAGGCAAGCAGCATGCCTGATTTTAAGGCCAAATGGGATAGACACGTGGGATCTATTCACAGAGAAAGGTAGGGGAGGGTCATTGGGGTGGGCAGACTAGATGGGCCGTGGCCCTTATCTGCCGTCTATTTCTATGTTTCTATGTATATACCCAGATTTAGAAAAGGGTGCAGAAAGAATCAAGCAAAAGACCCAGCATGGTTAACCAAAGAAGTAAAGAAGGTGGTAGGGGATAAGAAAAAATCCTTCAGGACGTGGAAAAAGGATAAAACCGAGGAAAACTGGAAAGAGCACAGGAAGCACCAAAAAGAATGTCACCGTGTGGTCAGAACAGCAAAGAGAGAGTATGAAGAGAGACTAGCAAAGGAGGCATGGAACTTTAAACCCTTCTTTTGATATGTGAAAGGAAAGCAGCGGCGAGGGAGGAGGTGGGCCCCCTGGATGAAGGTGATAGGAAAGGAGTGTTAAAGGAGGAAAAAGAAGTAGCAGACAGATTAAACACGTTCTTCTCATCGGTCTTCACGAAAGAGGACACATCCAATGTTCCGGAACCGGAAAAATTCTTCAAGGGGGACTAAGAGGAAAAGTTATCGTGCATGGAGGTAAGCCATGAAGACGTGCTCAAGCAGATAGATAGGCTAAAAACTGACAAATCTCTGGGCCCGGACGGAATCCACCCAAGAATACTAAAAGAGCTTAGAGACTGGAGGATAGCGAATGTTACACCTATCTTCAAGAAGGGATCCAGAGGCGACCCGGGGAATTATGGACCGGTCAGCTTAACCTCAGTTCCGGGGAAGATGGCCGAATCATTAATCAAGGACAGTATCAATGAGCATATAGAAAAAAATAAGCTGATGAGAGCAAGCCAGCATGGTTTCTGTACTGGAAGATCTTGCCAAATGAACCTGCTGCACTTCTTCGAGGGGATAAGCGAGCATTTGGACAACGGTGACCCCAAAGACATAGTATACCTGGACTTCCAGAAAGCCTTCGACAAGGTACCTCACGAGCGCCTACTAAGGAAACTGTGGAACCACAGGGTGGAAGGGGACATACACAGATGGATCAGAAACTGGCTGGCGAACAGGAAACAGAGGGTAGGAGTAAAGGGACACTATTCTGAATGGAAAGGGGTCACGAGTGGCGTCCCACAAGGGTCAGTGCTGGGACCTCTGCTATTCAATATATTTATTAATGACTTGGAAACAGGGACAAAGTGCAAAGTTATAAAATTCGCGGATGACACAAAACTCTCCGGCAAGGTTAGATCTGTAGAGGAATGTAAAGAACTTCAAAGGGACCTGAACAAACTGCGTGAGTGGGCAAATAAATGGCAGATGAGCTTCAATGTAGAGAAATGTAAAGTTATACACATAGGGAAAGGGAACCCGATGTACAGTTACACGATGGAGGGGATAATATTGGGGGAAGGCAACCTAGAAAAGGACTTGGGGGTTTTGGTGGATAAAACAAGCCAGGGGCACAATGCGCAGCGGCCTCAAAAAAGGCGAACAGAATGTTGGGCATTATCAAAAAAGGTATCACTACCAGAACCAAAGAAGTTATCCTCCCGCTGTATAGGGCGATGGTGCGACCGCATCTGGAGTACTGCGTTCAGTACTGGTCGCCGTACATTAAGAAGGATATGGCGATACTCGAAAGGGTCCAGAGAAGAGCGACAAAAATGATAAGGGGCATGGAAAACCTCTCATATGCTGAGAGGCTGGAGAAGCTGGGGCTCTTTTCCCTGGAAAAGCGGAGACATAGAGGGGATATGATAGAAACTTATAAGATCATGAAGGGTATAGCGAAGGTAGAGAGGGACAGATTCTTCAGACTGGCGGGAGCAACAAAAACTAGAGGGCACTCAAAAAAATTGAAGTGAGACAGATTCAAAACAAATGCTAGACAGACAGGGGGCCAGAGAGACAGACAGACAGACTGACTGCGTCCAAAGAGAGAGAGACAAAGAAAGAAAGACAGACACACACACACATCTATTCTAGCACCCATTAATGTAACATGCTTAAAGACTAGTATATTCAATAAACATATTGAACTAAAAAAAAAAGTTGTTACATCGCAAGAGGACCTTATAGGGTTAGGGGCAAGTTGGATTGCGAAGGGGGTGGGGGGTTATTGTGCTGGATGCTGGATAACTGTTAATTATGTGGATATGAAAATTTTTAAAAAATGTTTTCACATAAGAGAGAGAGAGGAGAAAATGAGAAGAGCAACTTTTGCTGAAGGTGAGAGAAAGAAACCAGGAGAGTGTAAGAAGAAATGAAAGGCAGGAAAAGAAAACCAGCAGATCGAACAGCAAAGAGAGAAAAGAGCCAGACACTAAAATCAAAGGCTCCATTGGGTAAATGTGCATCTTAACCAGTGAAGTAATATGAAATCTCCCAGGACCTCATCGGGAAGGTGGTGTCTGCAGAGACATTTTGCACAGATTGGGTAGATTCAGAATATTCCACATGTTACGCTCACAATATTAAACAGAGAGAAGAGCTTAGGACCCTCAAAGGCTCTGAAACTGAGTAGCAGCATTTCCCCCAGCAAAAAGCATTCCAGATTTGCCTACCAGAAATCCTGTAACCTAATATTTTCCCAGCCCGTCTCTATCGCTCCTGCACTTCACAGCCTCAGGCCTGGCCTTGATAAACAAAATGCCTCTGTCAGAGGAGCTTTATAAATAGATCCAGGCAAGGGCAGAAGAGACTGCGGCACACCCCGAGCAACTAGAGGAGGAGCAGAGACACCCAGCAGAGAGACTGCGGAGCAACTACGGGAGGAGCAGAGACACCCAGCAGAGAGATTGCGGAGCAACTACGGGAGGAGCAGAGACACCCAGCAGAGAGACTGCGGAGCAACTACAAGAGGAGCAGAGACACCCAACAGAGAGATTGCGGAGCAACTGGAGGAGCAGCAGAGACACCCAACAGAGAGATTGCAGAACAACTAGAAAAGGAGCAGAGACACCCAACAGAGAGACTGCAGAGCAACTAGAGGAGGAGCAGAGACACCCAACAGAGAGACTGCAGAACAACTAGAGGTGGAGCAGAGACACCCAACAGCGAGACTGCGGAGCAACTAGAGGAGGAGCAGAGACACCCATTAAAGAAACTACAGCCAATCTAGGGCAACTAAAGAAGGCATAGAGACATCCAACAGATATCAAAAGTCTGCAGCCCATCCTCAGCACCCAGAAAAGAAACAGAGATACCTAGAAGAGCAACTAGAAAGTCAGTGACAACCAGAAGAAAGACTTTTGTTACACCGAGTTACAAAAGAAATAAAGGATGACCCATCCAATGAAGCAAAGCAAGGGACACCCAAAAGAAAGGCAAGAACTTTAATCCCAGAATGCTATGAACATATCAATCCAAGACCCTAGACATCAGGGAGAGAGCTGAGACCTCTGATCCAAGTACAATAACATCTGGAAGAGAACTGATCCCTGCTGAGAGCTGCCTTTTGATGCTCTGGAGAAGCCTATGTTGCCCAGCCCTAATTTAGAGAAAGTGAAGTAACTTGTCATGTATGGAAACACGTTTCCCTTCTCTTCTTTGGCTCTGCGCTCTTTTCGTTTGGAAGCAGAGCATCTAGAGAGGTCCCGGATCTTGAGTCATGGCAAGACTACAGTCCCAGGGTACATGCCTGAGATGAGGGCATTAGGAAGAGAGAACAAGACGCAGAGCTGCAGTGTGACACCGATGGTGTGCCGAGACATGCTCATCCACAATGCCCTCTTCACTGGTGACCTGGAACGTCTCCAGCGGCATTTCACCAAGCATGCAGCCATCAATCTAGTGATTGAATCACGAGGAGAGGAGATGCGCTGGATCAGCAAGAAGCAAGGTAAAACCAGGGGAACTCATATCCCCCAAGAGGGACACAAGGAAACTTTTATTCCTTTCCCTACTCTGAGAAGGCTGAGGTAGGACTAATGAAATGAGGACTTTGAAAGAGAACACTGTCTCATTGCTCTGGTGCAACAGAATAGGAAGATGACAGTGCAAACACACCTCTATCCTTGCACCTCCCACATAAGAACATAAGATTTGCCATACTAGGACAGACCGAAGGTCCATCAAGCCCAGGTCCTGTTTCCAAGTACCAGAGAGAAACCCAAAGAGTAGCAACATTCCAGAACTGAGATTGTAAAGTCATAATGCCTCATTCCACCAAAAAGAGCCAACCTCATCAGTGATTTCACAATGACTTCATTATCCTATACTTGGCTCACATAAGATTTGCCATACTAGGACAGACTGAAGGTCCATCAAGCCCAGAATCCTGGTTCCAACAGTGGCCAACCCAGGTCCCACGTACCTGGCAGAAACCCAAAGAGTAGCAACACTTCAGAGCTGAGATTATGATATCATAATGCCTTATTCCACCAATGCCTAACAGCCAGTCTCATCAGTGATGTTACAATGGCTTCATTATTACATAAGAGCTGCCATACTAGGACAGACTGAAGGTCCATCAAGCCCAGAATCCTGGTTCCAACAGTGGCCAACCCAGGTCCCACGTACCTGGCAGAAACCCAAAGAGTAGCAACACTTCAGAGCTGAGATTATGATATCATAATGCCTTATTCCACCAATGCCTAACAGCCAGTCTCATCAGTGATGTTACAATGGCTTCATTATTCATCAAACCCAGTATCCTTTTTCCAACAGTGGCCAACCCAGGTCCCAAATACCTAGCAAGATCCCATAAGAGCAAAACAGATTAAAACAGTTGCTCCTTGTGACACTGGGCCAATCACTTAATCCCCCAATTACCCCAGGTACATACAGGGGAAAAGGTTTGAGTCCCTGAATAAATTGTGAGCTCCCATGGGAGAACTGTCTCTCCTTTAACCTTTTGTCTCCCATTTACAGTCATCTTGCAACTGCTGCCCTCTGCCTTCTTTGAATCCCTCAACCTCTAGGTCTTGGCTCTGAGATCACATTAACCTCTTAACTCCCAGCATTCATTAACACCCTTTAACACAGGCGTGCGTGTTCCTGTATGTATCCACGCTTTCTCCAGCTCCCATCAGCTAACAGCCCTCTTGCTAAGTATCTGTAAAGAGTTTCTGTAAAGCCAGCCAATGCAAGCACATGATCTCCCAGAAATAGACTGAACCTGAGGTTTGAAGTGAACTTCTGAGCAGGCACAGACAGAAGCCAGATCTTGCTGAGAGAAGAGACATTAGCCCTATGGGAGAAGCCACTAGCCCAGAAGCTCTGGGCTCATCAGCGCAGGGAGACCGCAGTCATGTACACAGGAGCAATAGAGACTAGGAAGGCGGAGGGGCTAGCACAGGAGTACTGGCAGGCCCTGCTGCAAGGGGACGTGAAGATAGTCACCCGAATCACCAGCGACCCCCAGAGCTCCCTGCATCCTAACACTGTGTTTGATACCAGCGATCTGGAGGAGTGGAAAAATTACCGTTTCAACACCAGATGGCTGAGTACAAGAGGGTCCAGGAGAGGGAGGGAAGGAGTACAGCTGGGGGAGCAGAGGAAATAAAAAGGTTCCAAATTTATTAGACAGGTGTTCTCCCGCTCATCAAGTGATATATCTGTGCGGCTTACAATCCTAAAATGAATAAGAGAGCGAGGAAAGGAAATCAAGAAGAGGGTGCATAGTAATGGGTCGGAGGAAATGGATCTACAATAATACTGAGTGGAGTGGACAGAGTAGATGTGAATCACTTGTTCACTCTTTCCAAAAATACTAGGATTAGGAGGCATGTGATGAACTACTAAGTAGTAGATTTAAAACAAACCGGAGAAAATATTTTTTCACCCAATGTGTAACTAAACTCTGGAATTTGTTGCCGGAGAATGTGGTATAATCAGTTAGCTTAGCAGGGTTTAAAAAAGGGTTGGATAATTTCCTAAAAGAGAAGTCCATAGGCCATTATTGAGATGGTTTTGGGGAAATCCACTGCTTATTCCTAGGATAAGCCGCATAGAATCTGTTTTGCTACTTGGGATCTAGCTAGGTGCTTAGGACCTGGGTTGGCCACTGGGTTGGAAACAGGATACTGGGCTTGATGGACCTTCAGTCTGTCTCAGTATGACAACTCTTATATTCTTACTAGTGTTTAAGCCTCTTACATTAATGGGTGCTAGAATATATGTCTGTCTTTCTTTCTGTGTCTTTCCCTGCCCCTGTCTCTTTCTTCCTTTCTTTCTGTCTCTCTCCCTCCCGCTGTCTATCTTTCTTTCTATCTCTCTCCCTCCCGCTGTCTGTCATTCTTTCTGTCTCTCTCCTTGCCCACTGTCTTTCTGTGTGTCTGTCTTTCATTCTCGTGCGCTGCCTACCTGTCTTTCTGTCTCTCTCCATGGCCCCCTTCTGTCTCCCCCCCCAAAGCACACCAAGATTGCTCCCTGATCCCCTTTCCCCCCCCCGCTTCCCTGTGCAGCAGCAGCAGCATTTCCCTCCCACCTTTCCCTGTGCAGCAGCAGCATTCCCTCCCCCTCCACTTCCCTGTGCAGCAGCAGCATTCCCTCCCACTCCACTTCCATGTGCAGCAGCAACAGCATTTCCCCACCTCCACTTCCCTATGCAGCAGAAGCAGCATTTTCCCCATTTCCCTGTGCAGCAGCATCAGCATTCCCTCCCACTTCCCTGTGCAGCATCAGCATTAACCCCCCCCACTTCCCTGTGCAGCAGCAGCAGCATTCCCCCACACTTCCCTGTGCAGCAGCAGCATTTCCCCCACTTCCCTGTGCAGCAGCAGCATCATTACTCCCACCCACTTCCCTGTGTAACAGCAGCATTCCCTCCACTTCCCTGTGCAGCAGGAGCAGCATTTCCAGCCCCTACTTCCCTGTGCAGTAGCAGCAGCATTTCCCCTCCCCCACTTCCCTGTGCACAGCAGCATTTCCCCTCCCACTTCCCTGTGCAGCAGCAGCATTCCTTCCCCCCCACACTTCCCTGTGCTGCAGCAGCAGCATTTTCCCACCCCCCTTCCCTGTGCAGCAGGTTAGCAGCATTTCTCTTCGTCGTTTCTGATCGGCTCCCTTGCTGAAGTTATTTTTTAGTTCAAAGCTGCTGCTGCGGCTCCTCTCATGCTCCACGTCTGCGTCGGAAGCCTTCTCTCTGATGTGACATTAGACAGGCTTCTGACGCAGGTGCAGCTTATGAGAGGAGCCGCAGTGGCGGCTTTGAACTCAAAATAACTTTGGCAACAGATTGAAGAATAACTTCAGTAAGGGAGCAAGCCAGACCGTGGGCCGCAGATTAGTACCTGGGGGGCCGCGAGTTTCAGACCGCTGTGTTAGACAGAGTGATGGCGGGACGGGGAGGCGCCGCCGTGGTTGCCGTCTCCGTGTGTCCGTGTTTACGGTGCCTCCGCATGCGCAGTAGAAGGAGCCAGCGTCGCCGAGGGAGGGCGATGGGGAAACCACTGCTAGCTCCTTCTACTGCACATGTGTGGCACGGAAGCACCTATCATGGATGCAGGGATCACGAAGATTGAAGTGTGCATGCACGCTAAGGGTTTTATTATAGTGGATGTGAGCCAAGCATAGGACATTGTGACATCACTGCTGAGTTTGACTCTTAGGCATTGCTGGAATGAAACATTATGATATCACAATCTCAGCTCTGGAATGTTGCTACTCTTTGGGTTTCTGTCTGGTATTTGGGACCTGGGTTGGCCACTGTTGGAAACAGGAGACTGGGCTTGATGGACCTTTGCTCTGTCCCAATATGGCACTTCTTATGTTCTTATAATTGATAGGAAAGATAAGATAGAGAGGGTCAGTAACAGGGAGGGGTAGGTGGTTTTTTGATCTGTCGTGGGGGGGGGGGGGAGAAGGCTTATATGCAAACAGAAGTGTCCTTAAAGAAGAAAGATTTAAGATCTGTGTTGAATTTGTTGTAGTCAGGAATAGGGGAGAATAAGAAAGATGAGGAACATGGAGTATGGAAGAAGAGGAGGGGGTCCTATCCCCTGGGTAATAGGGATGAGGGCAGGACACTGACCTATCGAATATGGGATTAGGGCAAGTGGTGGAGGCCTGTGGTAGAAATTCTAGGGTGGGTCACTCAATGCTACATTTCAAAGAAATTAAGGGAGGGGGAAGATCACAGAGAATTGCAATAGGACAGAAACTGGTCTCTCACCCTTGGCTTATAAAAAGAAGGGAATGAAATGTCACTGACCCTTTGGTTAAAAGAGAAGGTCACAGGTATAAGGAATTTGGGGCTAGCTCCTGATCCTTGAGTTATTAGGAGAGTCAAACTATTGGGAGGGTTGGTTATACAGGAAGGGAATGGGGGGGGGGGAGTCATTAGCATGAGGGCTGGTACTGTCCCCAGGGCCAGTCCTTATCGCTTTCCTCTCTGTTTTTCTCAGGACTTTGGTCTCTAACATATGAGCAGGAACTGACGACACCTCTTCACATCACTGCTAGCCGTGGCTACACAGAATGCCTCAGATACCTGCTTTCAAGGGGGGCAGATGTGGATTTCGCTCCTGGTGGACAGACCCCTTTGCACGAAGCTTGTGAGAACAGCTGCACCGAGAGTGTCCGCTTACTTCTGTCCTATGGGGCAAACCCTAATGCGGTGTCTGAAGATGGCTACTGCCCCCTGCACTACTGTAAAAGCCCCAGCTCCATCCAGTGAGTCTCAGGTGGGAAGGACAGGCAGAGAGCAGGAAGTGGGACCCACACCCCGGGCAGAAAAGGGCTGTGAAGCAGACACAGGGTGGGGGGACAGGCCGATATTTTAAAGTTTGTCCCATCAGCTGCTCCCACTTTCAGGCAGGAATTACCCAGCTAATGCTGCCGAGATGAAATGGCAGATTACCCTGGAGTTATGTGGCCAGCAGGGCACAGCGCAGGGGTCAGAGCAGCAGATCACTGGATGGCCCTAATATTTAGTGAAATTCTCCTACATTATCAAAATAGTCATCCAGTGATACCCCCCAGATATTCAGCATTGATTCTTAAGATTCAGATGGATGTTTAAACACTTCAGCCGGTGTTTGGGGGGGAAAAAAGCTGACTGTAACATAGTAAATGACGGCAGCTAAAGACCTGAATGGTCCATCCAGTCTGCCCATAAGTGATACCCATTTAAAAAATACATGATTAGATTAACTTCTCTTCTTTGATATTTCTGGGCCATAGACTGTAAAGTCTGGTCTTGTCCTAGGTTCCAAATGCTGGGGTTGCCGTCCAAGGTCACTCCAGCCTATCCAATCATCCCGTTATCTTTATTTATATCCCGTCAAGGTGCAGGTAGAGTTATATGTATGGGTTTGCAGCTAGTACATGAGTATCAGGCTATGACAGCATAGATTGGGGGGGGGAAGTAAGTGGGGAGGAGGAGAAAAGTTAGTCAGATTTTTGGAAGGTAGGGAGTTCAAACGAATTTGTCGAATAGGTGGGTTTTCGTTGCTTTTCTGAAAGATTGGTATGTCGGGGAATTCAGGAGGAGGTTACTTAGGGTGTTGTTCCAGATGCCTGCTTGGAAGGATAGTGTCCTATCGAGGAATCTTTTGAATTGGCATCCCTTGGGATTTGGGAAAGCGAATAGTAATGGTCTGCAAGAGAGGGCAAAGTATCTCAGAAGATAGGTGGGTGAAGTGCCGAAGAGTGTCTTGTAACATAGGCACCCAAGTTTGAAGATAATTCTAGCCTCAATTGGTAGTCAATGGAGTTTTTTAAAATATGGTGTGATGTGGTCTGATTTTTTCAGTTCAAAGATCAACTGTACTGCCATATTTTGGATCATTCTCAGTCTTTTAAAGTTTTTTTGTGGGATCCAAGGTAGATTATGTTGCAGTAATCCAATGAGCTGAAGATTAATGATTGTACTAATAATCTGAACAATGTGAAGTCAAAGTAGGGTTTTAGCGTGCGTAGTTTCCTTAGAAGATTGAAGCATTTTTCAATTAAGATATTGGTGTGGGCTTCAAGTGTTAGTTGTTGGTCAAGGGTGAAACCTAAGATTTCTATGGTAGGATCAATTGGGAAGATTTTTCCATTAAGGTTGATTGAAGAGTCAATGAGTATTTTTGTTGAGGTGGCCATAAAGAATTTGTTTTTTTCCTGGGTTTAGTTTGAGTTTGAAGCTTTTTGTCCAGAGTGTTACCTTGTCAATGACTGATGAGATGAGGAGTCTGGTTTCTGTTGACATGGTAATAATAATAATTGAGATGACGATAGTGATGTGATCCGCCTAGATGTAGGCTTTAAGGTTCAGTTTTGACAGTTCTTGGCCTAGGGAGGACATGTATACATTGAAGGGAGGTGGGAAGAGGGGAGCCTTGGGGAACGCCACAGGGACTGTTCCATGATTGTGAGTAGACTTGTTCACTGAAGACTTGGTAAGAGCAGTTTTTTAGGAAGCCTTTGAACCAGTTTAGTACTTGGCCCAAAATACCTAAGGCATCCAGACAGTTGAGAAGTATATCGTGGTCCACCAGATCAAAGGCACTGCTCAGGTCGAATTGTAGAATCAGTGCCTGGTTCCTTGAGCTGAGGATGTGTGAAATGTGAGCCACAGTGGAGGCTAAGGTGGTTTCGGTGCTGTGGTGTGAACAAAATCCTGATTGATATTCATGTAGTAATGAGAATTTATCTAGATAGCTTGTCAATGCCATATTGATCAGTTCTTCCATCAATTTGGTAAAGAAGGGAATGTTGGCAACTGGTCTGTAGTTGGAGGTTGAGGAGATGGGGTCTTTGTGGGTCTTCACAATGGGTTGGATGAGGATGTGGCCAAGTTCGGTTGGGAACTTGCCCTTGGTCAGTTGTTGAGCGATCCAGTCGTAAAGCAGGATTTTGAAGGGAGAGGTGGTTGCTTTCATGATGATGAGCGGACAGGTGTCAAGGCGGCAATAGGAGTTGGCATATTTGTTGTAGAGTCCGAGGAATTGGAACCAATTGGGGGTTTCAAAGTGGTTCCAGGACATGTCAGCAGGAATTGCATCAGACTGGGAAGGCGAGGTAGAGAGGGGGGAGTTGGGGGGGGGGAGTTTTGGAAGGAAGCTCTAAGTAAGATAATTTTTGCCTGGAAGTGAAATGCAAAGAGCTCTGGCCAGTAACATCCTCATGTTCCAAATTAGTGGAGTTCCCATTGATGCCCACCCCAGCTCGTCCTACACCGAATCACCATATAAGGGACACAGACCGTGCAAGTTTATCCAATACCTGCCTTAGTTCTTTAATTTACATCCTTCGTTTTCTAAGTAGAGATCCTTCTGTAGAGTTTAAATATTGACCTGATAGTCTTTTGTTCCCAAATGAAAACCCTCTTCTACTATGTATTTACACATCCATCCAGGAGTGTGTGGCGCAGTGGTTGGATCTACAGCCTCAGCACCCTGGGGTTGTGGGTTCACACCCCGCGCTGCTCCTTGTGACCCTGGGCAAGTCACTCAGTCCTCCATAGCCCCAGGTACGTTAGATAGAGTGTGAGCCCACCGGGACAGAGAGGGAAAATGCTTGAGTACCTGATTGTAAAAACCGCTTAGATAACCTTGATAGGCGGTATATAAAATCCTAATAAACTTGAAACTTATTAGGGCAAAAACTGCATTTTGGAGGCCACTGGGACACCACCCTAAGGTTAGAGCAGACAGAGTCCCCCACTCGCACGTTCTCTGCCAAATTCTCCAGCTCTGTACGGCTGTTACTTTTCCTCCCAGATTAAAATGCACTGGGGGGAAATTCTGATCAATCTGCATCATTTGATCTTTTATTGCACTCTCGGACCCATCTCACCTTGTGTGCACAAGAAATGCAAGAGGAGCAGACAAACGCCTCTCTGTCCAAGTCCACTCCCTCTGGAACTCATAGTGCGAGGAAAGGGACCCGCCACAGCTAGATGCACACCCCATGAGACCCCCCTGATCCCAAGCATTAATGAAGAGGTTATTTTCAAGCCAATTATGATTATTGGTGGTTTCATGATGCTCAATTAAATGTAAGATCTATTTTTAGGTGGAGTCTATTCTTTCATTAAAATCTCTCTCAAAACCCTCATCGTTCCCAGCAGTCTCTCTCTCTCTCTCTCTCTATCCCCCTTGTTGTAATACAGCAGATGAAGGCAGGGAAAGACCAACATGACCTTCCACTCTGCCCAGAAAGGTGGCACTTATTCTAGAAAAAACATATAAAGTAAGGCACCTGGATAGGGTAACCAGAACTGCATGCAGTATTCGAGGTTTGGTCGCACGATGAAGTAATACGAAAGCATTACAATAGTCTAAATTTTGTTTTCCAGTCCTAATAATTCCAAACCTTCTATTTGCTTTCTTAGCTGATGCTGCACACGGAATATCAGGGAAACATTGATGAGACATAATGAAACAAGAGGGCAGCCGAAGAGAGGCTGAGAGAGAATTTCAGGATAATTAACACACTTTACCTTTGATTTGCCGCTACAGATGTGCCAAGCTCCTGTTAAAGAATGGTGCTAATGTCAACGCTGAGACGGAGGAGGAGGATGATACGGCCCTTCATATAGCTGCGCGGCAGGGTCTGGAGGAGCACGTAAACCTCTTCCTGCGCTACGGGGCCTCCTTGGAGAAGGCAAACCATGAAGGTCATACGCCTCTCAATGCTGCCTGCAACCAGTCCCACCGGCCAGAAGACATCGACCATTACTACAGCGTCTGCAAACAGCTCATCGAGAACGGTGCCAGTGTCCACACCTCAGACCGGGATCAGCAGCGGCCGCTCCACCTGGCCTGCAAGAACGCCAACCCTAAAGTGGTGGAGCTGCTTCTGGCACATGGAGCCAACGTGAACATAATGAACTATAGCGGGAACACAGCCATGCAGAACATACTACAGGTGGTGGCTTATAAGCTGGAGCATCAGCCAGAGGTCATTGTTCGAGCTCTTCTGAATCACGACTCCGTGCGCATCTGGCCAGGGGCTTTAACCAAGGTAAGGCCTACTCAGAGGAGTGCCTGGGGTATTCATACCCGAGATAAAGAACATGAAATACTAAAAGGTTATAGCATGGAATGAATATCAGATACCGCACTGCATAACTACTTAAAAACATCAGCATCGCAATCTGAGATAGAGCGACGGTCCATCAAGCCCAGTGTCCTATTCCTAACAGTGGCCAATCCAAGTCAGAAGCAGCTGTAAAACCGATTTCATGCTGCTTATTCTAGGATTTCTCCAAGTTCGTCTTAATAATCGCAAATCCAAACCTTTTTTAAACCCTGTTAAGTTAACTGATTTCACCACTTTCACTGGCAACAAGATCCAGAGTTTAGTTAAATATTGAGTAAAGAAATATTTTCTCTGGTTTGTTTTAACTCTACTACTTAGTAGTTTCAGTGTGTGGCCCCCTAGTCGTGGTATTTCTGGAAAAGAGTAAACAAGCTATTCATGTCTACCTGTTCCCATATCTCCCCTGAGCGTGTCTTCTCCAATCTGAAGAGCTTTAATCTCTTTAGCCTTTCCTCATAGAGAAGTTGTCCCATCCCATTTATCATTTTCATCACCCTTCTTAAGAGAAAAACGTTCAAAAAGTAGCATAAAGTGCCAGATGGATGTTTTTCTTGTTAAAACATCTAAAGCACAAGGAGGCGTGTTAGAGGCATGGTATGAGTGGAACTAGGGCGGGCTCATGACTTGGACGTTTCTCTGCCAGAATCAAACATTCTAGGAAACGTCCAGGGGCTAGACCTATTTTAGAAATAAATAAAGGTGCCAAAACTGACCAGATATCCACTGGAGGAATGGAAGCATGACCCCCTTCCCACCCCCTAAAGATGTGAATGAAACACTGCATACCTGCCTGTATTACAGCTGCAGATGTTATGGCCAGTCCTACGAGAGCAGCAAAGCAGGTCAGTGCCCTGGACTCCAGAGGAGGGAACCTGGGCCCATATCTCACTCCAACTACTACACTTGTGAGCCTACCAAGACCCACCCAAATCCCACTGTACCCACATATAGGCGACACCTGCAGACTAAGGGCTATAGTGGTGCTGAACAGTTGGGTCCGGCAGGTTTTGGAGGACTCGCCATACTCATTTATTCTGGGGCCACATCAAAATCACAACAGTACCATTTGAATACAATTCCAAAATCACTCAACCAATGCAGGCTAACATAACGGTGTAACCCTTTCATACCCAGATACTGAAAACAGAAGCCTTGCTATTGTATTTTTCTAGGAATATCTGCATTACAACTCATAGAAATTAAATTGCAATAATTGATTTGTGCTAAAACCAAAGATGACATTATTAATCTAAAATCGTCTTGCTCAAAACAATATCTAAGATGTCCAAAATATCTTGTTTGTTAAGGCAGAGGATAAAAACTTACAGCAACCTAGTAGATAACAGTCGATAAAGACCTGCACGAACCTTGACATTTCAGAACATAAGAATTACCGCTGCTGGGTCAGACCAGTGGTCCGTCATGCCCAGCAATCCGCTCCCGCGGCGGCCCTTAGGTCTAAGACCAGTGCCCTGAATCTATCCAAGGGGTGGGCAACTCTGGTCCTCGAGAATCCGATCAGGCTCTCAGGACCTCCCCAATGAATATGCATTGAAAGCAGTGCATGCAAATAGATCTCATGCATATTCATTGGGGAAATCCTGAAAACCCGATCGGACTCCTGCCTTCGAGGACTGGAGCTGCTCATGTCTGTTCTAGCTTTACCTGCATACATTTGATTCAGCAGGAACTTGTCTAACTTTGTCTAGAATCCGTTGAGGATGTTTTCCCCTATAAGAGACTCCAGAAGAGCATTCTAGTTTTCCACCACTCTCTGGGTGATGAAGAACTTCCTTACGTTTGTACGGAATCTATCCCCTTTCAACTTGAGAGAGTGCCCTCTCGTTCTCTCTACCTTGGAGAGGGTGAACAACCTGTCTTTATCTATTTTGTCTTGAATCCCTGGAGGGTGTTTTCCCTTATAACAGCTTTCAGAAGAACATTCCAGATTTCTACCACTCTCTGGGTAATGAAGAACTTCCTTACGTTTGTACGGAATCTATCTCCTTTCAACTTGAGAGAGTGCCCTCTCGTTCTCCCTACCTTGGAGAGGGTGAACAACCTGTCTTTATCTACTAAGTCTATCCCCTTCAGTACCTTGAATGTTTCGATCATATCCCCTCAGTCTCCTCTTTTCAAGGGAGAAGAGGCCCAGTTTCTCTAATCTATAACTGTAGGGTAACTCCTCCAGTCCCTTAACCATTTTAGTCGATCTTCTCTGAACCCTTTTGAGTAGTACTATGTCCTTCTTCATGTGATGGACGCAGTATTCCAAAACCAGGGAGGTGGGTTTGCAGTGAGGGAGCTGGTATATGCTTATAGAGGAGAGAAAGAGGCGGGCTCGAGTTAGAGGCAGTAGAAGTTTGCCCCGCCCTGGCCTTGCTCTCTAACTATTGAAGCTATCATCAAAGCCCCACTTCAGCCCATCCACATCTGTCTAGCTAAAATCAGGGCACAGACTGTACAGTAGAAGTCTGCCCAGAGCTGGCTTTGCTTCCCCATTACTGGAGTTACCGTCTAATCCCCGCTAAGTTCCTAGAAGTGTTCCTAGAAGTGTCTCCGTGCTGTATTTGGCTTGAAATCCTGATTGTGTGGGGTGGAATATGTTGTGATTCTCTAGGTAAGAGGCTAAAGTTTTGGCTACGAGACCTTCCATCAGTTTGATGTACAATGGGATTGAGGCAATGGGTCTGTAATTGGATGGTTGGTCTATTGCTCCTTTAGGGTCCTTTAATATCGGAGTTATTATGATTTCGCTGAGTTCTTGTGGGAAATAACCCTCTAGTAGTGATGAGTTTATCACTGCTAGAGGGTTATTTCCCACAAGAACTCAGCGAAATCATAATAGAAACAGAATGTGGGGGGTAAATGGACAATACTCGGACTGGAAGAGCGTCACCAATGGGGTGCCGCAGGGCTTGGTGCTTGGACCCGTGCTCTTTAACATCTTTATAAATGATCTAGACATTGGTACGATGAGTGAGGTGATTAAATTTGCGGACGATACGAAATTATTCAGAGTAGTGAAGACACAGGGGGATTGCGAAGCTCTGCAAAGTGACATAATCAGGCTCGAGGAATGGGCATCAACATGGCAGATGAGGTTCAACGTGGATAAGTGTAAAGTGATGCACGTAGGTAACAAAAATCTCATGCATGAATACAGGATGTCCAGGGCGGTACTTGGAGAGACTTCCCAGGAAAACGACTTGGGAGTTATGATCAACAAGTTGATGAAGCCGTCCATGCAATGTGCGGCAGCGGCAAAAAGGGTGAACAGAATGCTAGGAATGATAAAGGAGGGGATCACAAACAGATCAGAGAAGATTATCATGCCGCTGTACCGGGCCATGATGCACCCTCACCTGGAGTACTGCATCCAGCACTGGTCACCATACATGAAGAAGGTCACAGTACTACTCGAAAGGGTCCAGAGAAGAGCGACTAAGATGATTACGGGGCTGGAGGAGTTGCCGTACAGTGGCAGATTAGAGAAACTGGGCCTTTTCTCCCTCGAACAGAGGAGACTGAGAGGGGACATGATCGAAACATTCAAGGTACCGAAGGGAATAGACTTAGTAGATAAGGACAGGTTGTTCACCCTCTCCAAGGTAGGGAGAACGAGAGGGCACTCTCTAAAATTGAAAGGGGATAGATTCCATACAAATGTAAGGAAGTTCTTCTTCACTCAGAGTGGTAGAATACTGGAATGCTCTTCTGGAGTCTGTCGTAGGGGGAAACACCCTCCAGGGATTCAAGACAAAGTTAGACAAGTTCCTGCTGAACCAGAACGTATGCAGGTGGGACTATTCTCAGGGCGCTGGTCTTTGACCAAGGGCCACCCCGTGAGCGGAATGCTGGGCACGATGGACCACTAGTCTGACCCAATAGCAGCCATTTTTATGTTCTTATGTTCTTAATGTAATGTAATCAATACCTTTGTGTGCTTAAGTTAATACCAAATTTACACTAACCTGGCAAGATACCTGATGTCCTCCTTAGCTTCATCGAAGGGAAGACAGATAGTAATTTTGTCTGCATAGCTATAACAGCAAATCTAGAAGACATAAACACATTAAATCATAGGGATCTTTACAGGATTCCACACCCTGTTCGCCACCGTTCTGAAAAGATTCATTTTCACATAATACATTCTTAGCGAGAAAAAGCCCTTAAACCAATTACTTAATCTTATCCCTATACCGAAATCATGTAATGTGCGAAACAGGCATGAAACTACGACTGTGAACGGCCTCTTGCCAACCTTCTACTTCTCAGTCAGAGGCTTAAAACATTTTTTTTATTAGAGATATGGGACTCTTTCTTCCTTTTTTTATTTTTTTTTAACTTTAAGCTTTATTGTAATACAATTCCACATCATCACAGAGCCTCCAAGTGCTTTGAGAATGAGCCCCTAAGTCCTGGATTCTTTAACCTTATAAGTGGCCACCAATTGCGTGTCAATCAACTGATGGCACCGGTTATAGAATCGCACCTCTGAAAAAGATAGGCGCTTGAAATATAGGCCAGGGTTTTCCAGGCCTATACTTCCGGCAACTTCCTTGGACGTGAATCATGTCTTCATAGGTGCTTTAGGCTGCCAAACACCACTTCTGGCGTTAGTCACACCCACAATGGCGTTATGTGGCCCTGGCGACAATTGTTTGGGCACCTTGAAACTCAGTTAAAAACATCATTTAAATGCCATTTTTTACTGAGCTTGGGCGCTTACCCCGGCTGCTGAACCTCTGATGTGCATTTCTCAATTTTTTAGATTTTTCAAATAAATAATCACATCTATAATGCAATTAAGGCAATAAGAAAAACATTCCTACTAAACAAAAGAGTCAGGAGAATGAAGTTACATTTAAGAAATACCAGAGCCGAGACAATTAAAACATCATTAAGGAAAATAAATCAACAATGGAACAGAATGCCCAAAGCATTTATCATTTCTTGGGGTTATCCCTCCAGAAACTTCTCCATTCTTTTCTTTAAAATTGTTTCCATTAATTTGCTTACCACAGAAGTCAGACGTACCGGCCTGTATTCCCTATTTCTTCCTTACTTCCACTTTTGTGGAGAGGGACCACATCCGCCCTTCTCCAGTCCTGTGGTACCACTCGTGACTCTAGAGAAGCATTGAAAAGGTCAGTAAGCGGAGCTACCAGAACTTGCCTAAGTTCCTTCAGCACCCTCGGATGTACACCATCCAGCCCCATTGCTTTGTCTACCTTTAATTTAGATAGCCCCTCATAAACACAACCCTCTGAAAATCAGGGTCTACCACTTCTCTATCCCTATTCACATTTGTCTTATGCGGTCCTGCACCTGGCGCTTCAGCAGTGAACACAGAACAGAAATATTTGTTAATTAATTCAACTTTTTCTTTATCAGCTTCTACATATTCCTCCCATTCACCTTTGAGTCTCAAAATGCCACTTTTGCACTTCTTACTATCACTGATATATGTAAAAAAATGTCTTGTCTCCTAATTTTACCATGTCAGCTATTTTTTTCTTCCATTTGCATCTTTGCTTTCCTGACTACTCAACCAGCCTCTCTTAACTTTTCCAGATATTTTTACCTGTCTTCCTCTATCTGCGATCTTTTGTAGTTTATGAAAGCTAACCTCTTATTCCTTACCTTCTCAGCTATTACTTTGGAGAACCAAAGCAGCCTTCTTTTCCTCTTACTTTTACTTACTTGCCTCACAGATAAGTTTGTCATTCTTACAATCGCTCCTTTCAGTTTTGCTCATAGCATTTCTATTCCTTCCAGACATTCCCATCCAGACAATTCCTTGACATAATCCCCCATCCAAACAAAGTTTTAAAGTCTACTCTAGAACCTTTGCTTTGAATGAGTTCTCTCTATACCCATCTTAATATTAAACCGTACCATCAGAAACACTTTCCCCATTTATAAGCACTAAGTCCAGTATGACCACATCCTGTGTGGGATCCATTACCAAATACTGGAACAGTTCTCCTTGTAGAGAATCCAAGTGTGCCTAGGTGACCCCTTGTCATTTGAATGGGGTTCCCCAGGGCTCGCCCCTCTCTCTATTGACTTTTAATATTTATTTCTCACCTCTGAGTAATAGACTAACTGGTTTGGAAGTTAAACTGTTTAGTTATGCGGATGACATCAAAACAAAGTAATTATATCATGCAATTATGTAGATAGTGGAGGACTGGATAAAATAATTCAAGTTAAAACTTAATTCTCAGAAAACTAAGTTATTTTTTGTGACTCCTAGCAGGCTTAAAGAGGATATTCTTATTTTGAATGGTATTACCTATCCAGTGGAGCCATTCTAAACATTCTGGGGGTTACCGCTTAGAACCATGAGGTTATAGCAGGACAGAAATAAAGTTTTATATTATGTTATGTTTATTTTGGTTTTGTCAATCAACCTTCATCAAATTTTCTGCATTCAATGGATTTCTTTGTACCCAATGATTGACAAATGTTGAGGTAAGTACTTGATTTATAATTCTCAATTTGTGTTCATTTAAACATAATTTCACTGGGCACAAAGATCGTCCCATATATAACAACAAACAGGGACACTGAATGATATAAATAATATTTTCTCAATCACAGTCTGTGTTAGATCTTGCTGTAATCTGAGTCCTTGAGAGCAGATCATGCCAATCAATGCCCTCATTAGTACGATCAAAATGTCTACACTATTCAGCCAGATTCTAATTTCAAGTCAACCTCTCTCTATAAAAATGGACCATGTCGATTAGTATTTTCATTTAAGCCATTATTGTATCCTTTATAAATTATGTTTTAAAGTTTAAAAAAAACAACATTTTAAGAGCTCTCAGAAGCAGTACTCAAAGATTTCTCCATTCGAGTATACACCACTTGTCTTCCTCATCAGTTCAATTTTTTTGAGATTTTTAAAAAATTCTTTATATAATTTTGTTACTCAACTCATATTGATAACTTCACTAAACTTTATAATATAGAACTTCATCAATTTATAAATAAATGTCACTTATCTTATAGATGATCTTCTTTCCAGTATAACTGCCACCGACATGCATGTTTCGTCTAAGTACATAAAAGGAAAAAAAATATCAGAATCCGAAGATATCAAATCATGACAAAAGTCCAAATTAACTTCCAATCCAAACATTTTGGTGCTATTTTGTCTGCAACATGGTTGCTCGGCGTTCCAATGCTGATTCAACTTCACCAGGGCCACCTCCTGTATTATGATACTATAGTTTCATTGGCAATGTCCAAATTTTGGATTGGACCTTGTAGTCCTGTCTCTTATAGGATAACATGTCGCCTAAGGTCGAACTAGAGGAAATAGTAATTCTATAGATAAATATAATATTGACCAATGAAGAATGCAAGCGAGTTACAGGTGGTGTACCTGTATGAAATGAGTCACCACTGAGGGTGTTGTTAGCGGTATAAGCCTTGTGAAATTGAAGTAACTGGCGCTGGGATTTGATAAATTTAACATATAATACACAAATATATCTAATCTCACAAACAGTGGTATAAATTTTTAGAAAACCTAAAATACTCCTCTAAACCATTATCCTTATGTGTAAAGTCAACTTACTATATCTATTTATAACAATTCATGTCGTGGTGGAAAAAAGCCTCAGAACTGGAGCAAGGCACCACGACATGAATAGACTTTGTCTACAATAGACACACGCAGGGCTGTATTCCGACAATACACAGCTGGCAGCTGTCATTCTTGTTGAGCTAATACAAAAAGATGAGGATTTTCTCTTGTTGAGGATGGAGTCTCCCTGGTCAGGACACAGCAGGAACATTCTGGTGTGGAGAAGGCAGTTCAGCCACAAGGAGGTGCTAGAAGCGCATGTATCTCTCTCCACAACTACAGCTGCAGTGGAGTACATCTTGTATACAAGTACTCATTTTGTACGAGCAGCAACGGAGGGTTAAGTGACTTGCCCAGAGTGGGAATTGAACCCAGTTTCTCAGGTTCATAAGCCACTACACTAACCTATTAGGAAACTCCGCCTCTTGTACAAATGGAAGGAAATGACTGTCACTTGTAGATCAAAGGTTAGGATCCTGGAGGAAAAGTCCATAGTCTGTTATTGAGAAAGACACGGGGGAAGCCAATGCTTGCCCTGGATCAATAGCATGGAATGTTGCTACTCTTTGGGGTTCTAGAATCTTGTTACTCTCTGGAATTCTGGAATCTTGCTATTCTTTGAGATTCTATATGGAATGTTTATACTCTTTGGATTTTGGCCAGGTACTAGGGACCAGGATTGGCCACTGTGAGAACGGGCTACTGGGCTTGATGGACCATTGGTCTGACCCAATAAGGATATTCTTATATCATGACATCTTCATGATTAGGTCAAAGCTCAGGACATGGTTATCACAGTCAGGCCACATATCAGAGGTGAAACCTGCTCTGATCCTCTCTTCCCAGGTGCTGAAGTACTGTGGCTCATCACCACGGACAATTGAAGCCATAATCAATGCATACGACCGTCTTCGTATCAATGAGAGCTGGGTAGAAGTTGTGCCCCCAGAAATTGTTCAGGTGAGGACCTAAGTAGCCATGGTATTTTCTCCAGTCACATGCTTGAATCTGTATCATAGACACACATCACTGCTATCTTCAGGGAGTCTCCCTAGTGTAGATGAAGTCCAGAGAAGTACTACTCCAATGGTACAGGGTCTGCCAATGAAAAGAGACTTAAGGACCTAAAAAACCACCCTGAAAAGGAAAAGAGTCAGCAGAGTTTTAGACATTGCCCTATCCCCAAAAGGATTTTGTGCTAAAGGAAAAACCCTTTTACAGAGCAAAGACAGTTGAAGAGCTAGTGATCGTGATCTGAGGCTCTGAGGGGTGAGACATCAGGATGGCATTACAAAATATTTCCTCCCTGAAGAGTTGATGGGTCCATTGCATGTCCATCTGGAGCCTGTGGTGGAGGCAAACACAGTTACATTATTCAAGAATAAGAGCAGATGATTCACGGTTGCAAAGAAGCCTGGGAGAATCCAGAAGTTAATTGCAGTGAGAATGAACTAGGGCATATTCAATGGACTTCAGAGTCCATAGCCATATTATATTCTCTTTTCTCACCCATCATCCTTTTCTTATCTTGTCTTTCTTTTTTGCAGAAACACTTGGATTTTTACCAGTCTCTGTTCTGCTTGTCCCAGAAGCCTCGGTCCCTGCAGCACCTCACCCGATGTGCTATCAGGAATTTTCTGGAGGGGCGGCTTCATCTGGTCCTGCCTAATCTTCCCCTGCCACCCGCCCTTCTTGAATTCCTGATGCTCAGCTTTGAAGATATTCTCTACTAGACTAACATAATACCTGTGTGCTCCTCTCTCCGACTTTACCCCTTCCTCAAATTTGGTTTGGAAGAGGAAATGGCCTTTTTATTGTGTATGAGGAGTTTTGGAAGGAGCACCAGAATTGGGTTGCTCACAGTGGTTAAGTAAAAAGGGAATGGGAGATGAGTCCAGTGGGAGGGTGAAGAGAACTGATTTCTTGCTTAATTACTTTTGGTTTGAGTTGGGTTCAAGTTTCAAGTTTTATTTAAAATTTGATTGATCGCGTTCAGCAGCTTAGGTCTTTTGGACTGTGTTAAATACATTTAAAATAAAATGATTAATTAATTAATTAAAGGAAAACAGGTCTTGGGTTGAATGCGAATGGGGAACTGGTTCCTTATTCAGGGGCGAGGAGAACATAAGAACATAAGATTTGCCACTTCTGGGTCAGACCAGTGATCCATCATTCTCAGCAGTCCGCTCACGAGGCGGTCCTTAGGTCAAAGACCATTGCCCTATTTTAGTCTAGCTTTACCTGCTTATGTTCTGTTCAAACAGGAACTTATCCAACCTTTTCTTGAATTCCTGAAGGGTGCTTTCCCCTATTACAGCCTCCGGATGAGCATTCCAGTTTTCTACCACTCTCTGGGTAAAGTAGAACTTCCTTACGTTTGTACAGAATCTATTCCTTTTTAACTTTAGTGAGTGCCCTCTGGTTCTCTCCACCTCAGAGAGGGTGAACAATCTCTCTTTCTCTATTAAGTCAATTCCCTTCAATATCTTGAATGTTTCGATCATGTCCCCTCTCAGTCTCCTCTTTTCAAGGGAGAAGAGGCCCAGTTTCTCTAGCCTCTGATTGTATGGCAGATGGGCAGCACAGTTTGATTGGAAGGATGGGCATGAGATGCACTAATATTTCACTGGGGAGGGGGGGCGGGGAGATCTCATTAGGGAGGGGTGGGGAGAAATCACACAGAGGCAATTCAGTGTAAGGAAGGCTTGTACACAGGCCCAAAGCACTATTTTGGTAAAATCATGTGTACAAGGCAAAGCACAACAGGAAAGGGGGATATTACATTACATTAGTGATTTCTATTCCCCCATTACCTTGCAGTTCAAGGCGGATTACATATGAGTTGTCAGGACATTTAGGAGTACATTAGGAATTGTCTGGACATATATTTGGAAGGGTCACCCATCAACGCTCACATCTTATAGAATGTTACAAGAAACACTCGTTAATTGATGAATGTAGGCCCAACCTCCTACACCTGCCATTGGCTTGGAAAAAGTGGAGGCACCTTCTTTCTGGTGCACCAATGGAAGGCAACGGCATCTACTACTATTTTAGAACTGGCACTTTCCACACCGCAATGAAGCATCCAAAAGAAGTGCCAATGTCTGTCAGTTTGGTGGTAGGAAAAGGGGCCTCTTTAGTAAGGGTACAACTATCTCCTTCCATGACTGTTTTTCTTTGATCTCAAAGCATCTGCTGTTGTCCAATTTTCATTTTCCCTTCTTAAGCAAATATGTAGTGTGGAGCCTTCCATTAGTGTGACTTAGTTGTTGCCAGTCTGTTAAGTTGTTTGACTATTGCAACTCTCTCTAGTGTTACAGACCTTTCTCTCTCTACTGCGCACAACTGCTTCTAAATACAGGACTACTGTTAAGACCTTCCGTGGAGCAAGAAAGAGCCATGCATTCACTCAGGTTTTTGCTGAGGTGTATATCGGGCTGGTCACTTTTGTTTTTGCTTCTTCCTTCCTAGATTTTCTTTTTCTGTAAACTGCCTTGGTGTGTCTTGAGCAGAAGATGGTATAATCAAGTATCTCCGTAAGAATATAAGTGTCGTCTTAAGGGATTTAGCCCAGCATCCGACTTCCAGCAGTGGGAACTGATTTGCCAGTTGGGGAAGGCAATTGGACTAGTATTTTTCATGGGTAAACTGACTAACTCACTTCATATGCAGGTAAAGGTCTGTGTTTATTGTCCAGAACATGTATCGTTAATCCACAAAGAGCTGGCAGTAAGAGGAGAGAAGATTTTATTTTCAAAACTGCACATGCTAAAGGCAGCTCTATAACTGGGCCCAGATTTCCACAACACCAGTGGATCAGAAAACTGGCACTTTTAAGGATAAATGGACATTTACTTGCATAGGGGTCAGTGAAGTAACTAAACGCTACTCTGGAAAGATGGGTGTAACTGGTACAGCATGTGAATGCAAAGGGTTCTTGACACGGGTGAAGCATAGAAGACATATAGGAGCCACTTACAGAATGCAGTGAGTTTCATGTGCTCCGGCCTCTTTTAAATATCTACAGTAACACTGAGTCTATGACTAGAAATATAAATCAAAGAAGCACCGATGCCAGGATCTACTAATGTTCTGCAACAGACTCTAGATACACAGATACTGTTACAGAAAAGGCTCTCAGAAATGCCACATCTTTATCAGCTTCTACATATTTCTCCCCTTCACCTTTGAGTCTCACAATGTCATTTTTGCACTTCTTCCTATCACTAATATATCTAAAAAAAGGTCTTGCTCCCCTTTTTACCGTTTCAGCTATTTTTTCTTCCATTTGTAAATTTGCTTTCCTGACTACTCAACCAGCTTCTCCTAACTTTTTCAGATACTTTTGCCTGTCTTCCTTTACCTGTGATCTTTTGTAGTTTATGAAAGCTACCCTCTTATTCCTTACCTTCTCAGCTACTACTTTGAGAACGGATCTCCCCTCGAACCTTTCTTGAAGATCAGCATAACATTCGCCACTTTCCAGTCTTCTGGAATCTTTCCTGATTTGATCAACAGATTGGCTATTAGTTAAAGTAGTTCAGCTATAATCCCTTTCAGTTCCTTGATTAACCTCGGGTGGATGCCATCCGGTTCTAAGGATTTATCGCTTTTAAGCCTATCAATCTGTCTGCATACCTCTTCTAGACTGACCATCGACTCTGTTAGTTTCCCTTCTTCATTTCCAGTGTATAGCCTGTCAGCTTGTGGTATATTGGATAAATCCTCTTTGGTAAATACAGATGCAAAAAAGGTGTTCAGTTTGTTGGCGATAGCTTTGTCCCTTTATTCCATGGTCATCTAACGGCCCTACTTCTTCCTTTGTGGGTCATTTCCCCTTAATATATCGAAAGAACAGATTAAAATTTTTTGCCTCCTTGGCTATCCTTTTGGCCTCTCTCACTGCGTTATGGCACTTGCTTTGACATTGTTTGTGCTTTTTCTAGTTTTCGTCCATTTTTGTCCTTTTCCATTCCTTAAACGAAGTCTTCTTGTCTCTGATCGCTTCCTTCACTGCTACAGTGAGCCACGCCGGTTCCTTGTTCTTCTTCTCCTTGGAACCCTTGTTGATACGCAGTAGATAAAGATTTTGCGCCTCGGTGACTGTGTCCTTAAAAAAGGACCATGCTTGCTCTAGCATATTTACAGCTATCCTCTTCTTCCTCACCATGACTCTCATCCCTTCATAGTTCCCTTTTTGGAAGTTCAGCACCGTGGCAGTTGTTTTGGATCAAGATTTTGTTCCGTCTGCCTCTTCTCGTCTGCCCTGGGTACCATCAAGATCTCCGAGAACGCTACTCTCGGTGTTCTGATCTTCAGCTTCCTTCATAACATCCAGAACTGGTCTTTCAGTGTTTCCCTGCTGTGGTTCCTGTTGCTCACATCGTTTGTCACAATGTGGATCACCACCGCCGTATATACCCCTTCCACGCTGTCGATGATCCTGTTGATGCGACTCACTATATCTTCTACCTTTTCTCCTGGTTGGCAGGTCACCAGCCGATCCTTTCTTCTTCCCGCTATGTGGTTGTTGACTTATTGGATGATGGAGTCCCCCATGATGATTGCTGTCTTCTCTATCTTCTCTGGTCTCTCTAGCTGCAGGTCCATGTACTCGGTGTATGTCCATCTCTCTAGCCGCCGGCCGTGTCCTCGGTGCACTTCCATTTTTCCTTATCCCAGCGTTGGCTTGCACTGGACTCATCTTCCTGTGGGGAAAGATGATGGAAGCATTGATTAAGGACACCATCTGCGATCACATAGAAAACAATGGACAGCTGAAGGCTAGCCAGCACGGCTTCTGCAAGGGAAGGTCATGCCTCACGAACTTGCTGTACTTCTTTGAGGGAATAAACAGTCAGATGGATAAAGGAGAATCCATAGACATCATTTACTTGGACTTACAAAAAGCCTTCGACAAGGTACCCCACAAACGGCTGCTAAAGAAGCTGTGGAACCACGGGGTGCAAGGGGATATCCACCGATGGATCAAACACTGGCTGGCAGGCAGGAAACAAAGGGTTGGAGTAAAGGGCCATTACTCAGAATGGCAATGGGTCATGAGTGGAGTCCCACAGGGGTCGGTGCTGGGACCGCTCCTGTTCAATATATTTATTAACGACTTGGAGACAGGGACGAACTGTGAGGTTATTAAATTTGCGGACGACACCAAACTCTACAGCAGGGTTAGAACCAAGGAAGACTGTGAAGACCTGCAAAGGGACTTAACGAGATTTGAAGACTGGGCAAGAAAATGGCAAATGAGTTTTAACACTGAGAAATGCAAAGTCATGCATGTAGGGAAAAAGAACCCAATGTTCAACTATAAAATGGGGGGATCGTTGCTGGGGGTGAGCAAACTTGAAAGAGACCTGGGCGTGATGGTGGACACAACATTGAAAGCATCAGCACAGTGTGCGACAGCCTCAAAGAAAGCGAACAGAATGTTGGGTATCATCAAAAAGGGTATCACGACCAGGACGAAGGAAGTCATTTTGCCGCTGTATCGGGCAATGGTGCGCCCACATCTGGAGTACTGTGTCCAGTACTGGTCGCCATACCTCAAAAAGGACATGGCGGTACTTGATGGAGTCCAGAGAAGAGCGACAAAACTGATAAAAGGTATGGAAAACTTCTCATACGCTGACAGATTGGAAATGCTGGGGCTATTCTCCCTGGAAAAGCGGAGACTTAGAGGAGACATGATAGAAACCTTCAAAATCATGAAGGGCATAGAGAAGGTAGACAGGGACAAATTCTTCAGGCTGTGGGGAGCCACAAGTACAAGGGGGCACTCAGAGAAATTGAAAAAGGACAGGTTTAGAACAAATGCTAGGAAGTTCTTTTTCACTCAGAGGGTGGTGGACACATGGAACGTGCTCCCGGAGGCTGTGATAGGCCAGAGCACGCTACAGGGGTTCAAGGAAGGTTTAGATAGGTTCCTAAAGGACGAGGGGATTGAGGGATACAGATAGAAGTGGAGGTAGGTTACAGGAATAGTCAGAAACCACTTCACAGGTCGTGGAACTGATGGGCCGCCACGGAAGCGGACCGCTGGGCACGATGGACCTCTGGTCTGACCCAGTGGAGGCAACTTCTTATGTTCTTATGAGCTCCCTCCGCTGTTTCCAGGTCTTGCTGCTGTGTCATCTATTCCTTCCTTGTGGTTGTTCTCCAGGTGGTCCGTACTCACTGTAGGTGAAAAGTACACCCACTTGCAACGACACGGGCTCAGGGATATATGCACGTGGTTACAGAGTGATACATAGACAGTAAGTGTGACACTTACACACCTGTGTGCTGACATAACACACCTGTACCCTGCTATTCCAAACTGCCTGGGGTGAATCTTTTCATAAACAGGGCTTGAAATTCAGCCGGCGGTGATCAGTGTCTTGCTGACCATTGCTGACAATACATTCAGAGGTTCAACAGCTAACACATAGCCAATAATGTGTGATATTCAGCTATGGGACACCACATAGAGATATGACTGTGCACAGGTGTGCACATACCTGTCAGTGTCCCAACTAAGCCCTGTTTTGTAAACACACGCTTCGCTTATAGAGTGTGCATTTGCAGGGAAGTAGACACATGGGACGCACATAGACAGGTCTCACCCATATGCAATAACATATCAGTGGTTATCACACTTCCTGTGACAGCACGCAACCCTGCAAGGCATGGCTTGATGACGTCTCAACCCAAATGTGGATTTTCTAACACACTAGCACTGTGTCTCTAATTTCTTTCTCTCTCTCTCTCCCTCTGAGAAGGAGAGGTGATGAATGGAATCTGTCCAGAGGACGGCTACTAAAATGGTATGTGATCTTCATCATAAGGCGTATGGGGACAGACTTAAAGATCTCAATCTGTATACTTTGGAGGAAAGGCGGGAGAGGGGAGATATGATAGAGCCGTTTAAATACCTACATGATGAAAATGCGCATGAGTCGAGTCTCTTTCATTTGAAAGGAAACTCTGGAATGAGAAGGCATAGGATGAAGTTAAGAGATGATAGAAATACTTTTTTATAGAACGAGTGGTAGATGCATGGAACAGTCTCCCAGAAGAGGTAGTGGAGACAGAGACTGTGTCTGATTTCAAGAAAGCCTGGGATCTCTTAGATAGAGGAGGAGATAATGGTTCCTGCTGATGGGCAGACTGAGGTGAGAGGTGTCTCCAATCTTTCTCTATATGATAAAGAAGAGATGATGGGTGTCTCTGAAGGTGTGGGGGCATCTCTGACATCTGTCGGGAGAAGAGGTGTGGGGTGTGTTTGTTTTTTCTCTTTCTCCATGTCTGGAGAGGTGAGGGGTGTTTTAGAAAGCCATATCCTTTGATTATCTGGAGAACTGAAAGATTTTTCTCTTTACCTGTCCTGGAGTAGCTGAGAAGCCCTTAAATGATGCAGCAATTCCCTCTGTAGGACTGTGAAACAGCCACATGGTGGAAGCACAGGATTCAGTTCCAGGGAGTGAAAGATCCTTAAACTCAACAGAAAACAAGCGGGAAGATGATTCTCATTAAATCACCTCCTATTCCCCCCAACCCCTATAGAACATCAGAGTCGTAATACTGTACAGAGACTGTGAAAGGGGTAAATACCCATCTCTTCAATGCAATTTTTCCTCTACAGAGCCCAGGATAGATGTAATACTCCCTTCCCCAAGTGCAGACAGAGCTCAAGATAGTGCCTGTGTGAAAATGAAGAAATTCTTTAAAGACTTAGATCAGCACACAAGGGAAAGCAAGTGGCAGAGGCACAAATCCAAATCCTGAGCTACCAGGATGGCCAGAGCTGCAGCTGCCACTCCGAGAGACACACTCACCATTCTGTGCAGGTTACAATTCTTCATGTGAGACCTCATTTAGAATATAGTGTACAGTTCTGGAGACCGCACCTTCCAAAAGATCTCAAGAGGATGGAGTTGGTCCAGAAGAAAGCTACTACAACAATTGATGGGACAGACTTCAAGGTCTTAATATTTTTATTGCTTTTAAATGATTTATAAACCGCCTATCAATAGAGGTTGTCTAAGTACTTTACATTCAGGTACTTTGGAGGAAAGGCAGGAGAGGGGATATATGGTAGAGATGTTTAAGTGCACCTGAGGTGCATTTCAATTGAAACAGAACTGGAATGAGGGGGCATCAGATGAAGGTGAAAGGGGATAAACTGAAAAGTAACCTCAGAAGACTCTTTTCATGGAAATCATGGTAAATGGGTGGAAGTGGAGGAGACATTATTAATATACAGTATGTTGTTTAAGATTGTTTATAAGAACATAAGAATAGCTTTATTGGATCAGACCAATGGTCCATCTAGCCCAGTGTCCTGTCTTCGCGGAGGTCAATCTAAGTCACAAGCATTGCAACGGAAAGTGAAACGAAACAAAAATCCATACAAAAAAGGAGATTACTGCTGAAAAATAGCTGGAAAGCGATGACCACAAATGCTCGCAGTCTAAGTAACAAAGTTCATGATCTGCAAGCCCTGATGTTAGAGGCAGATCTAGATATTGTCGCTATCACAGAGATATGGTTCAGTGAATCACATGGATGGGATGCAAACATACCGGGATATAATCTTTTTAGGAAGGACAGAGATGGTCATAAAGGTGGAGGAGTAGCTCTCTATGTAAAGATCAATATCCAAGCGACCGAAATGCAAGGGACCTGGGGAGAGGAAGAAGCAATATGGATTGCTCTGAAAAGAGAAGATGGAACTTCTATCTATGTGGGTGTAGTCTACAGACCTCCGACTCAATCGTAGCAAATTGATAAGGATCTGATTGTGGATATCCAAAAGTTTGGAAGGAAAGAGGAGGTTCTGCTGTTGGGAGATTTCAACCTGCCGGATGCAGACTGGAATGTTCCGTCTGCAGAATTGGAAAGAAGTAGTGAGATAGTGGATGCCTTTCAAGAGGCTCTGCTCAGACAAATGGTGACAGAACTCACAAGGGAAAAATCGATATTGGATCTGGTCCTCACAAATGCAGAGAGTATCTCTAATGCTCACCTGGGAAGTAGCGATCATCAAACGGTTTGGTTTGATATAACGGCTAAAGTGGAGAGCGGCCGCACGTTACTTAAAGTCCTAGATTTCAAACGTACGGACTTTAATGCAATGGGAGATTACCTGAAGAAAGATCTGTTAGGATGGGAGGACATAAGAGAAGTGGAAAGACAGTGGTCTAAGCTGAAAGGAGCGATAAAAATGGCTATGGACCTTTATGTGAAGAAAATCAATAAAAACAAGAGAAAAAGGAAGCGATATGGTTCTCCAAACTAGTGGCGAAGAAAATAAAGGCGAAAGAGTTGGCGTTCGTGAAATATAAAAAACCCCAAGAAGAGGAGAGCAGAAAGGACTACAGGGTGAAACTGAAACAAGCACAGGCGTAAGAACAAATGGCTAAAAATGTAAAAAAGGGAGACAAAAATTTTTTCAGATATATTAGTGAAAGGAGGAAGATGAAAAATGGATTTCTAAACTGAAAGATGCTGGGAACCGATACATGGAGAGTGATGAGGAAAAAGCAAATGTGCTAAACAAATACTTCTGTTCTGTGTTCACAGAAGAAAATCCTGGAGAAGGACCGAGATTGTCTGGCAAAGATACACGAGAAAATGGAGTAGATTCTGCGCCGTTCATGGAAGAGAGTGTTTATGAGCAACATGAAAAACCGAAGGTGGTCAAAGTGATGGGACCAGACGGGATCCATCCCAGGATACTAAGGGAGCTCAGAAAGGTTCTGGCGAGTCCTATTAAAGACTTGTTCAACAAATCTCTGGAGACGGGAGTGGTTTCTGGGGATTGGAGGAGAGCGGATATGGTCCCTATTCACAAAAGTGGTCAAAGAGACGAAGCAGGAAACTACAGGCCGGTGAGCCTCACTTCAGTTGTTGGAAAAATAATGGAAGTGTTGCTGAAAGAAAGGATAGTGTACTTCCTTGAATCTAATGGGTTACAGGATCCGAGGCAACATGGCTTTACAAAAGGTAAATCGTGCCAAACGAACCTGATAGAATTTTTGGACTGGGTGACCAGAGAGCTGGATCGAGGACATATGCTAGATGTAATTTACTTAGATTTCAGCAAAGCCTTTGATTCAGTTCCTCATAGGAGGCTGTTGAACAAACTTGAAAGGCTGAAGTTAGGACCCAAAGTGGTGAACTGGGTTAGAAACTGGCTGTCAGACAGACGCCAGAGGGTGGTAGTTAATGGAAGTCGCTCGAAGGAAGGAAAGGTGACTAGTGGAGTCCCTCAGGGTTCGGTGCTGGGGCCAATCCTGTTCAATATGTATGTGAGTGACATTGCTGAAGGGTTAGAAGGAAAAGTGTGCCTTTTTGCAGATGATACCAAGATTTGTAACAGAGTAGACACCGAAGAGGGAGTGGAAAATATGAAAAAGGATCTGCAAAAGTTAGAGGAATGGTCTAATGCCTGGCAACTAAAATTCAATGCAAAGAAATGCAGAGTAATGCATTTGGGGATTAATAATCGGAAGGAACCGTATATGCTGGGAGGTGAGAAGCTGATATGCATGGATGGGGAGAGGGACCTTGGGGTGATAGTGTCCAAAGATCTAAAGGCGAAAAAGCAGTGTGACAAGGCAGTGGCTGCTGCCAGAAGGATGCTGGGCTGTATAAAGAGAGGCGTAGCCAGTAGAAGGAAGAAGGTGTTGATGCCCCTGTACAGGTCATTGGTAAGGTCATAAGAACATAAGAACATAAGAAATGCCTCCGCTGGGTCAGACCCGAGGTCCATCGCGCCCAGCAGTCCGCTCACGCGGCGGCCCAACAGGTTCAGGACCTGTGCAGTAAATTTCTATCTATACCCCTCTATCCCCTTTCCCAGCAGGAATTTGTCCAAACCTTTCTTAAACCCCAGTACTGTACTCTGCCCTATAACGTCCTCTGGAATTGTATTCCAGGTGTCCACCACACGTTGTGTAAAGAAGAACTTCCTAGCATTAGTTTTGAATTTGCCTCCTTTCAACTTTTCCGAATGCCCTCTTGTTTTTTTATTTTCTGAAAGTTTGAAGAATCTGTCCCTCTCTACTCTCTCTATGCCCTTCATGATCTTGTAAGTCTCTATCATATCCCCTCTTAATCTTCTCTTTTCTAGGGAAAAGAGTCCCAGTTTTTCCAATCTCTCAGCATATGAAAGGTTTTCCATCCCCTTAATCAGTCGTGTTGCTCTCCTCTAAACTCTCTCGAGCAATGCCATATCCTTTTTAAGGTACGGTGACCAATACTGGACGCAGTACTCAAGATGTGGACGCACCATTGCCCGATACAGCGGCAGGATAACTTCTTTCGTTCTGGTTGTAATACCTTTCTTGATTATACCTAGCATTCTATTCGCTCTCTTAGCGGCAGCTGCGCACTGTGCTGTCGGCTTCATTGTCATGTCAACCATCACCCCCAAGTCCCTTTCTTGTGCACTCTCATTCAAAAACTTCCCTCCCATCACATAATTATACCTCGAGTTTTTGCTTCCCACATGCAATACTTTACACTTCCCAACATTGAATTTCATCTGCCATCTCTCTGCCCATTCCCCTAGTTTGTCCAAGTCTCTTTGCAATTCTTCGCAGTCCTCCTTTGTCCGAGCTCTACTAAATAGTTTGGTGTCGTCCGCAAATTTTATTATCTCACACTTCGTCCCTGTTTCTAGATCATTTATGAATATGTTAAAAAGCAGCGGCCCGAGCACCGAGCCCTGCGGAACACCACTCGTGACCTTTCTCCAGTTTGAGTAGTGGCCCTTCACCCCTACCCTCTGTTTCCTACCTTCTAACCAGTTTCTGATCCATCTATGCACGTCTCCGTCCACCCCATGGTTCTTCAGTTTCCGGAGTAGACGTTCATGAGGCACCTTGTCAAAGGCTTTCTGGAAATCTAGGTATATGATGTCTATGGGGTCTCCTCTGTCCATTTGTTTGTTAATTCCTTCGAAGAAGTGCAGTAAGTTAGTCAGGCACGATCTTCCCCTGCAGAAACCATGTTGGCTGGTTTTCAGAAGTTCGTTTCTTTCAAAATGTTTATCGATGTTTTCTTTTATCAGTGCTTCCGCCATTTTCCCCGGAACCGAGGTCAGACTCACCGGTCTGTAGTTTCCCGGGTCCCCTCTTGATCCCTTTTTAAAGATGGGCGTTACGTTGGCTATCTTCCAATCCTCCGGAATCACACCTGTTTTCAGAGATAGGTTGCAAATTTGCTGCAGTAGTTCTGCTATTTCCTCCTTTAGTTCCTTCAGAACCCTTGGATGGATTCCATCCGGACCCGGCGATTTGTCAGTTTTTAGTTTTTCTATCTGCCTGCGCACCTCATCAAGGCTCACTTCCATGGATGTTAACTTTTGTGCATGATTTCCCTTGAAGATTTGTTCAGGTTCCGGTATGTTGGTTGTGTCTTCGTTTGTAAATACCGATGAAAAGAACATGTTAAGTCTTTCTGCGACCTCTTTCTCTTCCTTCACCGCTCCCTTCTGGTCTCCGTCGTCCAGTGGTCCCACCTCTTCCCTAGCCGGCTGTTTCCCTTTAATATATCTAAAGAACGGCTTGAAATTTCGTGCTTCCCTGGCTAGCCTCTCTTCATACTCTTTTTTGGCTTTTCGAACCACACGATGACATTCTTTTTGATACTTTCTGTGATCTTTCCAGTTTCCCTCAGATTTGTCCTTTTTCCATTTTCTGAATGAGTTTTTCTTATTGCCTATCGCTTCCTTCACTATTTTAGTTATCCACGCCGGGTCTGGCAAAGGACGTAAGAAGTATTGAAGCGGTCCAGAGGAGGGCGACAAAAATAATAGGCGACTTGTGCCAGAAGATGTATGAGGAGAGACTGGAAGCCCTGAATATGTATACCCTAGAGGAAAGGAGAGACAGGGGAGATATGATTCAGATGTTCAAATACTTGAAGGGTATTAATGTAGAACAAAATATTTTCCAGAGAAAGGAATGGTAAAACCAGAGGTCATAATTTGAGGTTGAGGGGTGGTAGATTCAAGGGCAATGTGAGGAAATTCTACTTTACGGAGAGGGTGGTGGATGCCTGGAATGCGTTACCGAGAGAGGTGGTGGAGAGGAAAACGGTGACTGAGTTCAAAGAAGCATGGGATGAACACAGAGGATCTAGAATCAGAAAATAATATTAAATATTGAACTAAGGCCAGTACTGGGCAAACTTGCACGATCTCTGTCTGTATATAGCTGTTTGGGGGAGGATGGGCTGGGGAGGGCTTCAATGGCTGGGAGGGTGTAGATGGGCTGGAGTCGGTTTTAATGGAGATTTCGGCAGTTGGAACCCAAGCACAGTACCGGGTAGAGCTTTGGATTCTCGCCCAGAAATAGCTAAGAAGAAAAAATTTTAATTGAATCAGGTTGGGCAGACTGGATGGACCATTCGGGTCTTTATCTGCTGTCATCTACTATGTTACTATGTTACAAGTACCTGGCAAAAACCCAAATAGTAGCAGCATCCCACGCTACAGTCCCATATCTGTCTCAACAGAAGACTATGGAATTTCCCTCCAGGAACTTCTTGAAACCTTTTGAAAAACTAGCTACATTAACAGCTCTTACCACATCCTCTGGCAACGCGTTCCAGAGCTTAACTATTCTCCGAGTGAAAAAATATTTCCTCTTATTGGTTTTAAAAGTATTACTCTGTAACTTTATCAAGTGTCCCCTAGTCTTTGTAAATCTTAATGAGGTAATATTTGTAATTTGAAGGCAAGGAAATAACACTCGAAACGAAGATCAGACTTGTCCACACACTCATTTTCTCAGTGGTCAATTATGAATGCAAAAGCTGGACACTATTGAAACAAGACAGAAAAAAGATTGATTCATTTGAGCTTTGGTGCTGGAGAACGATTTTATGCATGCCGTAGACCGCTAGAAGATCTAACAAATCGATTATAGAAGAGATCAAACCAGCTATGTCACTCGAAGCCCAAATGATAGTAACATAGTAACATAATAGATGACAGCAGATAAAGACCCAAATGGTCCATCCAGTCTGCCCAACCTGATTCAATTTAAATTTTTTTCTTCTTAGCTGTTTCTGGGCAAGAATCCAAAGTTCTACCCGGTACTGTGCTTGGGTTCCAACTGCCGAAATCTCTGTTAAAACCTACTCCATCCCATCTAAACCCTCCCAGCCATTGAAGCCCTCTCAGCCCATCCTCCCCCAAACAGCCATATACAGACACAGACCGTGCAAGTCTGCCCAGTACTGGCCTTAGTTCAGTATTTAATATTATTTTCTGATTCTAGATCCTCTGTGTTCATCCCACGCTTCTTTGAACTCAGTCACCGTTTTCCTCTCCACCACCTCTCTCGGGAGCGCATTCCGGGTCGAATTGCTTAACAAATATTTGTATTCTCTGTTCACGGCTGAAGCAGCGGTAGCAGGACCACAGACGACAAACGTGAGTCGGGATGGAGGAGTAATAGACTCTGATCAATTTTCAAAGGGTTGTGTGCGTGAGGAGCTAGCTAAAATAAAGGTAGACAAAGCAATGGGGCCGGATGGTGTACATCTTAGGGTGCTGAAGGAACTTAGGGTAGTTCTGGTAGCTCTGCTGACTGACCTTTTCAACGAGTCTCTAGAGTCGAGAGTGGTACAGATGCGGTCCCTCTCCACAAAAGTGGAAGTAAGGAAGAAGTAGGGAATTACAGCCGGTAAGTCTGACTTCTGTGGTGAGCAAATTAATGGAAACACTTTTAAAACAGAGAATGGTCAAGTTTCTGGAATCCTGTGGATTACAGGACTGGAGACAACATGGACTCACTAGAGGTAAGTCTTGTCAGACAAATCTGATCAATTTCTTTGACTGGATGACCAGAGAATTGGATAGAGGTTGTGCGCTAGATGTGGTGGATTTAGATTTTAGGAAAGCCTTTGACAGTGTTCCACACAGGCGTCTAATAAATAAACTGAGTGCCCTCGGGATGGGTCCAAAAGTGATGGGCTGGGTCAAGAACTGATTGAGTGGAAGGCGACAAAGGGCGACAATAGAGATCATTCTGAGGAAAGGGATGTTACCAGTGGTGTGCCTCAAGGTTCAGTTCTTTTTAACATTTTTATAAACGATATTGCTGAAGGGTTGTCTGTAAGATTTGCCTCTTTGCGAATGATACTAAAATCTGCAATTAGAGTAGACACACCGGATGGTATGAATAACATGAAGAAAGACCTGGCGAAGTTTGAAGAATGGTCTGAAATTTGGCAGCTAAAATTTAATGCTAAGAAATGCAAGGTCATGCACTTGGGCTGCACAAACCCAAGGGAACGGTACAATTTAGGGGGTGAAGAACTTATGCGAATGACAGAAGAGCAGGACTTGGGTGTGATTGTATGTGATGATCTTAAGGTGGCCAAACAGGTTGAAAAGGTGACGGCGAAAGCTAGAAGGATGCTAGGTTGCATACGGAGAAGTATGGCCAGTAGGAAAAAGAAGGTATTGATGCCCCTGTGTAAGACTTCGGTGAGACCTCATTTAGAATATTGTGTACATTTCTGGAGACCACACCTTCAAAAAGATATAAAGAGAATGGGAAAAGTCCAGAGGAAGGCTAATAAAAGGGGAGAGTGTGGCGCATGGGTTAAAGCTACAACCTCAGCACCTTGGGGTTGTGGGTTCAAACCCACGCTGCTCCTTGTGACCCTGGGCAAGTCACTTAATCCCCCCATTGCCCCAGGTACATTAGATAGATTGTGAGTCTGCCAGGACAGATAGGGAAAAATGCCTGAGTACCTGAATAAATTCATGTAAATTGTTCTGACCTCCCCTGAGAGAACTGTATAGAAAAGTGAATAAATAAAGAAATAATATCCCTAGATATGCATTTATTGGAACAGAATTGTCTCTGAAAGGAAAATCCAAGGAAAGAAAAGGACCTGGATGAAAGGTGTACTCGGCATCAGCTTTTGCCAATAACTTCATACAATAACATACTTCACCTTACAGTACTCACGTGGGATATGATTATTGATTGAATGGGACAAATTATGGATCAAGCCGTCCCTATTTGAAAGTGCTCTTAATTAATGTTCATTCTGTACATAATAAGATTGAGATTTTGACTGACTTGCTTCTCTCTTAATGTCCTGATATCTTATGCATGACAGAGTCATGATTATTAGATTCAGATCAGGTTGCTGATGAATCAGCTTTGTGTCGCTGATGTAGTTTGCTTTTCCAAGTCTAGGTCCGAACGTCGGGGTGATGGGTTTTAACTTCACCCCTTCTCCCTTTGGATCGGTTGGGAAGTTGGAGTATTTGATGATTTCTTCGAACTTGTTGTTGTGTTATTGCCCTCCTGGTGAATTATTTTCTAATATGTCCTATTTTGTGATATGTCGATTGAACATAAAGTTGATTCTGCTCGAACTGTGTTGTTGGGTAATTTCAATATGTGGGAAGATTATATGAATGAAGATCATCATGTTGCTACATTTTTAACAACTCTTGAGGGTCTTGGGTGGTCTCAAATCATCAGTGTCCCCACACATCAGGCGGGATATACTCTGGATTTGTGTTTTGTGGATGCGTTGCGGCGCAATCAGTATGATGTTTTGGTTACGTCCCTTGCCATTCCTTGGTCGGATCATTTTATTCTGTCCTTTAGTTTCCCTGTTTTTGGGGTAGTCCACCAGAAAAAAAACATTCCCTCTTTCTCAATTAGAGAGGAAGTTGATCTTGGCCAATTGAAGTCTAAATGGATTCTTCAGTTAGATAATTTTGAACACTGTGATGTTACTGATTTGGTTGAGGGGTGGTATACCTCTTTATCTGATTGTCTTGATGAGATTGCCCTGGTTAAAGCGATTAAGCCACAACATAATCAGTCTGTTCCATGGTTTATGGATATTTTACGAAGTTCTAAAAAGGAGTTACATAGACTGGAGCAAAAGTGGCGTAAGTGTAAAGATGGCAACTCTTATATGGTCTATAACGAGTACTTGGACACGTACAAACATTTGACACTGGATGCTAAAAAAACATTTTACACCTGTAAAATTGATGGAGCGAGGAATTCCTCTAAGGAATTGTTCCATGTAGTCAACCATCTCACGGCTGTCCCTACTGGGAATGCGGAATTGGCCTTTGACAGCCTTGATTTCCTTTCCTTCTTTACAACTAAAGTTCAGAAAGTTATTCATTTGTTTGTTGGGAATTCGTTGCCAGTAGTTGATGCTCAATGTGCCAAAATTTGGACAGAATTAGAATTAGAATTAGAAATAAAAGTGATTACTCAGGAATTGAGTAGGACAGCATGTTCTATCGATCCGTGTCCTCCTGGGGTTTTAGTTTCTATGCTAGATTCAATCTTTCCTTCAATTTCTCAGGTTAGATAAGGGATGTGTTCCCCCCTCACTTAAGAAAGTGATAGTTTGTCCTTTATTGAAGTCTCGTATGTTGGGGTCGGAGCTGGAAAATTTTCATCCCATCTCTTCCTTAGGCTTTTTGGCCAAGGTTTTGGAAAAAGCTGTGTTACAGCAATTGCAGGCTTTTTTGGATAAGAGTGCCATTTTGGGCGATTTTCAGTTTGGCTTCAGACCTAAACATTCCACCGAGCTTCTCGTCCTTTCTTTGCTCAATACCTTACAGAGTGGTCTAGATCAGTGGTTCCCAACCCTGTCCTGGAGGACCACCAGGCCAATCGGGTTTTCGGGTTAGCCCTAATGAATATGCATGAGAGATTTGCATATAATGGAAGTGAGATGCATGCAAATCTGTTCCATGCATATTCATTAGGGCTAGCCTGAAAACCCGATTGGCCTGGTGGTCCTCCAGGACAGGGGTGGGAACTACTGGTCTAGATCATGGGTGTCATTTTTTATGGTGTGTTTGGGTGTGTCAGCAGCTTTTTGACACCATTAATCATCAAATTTTATTAACAAGATTACGGGCGATGGGTATTTCTGCCATGGTATTTATGGTTTGTTTATTTATTTATAATCCGCCTTTTTCAAGGTGAAGTACAGCACACACAGACTTCACAGACATTTCAGACATCTTAAAAAACCAAAAACATAACAATATACAGCATAAAATCAAAATAAAATACCAGCCTGACAATAATAGCAATACCAAACACTTTTCCTATACCAAGAATCAATCTCAAGCAACCTAATACAACTCAGATTTTTAATTGAACAATATCTCATACTGTGTATTGGAATTTGTTTGAGTTATTTTTAGATAGTCGTTCTTTTTGCGTAGAAGTGAATGGGATGAAATCAAATTCGGCATCCTTGGTTTGTGGGGTTCCACAGGGATCCGCCCTGTCAGCGGTCCGGTTTAACATTTACCTGCTTCCACTCTGTAAGGTGCTATGTACATTAAGTGTTAGATTTCACCTTTATGCTGACGATATTAAATTCCTTATTCCTATTGAAAAATCACAGGATGAATCTTTATCACACCTGCATTATTGTTTTGGGGTTATTCATAAGAACATAAGCAGTGCCTCCACTGGGTCAAACCTGAGGTCCATCGTGCCCATCAGTCCGCTTACGCGGCGGCCCAACAGGTTCAGGACCTGTGCAGTAATCCTCTATCTATACCCCTCTCTCCCCTTTTCCAGCAGGAATTTGTCCAATCCTTTCTTGAACCCCAGTACCATACTCTGCCCTATTACGTCCTCTGGAAGCGCATTCCAGGTGTCCACCACACGTTGAGTGAAGAAAAACTTCCTAGCATTCGTTTTGAATCTGTCCCCTTTCAACTTTTCTGAATGCCCTCTTGTTCTTTTATTTTCCAAAAGTTTGAAGGATCTGTCCCTCTCTACTCTCTCTATGCCCTTCATGATCTTGTAAGTCTCTATCATATCCCCTCTAAGTCTCCTCTTCTCCAGGGAAAAGATTCAAGATTGGATGCTTCAAAATCAATTGAAGTTAAATGTCACCAAGACCCAAGTGTTATATATCGGTCGTGGGAAGAATCTGGGATTGTGTCCATCTGAGATTTCCCTTGCAGGTGGAGGCCGTGCAGGTATCTGGGAGTTATGTTTGACTCTACTCTGTCTTTTACAGCCCAATCAAGGTGTGTTTTTCAAATTGCGTCTATTCTGGAGGTTACGTGATTATCGTTCTTATGATAATTTTTGAACTGTTATCACATTGATGATTACACCTTTACTTGACTATTGCAATTCCATCTATTTAGCTTTGCCTAAATGTGTCTTGCGCACATTGCAGCTAGCACAAAATGCCGCTGCACGTCTTATTGAGCATGCTTTGAAATTCGATCATATTACTCTGATTCTTCGAGAACTTCATTGGCCACCTGTTGGCACACGGGTCGAATTTAAGGTCCTTTGCATGTTGTTTAAGGTGCTTCAGTATAACTGCCCTTTAAGTGTTTGCTTTCTATTGCAGTGGCATTATCCCTCCCGTGAGCTACGGTCCTCAGCCAGTTTGAAATGAGAAATTCCTTCACTAGCTGCCGTAGGCTTACAGAGAACTGTAAATCCATGTTTTCTGTGCAGGGCCGTCACTTTGGAATGCCTTACCTTTGGCGTTGCGCCAATCAAACATATTCTGGCAGTTTAGAAAGGGTGTGAAAACTGTTTTATTTGGTGCTAGTCATGTGACTGTGTGATCTAGAGTGGTTTTTGTTTTCTGTTGCTTTGTACTTGTCTGTTCTGTTTTCTTGAATTTGTGTGTGCTTATTGTATCTCGCGTAGATTTGTACATAGGCAGATTATAAATAACTGTAAAGAAATAAAATAACTGCCAAAGGAAAAAAAAAATCATGCTTGAAAAAGGCCCAAATAGAAAAGGGACCAGTGAGATGACCAAGTGTAGTTTCTTCCTGCAACTTCTTAAGAATATGTATACCCTAGAGCACAGGTGTCAAAGTCGGTCCTCGAGGGCCGGAATCCAGTCGGGTTTTCAGGATTTCCCCAATGAATATGCATGAGATCTATGTGCATGCACTGCTTTCAATGCATATTCATTGGGGAAATCCTGAAAACCCGACTGGATTACGGCCCTCGAGGAGGGACTTTGACACCCCTGCCCTAGAGGAAAGGAGAGACAGGGGAGATATGATTCAGACGTTCAAATACTTGAAGGTTATTAACGTAGAACAAAATCTTTTCCAGAGAAAGGAAAATGGTAAAACCAGAGGACATAATTTGAGTTTGAGGGGTGGTAGATTCAAGAGCAATGCTAGGAAGTTCTACTTTACAGAGAGGGTGGTGGATGCCTGGAATGCGCTCCCGAGAGAGGTGGTGGAGAGTAAAACGGCAACTGAATTCAAAGAAGCGTGGGATGAACACAGAAGATCTAGAATCAGAAAATGATATTAAAAATTGAACTAAGGCCAGTACTGGGCAGACTTGCATGGTCTGTGTTTGTATATGGCCTATTGGTTGAGGATAGGCTGGGGAGAGCTTCAATGGCTGGGAGGATATAGATAGGCTGGTGGGAGCTTTGACGGAGACTTCAGTATTTGGAACCTTAGAACAGTATCGGGCAGAGCTTTAGATTCTTGCCCAGAAATAGCTAAGGAGAAGAAGAAAAAAAAAACCCCTAACAAATTTTTAGATTGCATCAGGTTGGGCAGACTAGATGGACCATTCAGGTCTTTATCTGCCATCATCTATTATGTTAACAACTGCTGCCAAAGCTGCATCAAAACCAAATTAGAAACTGCATTATTAACTAATCTAATCTAATCTAATCCTTAGGTTTGTATATCGCATCATCTCCACGTTCGTAGAGCTCAGTGCGGTTTACAGTAGAAGAAATAGGAAGGAACTACAACAGAGGGTTAGAGGTAGAAGTGTGAAGAAAATTTAGAGGACTTGGGATGCCAAGATATAAGAGTTTCCTTGATTCCTAAGTTTTAGGGAGACTTACATTTTTGAGAAAAGCCAGGTTTTCAGATGTTTGCAGAAAACTTGGAGAGAGCTCAAGTTCCGAAGAGGGGAGGTAAGGTTGTTCCAGAGCTCAGTGATTTTGAAGTGGAGGGATGTCCCTAGCTTTCCTGTGTGGGACACATGTCACACAGAAAGGAATTCAGGAACCCAAAGAAAAACCCAGACATGAGGTCCACAGCCGCAACGTCAGGGTAACTAGACAATCAAGGCTATACAGCCTGAACCTTCATGGGTGGAGAGATCCAGAAAATTGACTCCTTGCTTACTAGGCTGCAAAGTGTGTGTGTGTGTGGGGGGGGGGGGGGCGGAGAAACCATTTTGGGGGGCACTTGGGTCCAGATTCTATAAACGGCATCTTAAGGTAGGTAGCGGTGGGTATCCTACCGGCTCCTAAAAAAACAGCACCAGAATTGCACTTATTGAGGTGCTTTAGGTCACCTAATGCCACTATAGACATGGCTAACACCAGAAGTGGCGTTAGGCATTGTAAAGAGCCTCATAGGGGCAGTTCACATAGAAGATCAGCACCGGAAATATAGACCTTGAAAACCTTGGCCTACATTTCTAGCACTACTTTTAAGGTGCCTTTTATAGAATACAGACCTTGGTGGCAGAATGAGCTGTCCCGCTTGTAGAGCACTTATGTTTAAATTTACAGAATGGCGGGAGGCCTTGTTGAAGTGCCAGCACAGGTCAGACTACGTGGCGTTAGGAGGAGTTTGTTGTGACATAGAGGATGCGCGAAAGGAATGAGAAGAGGCATAGGCTGAAATACTAGAGGAAATAGAAGACTTCTGCATGTGAGTGAGCCACAAAATGATGTCCTCAGTCCACCAGGACATGAGGAGGTTCCTACACTCCTCATTGTAATTCAGTCAGCACCACCCAGCACATATGAACAAGTGAAAACTACACTATCACTGCCCCTTTTGGCATTTGAACTGTTACACCTTTTTTTTTTTTTGGGTTCCTTGAAACAGAACCACGAAACATGGTCCATGTCAGGACCTGTTAAGAACTTTCAAGAGATAAGTGGAAGAGTTTTTTCTTCTCCTTTGTTTGCTATTGTTTGCCATTGTTAGCATTTTTTTATCACTGAAATAGCTCATTAGCACTTTCTTAACATTTCCATACACAGTGATGTTGGCGGTGGGTTTGGCTATAGAAGCTTCGGTTTCTGGCCAAATTCCACTTTTCTGAGTGTATGAGATAAAGTATAAAATCTTCTTACATTATTTATTCAAAATATTCTCCCATTTAGGAGCTCTTTATAGTATTAACATTTCAGTTATTTTTTGACCTCCTATCTCTACAATATTTGATAATTCAGTCCTCCTACTACTCACTATATATATTTTTTGACTTAGTCAAAGAAATTAAGTGATGACATGGCTGCTAAAAGGATAAAGAAAAAAGCATGCCGCATGAGGACAACATGGCAGACAAGGCTCCACATTTGGCTCTACACATAATGGAGGCATAAATCTCCCAACTTACTGCCGTGATAGTTCAAGCTTTAGAAATGCACTTGGACAAATTCTGGGAAGTTTCACACATTAGAGATGTTCATGACAGAATTGACACAGAGAATGACCGGGTTGGAACAGAGGATTTCAGGTTGGAGAACTCTGCAGAGCTGGCAGCTGTAGCCCTTAAAGAGGACTTGGAGAACAGATCGAGGCGCAATGACTTGCACTTCATGGGTCTTCCAGAAACCATTCTAGAGCAATGCTTGATCTAAACTTTGGAACTTTGGCTTATGTTAGAGCTTCTCCTTAAATATCACCCAGAGCTTTTTGAAATTGAGTGGGTGCACCGATTGGAACGTCATCATGGAATGTCTCAACTATGCCCACAAGTTGAAATTATTAAAAGCATATCGTATCAAGAAGGACCAGCTTACTTATGCGGAAAAAGAAGCTAAAAGAATCAGTTGTAAAGGTTAGGACTGTAAACAAGGAGTGGCTGTTATTTAAAAACACCATTGTGGAAGCACAAACCATTTGTATTCCATGTATCAGCAAAAGTGGAAAGAAGAGGAAACAAAAGCTGGCATGGTTAAAAGGTGAAGTGAAAGAGGCTATTAGAGCAGAAAAAAACCCCATCCTTTAAAGAATGGAAAGCCAGCGACAAGTGTAGCGATTGAGAGAAGTGAAGCAATGTCTGGAATGATGAACTAATGAATGTGTTTGGAACACTGAGACTGAGTTATTTGTGATTTGGCTATCTGTGACATTACTGGGGAGTTTTGCTCTGTTTCTTTGCCAACTTGAAGCTGTGTACGATTATCAGCATATTATTATACCTGCCTGGAATAAGTGGAGTTTTCTTGACCTGTGATGACAGTGGGTGTACTTTGATAAGACGACTGTGTGCCGTTTGTATTTTCCCCTGCTTGCTTTGAGGCCTTTTTTTCCCACTGTTAAAATACGCTGGGCTACTGGTCTTTCTTTTTTGGCAGAAGAGAGTTGCTTTTGTTCTGTTTTTGAGTTATAGTGATTTCAATTACCCAAATATTGACTGGTTAAATGTTACATTGGGGAGTGCTAGATGTGATAAATGACTGCTTCTTGGAGCAACTGGTCTGGGAACCAACAAGAAGGGAGCTATTTTAGATTTGGTCCTCAGTGGAATGCAAGGCATTGTACTGGAGTTAACTGTCTTGGGTCCGCTGGCAAACAATGATCACAATATGATCAAATTTGATCTGACACCGGGAGTGACGTCGCAAAATAAATCTATTGTATAGGCGTTTAATTTTGGAAAGGGCGACATGATAAAATGAGGAAAATGGTTAAAAAGAAGCTAAAAGAATCAGTTGTAAAGGTTAAGACTGTAAATCAGGCATGGATGTTTTTTAAAAATACCATCGTGGAAGCCCAGACCAGATGTATTCCACGTATCAACAAAGGTGGATAGAAGAGGAAATGACAGCTGGTGTTCTTATAGGTGAAGTGAAAGAGGCTATTAGAGCAAAAAAAAAAAAATCCTTTAAAGAATGGAAAAAGGATCCGAATTAAGAAAATAAGAAGAGACACTAGCACTGGCAAGATAGATACAAAGCTTTGATAAAGATAGCTAAGAAAAAATATGAAGAGAAACTTGCCAAAGAGGCAAAAACTCATAGCAATTTTTTAATGTACATCAGAAGCAGAAAACCTGTGAGGGAATCTGTGGGACCGTTGGATGATCAAGGAGCAAAAGGGGCACTCTTAGAGGATAAGGCCATAGCAGAGAGACTGAATTAATTCTTTGCTTCAGTCTTTATGGAAGAAAATATAAGATATCTACTTGAACTGTAAATGGTTTTTAAGGGTGATGATGCGAAGGAACTGAAATTTCAGTGAATCTGGAAAATGTACTAAGCCAAATCGACAAGTTAAAAAGTGATATATCACCTGGACCAGATGGTATACATCCAAGGGTACTAAAAGAACTCAAACATGAAATTGCTGACCTGCTGTTAGTGACCTGTAATCTGTTGCTAAAATCGTCTGTAGTACCTGAAGATTGGAGGGTGGCCAATGTTACGCCGATTTTTAAAAGGTTCCAGGGGAGATCCAGGAAATTACAGACTAGTAAGCCTGACTTCAGTGCTGGGCAAAATGGTGGAAACAATTATAAAAAATAAAATAGTGGAACACGTAGACAAACATGATTTAATGAGACAGATTCTGTATGGGTTCAGCCAAGGGAGATCTTGCCTCACCAATTTGCTTGACTTCTTTGAAGGTAAGAATAAACATATGGATAAAGGTGAGCTAGTTGATGTACTGTATCTAGATTTTCAGAAAGCTTTTAATAAAGTTTCTCACGAGAGGATCCTGAGAAAATTAAAAAGTCATGGGATAGGTGGAAAGCTCAGTTGTGGATTAAGAATTGATTATCGGATAGAAAACAGAGAGTAGGGTTAAATGGTAATTTTTCTCAATGGAGGAGAGTAAACAGTGGAATGCCGCAGGGGTCTGTACTGGGACTGGTGCTATTTAACTTATTTATAAATGATCTGGAAACTGGAACAACGAGTGAGGTGATTAAATTTGCAGATGACTCTAAACTGTTCAAAGTTGTTAAAACGCATGCGGATTGTGAAAAATTGTAGGCAGGCTTTAAGAAATTGGAAGACTGGGTGTTCATATTGCAGATGAAATTTAATGTGGAAATATGCAATGTCATGCATATTGGGAAGAATAACCTGAATCACAGTTACCGGATGCTAGGGTCCACCTTGGGGTTTAACGCCCAAGAAAAAGATCTGGGTATCATTGTAGACAATACGATGAAACCTTCTACCCAACGTGTGGCGGTGGCCAAAAAAGCAAACAGGATGCTAGGAATTATTAAAAGAAAGGATGGTTAACAAGACTAAGAATGTTATAATGCCCCTGTATCGCTCCATGGTGCAACCTCATCTGGAGTATTGCGTTCAATTCTGGTCTCCTTATTTCAAGAAAGATATTGGTTCTAGAAAAGGTTCAAAGAAGAGCAACCAAGATGATAAAGGGGATGGAATTCCTCTCGTATGAGGAAAGACTAAAACAGTTAGGGCTCTTCAACTTGGAAAAGAGACGGCTGAGGAGAGATATGATTGAAGTCTACAAAATCCTGAGTGTAGTAGAACGGGTACAAATGGATCGATTTTTCGCTCCGTCAAAAATTAGAAAGACTAGGGGACACTCAAAGTTACAAGGAAATACTTTTAAAACCAATGGGAGGAAATTTTTCACTCAGAGAATAGTTAAGCTCCGGAATGCGTTACCAGAGGTTGTGGTAAGAGCGGATAGCGTAGCTGGTTTTAAGAAAGGTTTGGACAAGTTCCTGGAGGAAAAGTCCATAGTCTGTTATTGAGAAGCCACTGCTTGCCCTGGGTTTTGGCCAGGTACTAGGGTCCTGAGAACAAGCTAGTGGGCTTGATGGACCATTGGTCTGACCCAGTAAGACTATTCTTATGTTCTTATTCCAATTTGACAGAACTTTTTTCAAACGAGGTCATTTTTGCATAGTGTAATACACATGTTGCACCTCCTTTCAGACAGTTTAGCATCCAGAATAGCTCCTAATACCCTTATCTTTCCACGGATTATGATCATGTAAATAAACCTCTCTAGGCCATAGATGTTCATTTACATCCCCCTCAAAGATGGTATGGTCAGACTAACCGGGAGAAAGATCTCCACAAGCCCTTTGGTGAAGGGAAGGGGGTTAAGTGAAGAGGTATGTTTTTATTGCCTCTTTGAAAGCACAGACATCTGGATTTTACGTCTATTGCTTTCAATTTATTTATTCAGTTTTCTATCCCCTTCTCCCAGGGGGAACTCAGAACGGTTTACACGGATTTATTCAAGTACTGAAGCATTTTTCCTTGTCTGTCACGATGAGTTCACAATTTATCTAATTTACCTGGGGCAATGGGGGACCAAGTGACATGCTCAGGGTTACAAGGAACAGCGTGGGTTTGAACCCACAACTTAAGGTAAGGTAAGACGTAAGAAGGTAGGAGATAGCATGGCAAACATTGTCCGACAGAGATGCCAAAACATAGTTAACATAGTATGACACAATTTGGCAGGAAGGGGTAAAACGCGGACCTGACGGACCTGGCGGATGTAAAACCGCACGTCCTTAAAAATCTGAGGTCCGTGTCCGTGCCACTTGTAGCTTCTGTCTCTGACAGACCTCTATGAGATTTTAGCGCTGACGGATCCTAATGCTTTCCCCTCCCTATGCTGAGACAGATCCGTCAGCGCTAAAATCTCATAGAGGTCTGTCAGAGACAGAAGCTACAAGTGGCACGGACACGGACCTCAGATTTTTAAGGACGTGCGTTTTAGATCTGCCAGGTCCGTGTTTTACTCCTTCCCCAATCTGGCCAAAATGGAATGTAAAACCCAGATGTCTCAATCCGTCCTCCTTTTTCTGGACCCGTGTGGTAACCCTAACCGTGACCAGTTGCTCACAAAATCCCACCAATTCCAAGAAGCAGGAAGAAGCCCTGAACCTCAGAGGTGCTTTCTCATAAAGGATTCCCTGCTGACCACTTCCAGGAGACTCTGATTAGTGGAATTAAAGGAAGCTTGGGACAAAGTTCTCAGCCCAA